>NC_138864.1:5605400-6170400 GCF_965194805.1 Balaenoptera borealis | reverse complement strand
GGCACCTTCCTGGATCCAGCCCCGCCTTAGTGTCCACTGGTGCTCTGGACATTGGAGGTATTAGGGAGCCGACCCCAGTGATCAGGGGATGCACGATCCCTGTCACAGGCCGGTTTCCATTTTCACTGAATGTCTGCAACCCCCATGTAGAACTGTTAGGTCCTCAGCCTCGCTTAGACTTTCAAACGCACTCTCTACCAACCCTACACGGACCCACTATGTGTGGGCTTGCAGCCACTGCAGCTCTGGGGCTGTGCTTATGGGCCGCCCCCCCTTGATTGGACGAATGTTTTGTTGGCACCATCGTTTTGAGATTCATAAGAATTAGGGCACAGCCCACACCAGCCCTGTGATTCCGCGACCTGTCTTGTCTGACATCACACGGTGGTTCGGTGGGTAGCTTGACAAGCTCCCTCAAACTTCCCCAAAGTCGAAATTTGCATCTCTTGGGACTAAAAAGGAGTGAGTTTTTTGTAAAAGTGACTTTGCTTTTAGGCAAAGACCAAGGAATAATCCGACAATGGAAAACTGTCTGCGGGAGAGGAAACGCCACCCTCTCCAAGACCAAGAAGCTGCCAAGGGGCAGCCTGGAAGGGTCTCGAAGGGGACAGTGAAATAACCCCATCCCCGGGAACACAGGCACGGCCCAGGCTCTGTGTTTCTTTTTAGACTCGTGGAAGCAGTGCCCAGTGTCAAATGGTAAATGGGACTCAGGCTTGATCTGATCTCAGTACAAAAGAGCTTGCAGTCAGGAAGAGGAGTTTATCGCAAAAGTGACTTAACACCTTATTTTCACAAACCTTCACCTAAACCCAAACCAAGACCAGCAGGCCTGTAAAGGGAGATGCCAGAGGGAACACTTATTTCACGGGAACATTGCCATATTCTGCTCTGCACAGGGAGCCCCAATGATTTGAGGCCAGAGCCAACATATTGATGGGAGAAAACACAGCAATCTCAGGAAATAACCGTCACCGGGCAGCTCTTACAGACGTGAATGCTTTTATTGTCTCTTGGGGGTGAGCAGCCCTGAATCCCGCACACGGGGAAACAGATGCAGCGATAAGGGACAGCCAGCGGGGACTGTCCTTTCAGGAGGCACAGCCTGCGGTCAGGCCCGTCATTCCCCTGCTGCTGCGCGGGACTTGCCCATCTCTCCCTCCCCGCCGGCTCTCTGGAGCCTAGAGAACAGGGGGACACTGAGGACCCAGCACAAGATGGAGGCAGGCCCACAGCATCCTGCTTCCACGGTGGCCGGGCCAGGGGGACAGCAAGACCTTCTGGAAGCCCCTCCCTGACCTCGCCTTCTTTTCCTCCTCCCACACCCACGGGGGCTGGAACCTGGATGCCTCCCCGGGGACGAGCATCCAACAGCCATGGGCAGTTGTGGCTTCCGAGTGAGGAGCCCGGGCACATCTCCAGGACGAGTGGCCCCATTTCTACCCGCCGGAGAGCAAGCAGCTCGAAGAGCGGCTCGGCGAGAACCTGCGAGGACCACACAGGTGGGAAGGGCCGGGGAGAGCGGGGGTCCCCAGACCCTCCTCAGCCGCCTCCCCTCACAGCACTTTCCCTGAGGTGCCAGGGCTTTTCCACAATCCAAAAAGGTGAGTCTGGATTAATGAAGTCAAGATTAAAAGCCAGATGCTTGTCACGAACCACAATTTGATGACTCTCCAAGCCACCCTGATTAATGGCGATTAAATAATTAAGTACACAGCACAACAAATGTGCTATGATGAACCACATGGGTGAGTTTCTGCCCAGAAATATTTCATAGCCTTTCTTGAGTGCCTTATATATGCCAGAAAAAGAGGGAAAGGAAACGATACTGGGGTTAGTTCGCTTTCTTGAAGCAACTACCATGCGCCTGGCATTTCGCTGCTAATCCCCACAGGCCTGGGCACCACCCACCTTGTCCTCTGTCTTATCTGAGTGCCCAGCAGAGTGTCCACGGTAGATGTAGTATTCAATCCCCATTTGCTAAGTGTGCATCTTTAACCCTTACAATTAACCTGTATTCTTCTTCTTATACATAATCCATATTATTCTTTCCATTTTGTAGATGAGAAAACCGAGGCTAAGAAAGAAGCATTCTGCCCAAGGCCACACATCTAAACAGACAACAGAGCTGAGATCTGAACCCAGGTCCACTTGGGCAGCGGTCCCAAATTTTAAATGTATAAACGGACAAGGAATGGGTGTTACCTGTATCTTCACAGAAAATAAGCATGTTCTTTGTAACACTCTGCAATTAAGGCAAACTTCATCACAAAACCTCTACAATACAGTTAAATTCTGGTTATTTGGTCAAATGGATGCTATTGGTTATTTTCCTCCCTGATGAGTGAGGTTGCACTAGAGTTACGTTTGGGGTTATTTCCTTATAATCTCAATGACGCTTATTTTGAAGGGGGAACACGGGCCAAGCCTATAATCTATTTAAAATGTTTTAGGTCACAGAGCTCTTTAATAAAACCCATTATTCCTGCTGAGAGAAAGTCTTTTGATCTTCAGACTGGTAGATTTTATTTTTGCAAATCTACCCTATCACTGTGAATTACACTGTATCTTAAAAAAGGAAACTTTCCAAGAGAAAGCAAAGGCAATATGCAGGGTCTTTGTGTCTGGTTCTGGGGACCATAGAGGTTTTCCTAACAACTTGACAAAACAGGTCGGGTGAATGTAACAACTTCGGAGCCCAGTTATTCCATTTCTGAGTCTTTTCATTTTTCAAAAATTAGCTGCCAATCTACACATTTTCATGATTATTCCACAGAGATTAGGGCTGGTGCAAATAACAATGAAAAACAAGATTTAAACAGGATGGCAGGGAATCCAATTTGGCTTTCACACCCCCCCTCCCCCATATTTAACTGAGCCATTCACACACACACACACAAACACACACACACACACCCTTTTTTTAAACTGAGCTACAGAGAACTCTTCCTCCAGCGGTTTGTTCTGCTGTGAACCTGCTTTTTGAGGGCAAATTAGCTCCCATGTGCAATTCTGTCCTCACATTTTTTTTCTAGGGGCAGGAACTGATATGCAAAAGAGGAAGGGTCAGGGGGAACTCGGGAAGCCTCTTCAAAAAACAGCTGAAAACCCTGCTGTCTGAAAACATTCTTAGTGAGGAGGGATTTAATACAGAATGAAAAGGACCATGAGACTATTTGTAAAAGCCATCATGGAGCTACCTGTCTCGAAGTGAGGCAGGAAAAAAGATGTGAAATATTAGAAATCAGAAAATAATACAGAAAATGGAGCTGGAGAGAGTTTGTGCTTTCAAAACAGGTCCAGAGCTGGGTTTCAAGTGCCCCAGGAAGGTCCAGCACTGCACAACTATTGTGTGTCTGGACCCGCTCATATGTGCACCCCTGTACACTGGCTCTCAAACTACTAACAGTAACTGCTGTTTATTCAGCAACCCTGGGAGAGGCAGACACACTCAGAATTTACATACTCTTTCAGAGGACTTTTCCTGATTCTGGCCGTCATCAGAGGCCATTTCCTAAGTCACTTCCTCAAATATAAATGGCCTTTTACACTTCATCACTTAAGTAAAAAGTCTAAGTTTAGATCATTTTCTTCTACCTTCTTCCCGATTTTAGAAGACTTCATGCTTGGCCAGCAACTGTGCAACAAAAGTGACATCTCCATCTTTAAAGAAAAACGTAGGAACTGGACCAAAATAATGATTTACACGGATATTCTCATAAGTGTTGATCTCTTGTCATTATAAAGTGAAGAGACAGAGGAACCCAGGAATAGTTTTTGTGTTCCTATTATTTTTCAAAGATTTTTTTTCATTTTTTATAAAATAGATAAATACAAAGTTACAATATGAACTCAGCTTTTTACTCAGCAAGGCAAGATGCTGTCACGAAGAATACAGTATCTCCTCTTGCCTTCTTAGCAGTGAAGTTTTATGTGGACATGAAAAATTCAAAATTAAAACTGTATATGGTAGGAAAATCCACGTGTATACCCATAACACTCCAAAAAACATACCTGTCATACTGAGGTTTCTACAAAGGCCATTGGACTTCTTTTTAAAGCTATATTTATGTTATTTAGACCCAAGGGAGTAAAATTATGCTAATCCCCACAGGAACACCCAGTGTTTGCAATCCATACATATCTATTTATCAACAACAACTGAAAAGCTATTGTTGATTTTCCCACTGAGGACACCATCCAGTTTACCATATAACCTTTTTTTTTTTTTTTTGAATTTAGAAAAGTCTCTCCTGCCTAGCTGGTGGGAAAACAAGAGCTACAAATCTAGATGCAAACAGAGAGAGAAAATGTGTTTCAGAGCATCATAGGATGCTGGCTCCAGAGAGAAATGGGTGCCGACATCCTGACGGCTGACTCCCCATGTTAAGGCCATGTGGTTTCCAGGTTAATGGGAAATTCTCCCTAAAGGACTCACATTCTGAGATCAGTTCTGTTTACAACACCCCAAAATTATCAGCTGTAATGAATTAAATTATCAGCTGTGATGAATTAAAATGAAGTAACTTATAAAAATTCTTAAAAAATCATCTCTATTCACTTTTCAAAACCAAGTTCATAGTACACAGAATGTAAATTCAAAAATCAGGCTCCTTAAATCCTAGCTTAATCTCTTAGCAGCTTCAGTACTTTGGGAATTTACTTTGGTCACCCCAGCTTCAAATGGGTCAGCTGAAGTCAAGTTCAGTTGTGTCTGAGAAGGGTAAAGGAAGTACAAATGTATCAATGATTTGGTAACAGTGATTGCTACTGACAGTAACTAAAATAATCACAGAGAAGAATACCACTTGATATTCTGAATGGGTTCTTTAGTTGGACCAAATTAGCAAGAAAAGTTCTAGATTTCCATTGTATTCGGTGACGGACAGAGAGCTGAGCTATCCTGTAACCCGAACCTTGTAGGATCCCGAGGACAAAATGCCCAACATAATAGAACACGTAACAGGGTCCATATGGATATGCTCTCCCAGTGGGTATCAGGCCCAACGAGGACTGCTTGGAGCCCGGTCTGTCATCCACAACCTTTAGCCCACAATGTCCTCATGCAAACCCGGGGGGGGGGGTGTCGTCAGTAGAACCTCACAGAGGCTTACAACTTCCTCGTTTTCAGGCCTACAAAATCAGCACATCTTTATGTATAATCAGGCAGAAAATGCTCACATCCATCAGGGAGCAAAATATAGGAAAACTCATTTTAAAAACTACAGTCAGATTTTTCTGCAGCCCTTAAATAAGTTTAAATTATTTATTTTCAATGTTTTACCTTTTTTTTTTCCAGCAAATTACATTTCTTTTACAAAAGGCTATCTGCTCTAAATTAAACTGAAAATTCTTGAAATTCAGGTTAAACAAACACAACTCCAGACAGAAGCAAGAAAACGCAGGTAGAAATGCACTAGAAATTTCTAAACCATTTTTAAATGGTAATTAATTGCCTTATCTCTAACAACCTGAGATAATTAGCAGTATGATTTTTAATTTAATGAAGTAGGATACACAATTTATCAATATGTTTTCACTGTGGATCTCTTTGAATATCACTGCCCTACACAAAACCCAGCACAAAGGAGGAAGAAAAGGTCACTTTTTCAGGCTCAAAGTGGGGCTCACACCAGGGGGTCGCCGGCTCTTTCTAGTTTCCATTAAAAGCACTGGAGTTCATTTCAGAGTGCCTCCAAAGTCAGCTTATAAGAGATCAATCCCTCATTTTCATTTCTCCTAAAGATTCTAAATTAAACATTTTTCCCATTTGGTCTAAGGAGGTGTCTTATGTGCTATTTCATTTGCTCCAAGTGTGCCAGTGAAAGTCTGATGTAACAACAAAAATTTACCAAAAACTGATGAATCAATATTCACCGTGGAACCCCTAGCTTTAGAAAAGGACTCTAATCCAAACCATCTTGTTCAATTTTAGACAGTTTCAAACTGCCCGAAAAGCTTTAGAGTGTCAATTTTAGCATGTGAACTCAACAATGGAGCCCAGAAGTCTATTTCAGTATGTGTAAGGTCATTTACAAATTCTTTATGTAGTTCTTAGTTGTCTCTGCAAAAACCCCACACATGAGAGACAGAAGGAAGATGGAGAGACAGAGGCAGAGACAGAGAGGAAGGAGGGAGGGAAGGGATTAAATAACAAAGCTGGGACCCTCGCACACTGCACCTGCCCTCAACACACCCCAGAAGCCCTGCACCAACTGCACGTCCGTGAGAGCTCACTTTTGGCGCGAACATGGCAGGAAGAGAGTCAGATTTCTTTTAGCAGTGAGCTGACTGCTGAAGAAAAACGAATCATTGCACACTTGAATGAGAAAAGATGAAGGAGGAGCTTTCCCACTCATTAGGGCCCATCTTCAGCAATTCGTTAAGCCGCGGCCCTGCGCCGTAAGCCATCAGGAGGTGGAGCGGGGACCCCCGAAAGCAGAGAGAGCACATGGGAGGTAATGAGGCTCTCCATCACCCAGGACAGACAACGGGAGGGGTGCCGGGCAGGGGCTGGGTCGTAGGCTGCCCTGGGAAGGAGGAGAGTGCATGCTGGGAACATCCCATCTGTGGAAAAGCAGCAAAGAAATGGGCGATCTCACCCAGGAGCCTGTGGCCCCTGGAGACCCAGGGGGGCTGCACCCCAGTCCTACCTTGGAGGCCTGGGGCCTTCGGACCCTGAGCTGCGCAGAAGCCCCTGGACCCAGCCACCTGGAAGGGACCCTGCTGTCTCCTTCGCCTCGTCACTGCCCTGCTCGCCTTCCACTGGGGCGGAGAGGAAGGTGGGCCCACTTGCCAAATATGCAAAAAAGGAGGGAAGGTAGTTTTCTCTCAGGAAAACACGGGCAGGAAGGGAGCCCGTGCTTCCTGTCCTGACCAAAATGGGTTCACAGATTAGGACGTCTGACTTGGCGGGCTTGCGGTGGGTGGGAGAGGGATCTCTTTTAGTCAACAGGCAGTCTGAGCGCCCCAAAGGCAGACACAAACGGCCCTGGGAGAAGGGAGACAGAGCCAGGCCTGTGGCGGGGAAGGCAGGTGGCCCCCAGGCCTGGAACTCGGGGTTTTCACCATTTTTCACAGTTCATCCCCAGGTGGATCATGGGAGGCACCCAAGGCATCCACCACCTGTTCATTGCAGCAAAACAGGAGAAGGCAAAAAAGACGGACTCAAGGGATGAGGCCATTTCCTGCAGAGGAGGCCTGGGCTTCCTCCCCACCAGGCCCTTCTCAGGAGTGGCTCCCCGCCTCTAACCAGACACACGCCAAAGCAGGGTGGGCCCTGCCCACCTCTCCACCCTGCGGCTCTCTGCAAAGCTTCTTTTGTTTGCTCTGTTTCACTTGTAATAATGCAGCATTTCACTTTTAATGTTTCATAACATCTTACAAATATTTGTTAGAATATCATCAAACGTTTCAAAGTGATGTCAAACACAAGCTATTAAAGCAACGACACTGAAAATGGAAGGACGTGAACATATATAACAGGAGATGCAGAAAGATAACCTGCAGTGCAGAGTCATTTATTACACTGCAAAGAACAACAACATGCCAGGTCTCCGTGGAGAAACCACGGTGGGCATCTGGTCGACCCCATAACACCAGTTTTGTTGGTGTGGCTCAAGTCTGCTTTGGGAGGCCCACGTCCCTGATGAACCCTATTCCTGTCTCCCTCCTCATCTGGATTTTAAATGTGTGTGTGTGTGTAATGCCTACGCTCTGAAACGCAACCTGCCCAAGGTCTGGATCACACGTGTACATGTGCCTGTTCTGAGCAAAACCAGAATGATCCGTCTCAAGGTGTCAACTGGATCAACGGTTCTCCCCTTGTCAGCCTCAAAGGATGGGTCACCTGTTGCTTTTACATCTTGTGTTTTCTCCAGTGACATGGAATGATGCCACACGCACGCCTGAGGGCTCTGCAGGTAAACGGACTGACACCAGACAGGGACTAACGGTAACCATCAGGGCAGGAGGGGCAGCGTCTTATGGCCACAAGTGGGAGTCACAGCACCCAAAAATGTGTGTAGAAATAGCAGAAATTAACACAACACTGTAAATCCACTATGCTTCAATGAATTTTTAAAAATAATAATTAAAAAAAAGAGAAATAGCAAGGGCTGCCAGTCAACCCTAAAGGGTTGCTCTCTGTGAGCTGGATCCACTGATATAAATCTCCATTCAAATAAGGCAACAAAACCAAGAGTTATTTCATAGTGAAATTATTTCATAATGACAAATATTAGAGGAGGGAAAAAGAAACAAAAATGCCTCTGAACGCTGCTACCCTTGATGAATTCTGGGTTAACTGCAAATACGTGAGGCAGACACCCAGAGTACTAACGTCACTTATGCTTAAATTCACCATTCCAAGCAGGAAAATCTATCTTGTTTTAGTAAAAGGTAAAAATCAAACAAACCAACCAACAAACCCAAAAAGGAGGTGCTTTAGTACTCAGGTCAGGTGTGTTTGATGTTATAACCCTCTCCCACTCTGCCCCCTGCATCTCTCCCCACGCTGTGTGTACTCCCTGTGTGTGTCTGTGTGCATATGGTCACATAATGTCTTTATTTCCTGTATTTATTAATACACATGTAACCGTGAAGGATACACACGACACGTGGACAGGTGGGGTGGAGGTGTTTCACAGCATGGCACGTAGTAGACTGTATATATACTCCGGGTCCTCTCAAACTTCAAGAGTTTGACGTTTATATTGACGATATGCTCCTACACATGACCCAACGTGAGACACACAAATCCAAGCCAAGGGGAAAAGATCTCCAAACCAAAGAACCACGATCCTCAGACTCTAGGCCTCCAGTGAGGAAGACACAGTGGTCCATTCCAGCACTACTGGCTGCAGCCTCTTGGCCAGGAAATTGGCTGTGATCTTAATTTTCAACAAGGGAAATGGCTGCAAGAAAACCACTGGTTACCTTCTCTCAGGAGACTTCAGACACACTTCTCAAAAGACCCAAATGCAACATACTTTGATTCACGGACCTGTGGGCTCATCCCATGAGGCCGTGATGATGGGCTTTTATTGTTACGATGGTACTGAATTTCCGAGGATATGTAGTTTCCCAAGATGTAGCACTTTGATTAAAATATTGATGAATTAAAGAAGCACGGAGGAGTTTCTGAAACTCCTGCTTTCAACTATCACCAAGAAACAGGACGGGAAGAAAACCTGACCATTTAACTCAGTGACATGTTTTGGTCTTCAGCTCTGGTGGACTTTGAGGCCAGGAAACACATTTTTTTCCCCATGTAAAAAAGGTATAAACATGTATGACCATGGGAAGTTTTGAAATCGAATACACTATATCAAACCCAAGTTGTATAGGATTTTTAAATGCAACATCATTATTTATATCTGTGCACACAAATTATTTTTTAACACGTTCTGTATAATCTGGAATGTAAGCAAGTAATCTTCCGGTTAGAGATATCTGTGACTGCTTAAATTTTAAGCCACATATCAAATAATCTAATTTGTCACTGAAACAATTGCAACACATATAATATACATAATACTTGAATTATTACTTTAAAAATCCCACATAAAAGATGAATCCAAATGACCTCATCAAATAAACATCTTCAAACAAAGCAGTGAATTCAAGAGGCTCAGACCGTTTCCTGCAGGTTCCACTCTCCCCTCAACTCATAACCAAAGTGAACCAATCCTTAAAATCACTGAAATTTCCATGAAAGTTTAAATATTATGCATAATAATTTTCAGCTTCCTTTTTTTTTTTTTAACTTTTAACAGACGGTTAAGGAGATATTTCTTCAATACCAGTTTGTCTTTCCAAGTTTAAAATAAGGTACCTCAAAGCTGAAATACCCCGTGGGGAGCCGGGTGGGGAATTTTGAGTGTTGAAATTGAGGGAAGCACAGGGCCTTGACATTCACTCCGGGGGCTGCTGTCCAGAGAGAATGGAAACTGCATTTGAAAGCTGCATTTGGAAGTGCCGGATCAGACCCTGCGAATCGAATCGTAACCCTTTTTGCTTCTCCAGATGCTACACTCCGTGCCTCCAACTTAGAAGAAAAAACAATCACACCTTCAGGAGATTCCTTAGGAATCACCAAGGATCCTTGACGAATTTTTCAAACACGTTTCAAATACAGTCGCAAGTAACCCGACGCCTTTTGACCGAGGGGTTTCGTAACCTGACAGCCAAAACGGCACTCGGCAAAAGTACTACCAACTTTTCAAACCGGGATAATTCCAGTTTTGCGGAAAGCAAGCTCAGACTCGATCTATTTATTTTACAGTATAAACAAAAAGCTCTCACGTCAAAAATGAGAAAAGAAAGCGCGTTATGAATGACTTTATAAAGGCTGACTTCCGTGATCTCACTATATAAGCGTAGATCGATTTAAACATGACCGGGACCACGGCGTCCTCCCCACGGGGACAGCGGGGCGGCTCAAAGGTGTCCCACGCCGGCCTGCCCTGCACCTGCAGTCACAGCACCAAGTGGCCCAGGCTTTGACAAAAGTCAGCGCTCCCACTGTCCCCAGAGAGGAGAGGCGGACCCGAGCGAAACCAGGACTTACACATCTAACCGCCTCGTCTTTTCTTTCTTTCTCTCTCTTTTTTTCATCCAAGTTTTCCTACGGAAATTCTACCTGGAAACACTCACGTGGATGCGTGCGTCGCACTCTGGGGTTCCAAGACCGATCCTCGGGCGCCAAGAGCAACCTCGGAGCCGGGCTCGCCGGCTCGGCCCCCTCGCCGCGGCCAAGCGTCCCGCCCGGGCTCGGCTGCGCTCCGCGGGGACCCAGGACCGTCGCCGCAGACGCCGCCCCGGGCGCGGGCCGCGCAGGCACTTGTCAGAGCGCCCGGCTCGCTCGGCCGCCCAGCTCTTCCCAGCTTTCTTTCACAATGACTTCCTGAAGTTGCTCACTCGCATTGTTCCCCATTTCTCCTCTGCGCTCCCCACCCCCCGCCGGCCGCCACCCGGCTTTCGCGCTCCCGGCCGGTCGGCCCGTCCCGCGCGCACAGCGCCGCCCACGGGCCGCGCACCTGGGCTCCGCGCCGCGCCCCCGCGGGCCAGCGCTCCGCCACCTGCGGCCGCTCGGCCCGAGCGCGCGCCCGCAGCCCGCGCTCCACAAACTTTGGGGCAGCGCGCCAAGCCGGTCCCGGCGCGCCCTGCCCCGCCGCCGCCTCGGCCCCCGCGCACGCTCCGGCACCGAGCGGGACAGGAGCGGGGAGCGGGGCGGGACGCGGAGCGGGGCTCGGAGAGGGACGGGGACGGGGCGCGGGGCGGGACTCGGAGCGGGGCTCGCAGAGGGACGCGGAGCGGGGCGTGCCGTCCCTGCCGCCGGTCGCCCGCTCGCCCTGCGCCGTCCCGACCGCAACTCCGGGGCAGCGCGCGCAAACTTTGCCGCCGCGCTGGGCTGGACCCCGGCCCCCCCAGGCCAGGCTCTCGGGGCGGCGGCGGGCACGGGCCGTACCTGCTGGCGCCGCCGCCGGCTGCAGCCCGCTCGCCCGCGCCGGGCCCGCTGGGCGCGCCGCCGCCACCCCCGCGCGCCGCGCGCCCCAGCCCTCCCCGCGCCGCCGCGCTTCCTCATTCCAGCGCCGCATCCCGCCGCGGCCCCGCGCGGCCGGCGGTGACAGCCTTTCCGCGTCCCGGGCTGGCTGGCGTGTCTGCCACCGCGCCGCGGGGCCCGCGCTTAACCCTTGGGGGCCCGGCGCGGACGACGCGTGCGGGGCCGCTGGAGCCGGGGCGCCCTCCCGGGGACCCGCAACCCTGAGCCCCGGGCCGCTCCTCGGGGCACCCGCGTGCTCGCGCGCCCGGGGCACTCGGGGTCCCGTGAAGCACTTTCCCCGACGTCTAGGGCAGCCCACTGCCCGCCCGGCTTCGCTTCCCTCCAGCTCGGGCCACTTGGCTCCCCGGTTCTGGCTGCGACCCCAGGTTATGAGTGCCCACCCGAGGGGGTGGGAAAAGTTGATCCTCCGCAAGTGAGGGGAAGGTGCAATTCATTTTCCCAGACAACCAATGGAATACCTCTCGTCTCTCTTCCCTCCCACCCGCTCGAGGCACAAGTTAGGATCGCGCCTTCCGGCTCGGCCTGTGTGCACACGCGAGTGTGAAAGGGCGGCGGCGGCGGCGGGGGCGCGGGCGGCTCGGAAGGCGAACCTGTAACCCCTCCTCGGCTCTCTGCGCCTCAGCCTCTCCCTCCGCGAGCCCCGAAGCGCGAGTGTAAGGCGCTGAGGATCGATTCAAACGGGAATGCCGGCTCTGATGGCGCACCTCTTCGTCCTCCGCGAGGAATCCGTCGTTCTGGTCAGGCAGGCCCCACCCGACGGGAGCCCGGCGAGAGCGCTCAACCTGAGCAGACGAGCAGGAGTCATGAATTCAACAGATTTGTGCTGGACATCGCCCCCAGCCCCCGCCCAGGCGCCGGGGGAGGGTCTGTTACACGAGCCAGGACCCCGGCCCTTCAAGACTTGCAGGGACGCATCAGTAAGGGTCAGATAAACGCCGGCGCATCCCCGTGAGCGGGACAAACAAACGGGACCGCGTCTTTCCATGGGAAGAGCGAGGAAGGGCTCTGTGGCCTCGAAGCGGGAGGCTGGGCAGGCCTTCCAAGTGGCGAGAAGTGCCTCCGGGCAAAGGGGACGGGCAGCTGAGTGAGGCTAGGGGAGGCTGTGGCCCGTCTAAGGAGGCTGCTCGTGGCGGGGCCGGGGGCCCTGCTGACCACCTTCGCCTCTGCCATCCCTGGGAGAAGTCTCTCCTACCATCCTTGAGCTACAAACAGCATGTGCCAAGTTCTTGCTGGACCACTTCAGCGACACTACTACTCGATTCGTCCTGAAATTCTGCTGTGCTGAGCCCGAGCCAGTTAACTCCATGCTTAAAAGCCCAGAGGAGGCGGGACTTGTAAAAGGTTCATTGACTTAATTCCTAGTCCTTCCCTTACCTATGTGACCTTGGGAAAGTTGTTGAACCTCTCTGAGCCTCTTCTTCTTTATCTGCAAAAGAAATAAACGCTACTTCATCCTAAAGAGTCCTTGTCAAGATTCAATGAGGCAATAAACCTAGGGTGCAGGGCCCCAAGGGAGGCAGATGACATGGTGGAGGGTTCATGACCTTGGAAGAGTGCGGCACTCTTAGCTCCGCCCCCCAGGCTCCTCTCTTTAAATGTGTGCCATGGTCCCCAGGAGTGTGTGTCAAGGACTCAGATGTGTTCATCCCACCAAGGCAAAGCCTCCTGAGGCAGAAGAGCATGAAGCTAGGAGCCCAGACTGTTTGGCTGTGTGACCTTGACCGAGGTCATTAACCTCTCTGAGCTTCAGTTTCCCCATCTATACATTGATGGTAACAATATAAGCTACCTCCCGGGATTGTTGGTGAATAAAGTAGATCACATACAAAACTCCTTGCCATATGCTTCTTGCCATAGCAGAGGAGGACTCTGTGAGCAGTAATTATTATTTATTATGAACTCTACTATCATTGGCCAGTCTCAGGTATCACTGCAAAGATGTGGAACAGAAGGAACTCGGCTTGTAGCCTGGGTCTGTGGATAAGACTCCGTGGGGCCAGAGATGACCCTTCCATCAGAAGTTAAAGCTACTGAAGACAACAGTCAAAGCATATTGGAGGATCTATATAGGGGTAGGGGATTAAAAAAAGGGTTATTATGGGATTATGTGAAACCACGTGTGTGAAACTTTTTAAACTGTAAAGCACTATATAATTTAAAGAATCTTTCATTCGATAAAAAATAAATTAAAAACGATAAACATTAAAAAACACACTAGAGGAGAAAATGTATCAGTGGAAATTGAAATAGGTGTGATCCTCTAAAAATTTATAGGTGTCATTTTGTTTCTTTAGAAATATATATATATGTGTGTGTGTATAGATAGATAGATATAGATAGATAGCTGTTTCCATAATGTTAGAGTGTTAAAAATAGCTTAGTTCATTCAGACAATAATTGCTAAATTACCATTTTTTTCTTTCGAGATAATCTTCTCAAAAGAATAAAAACACCTATAGAATTAATCAAAGTCTATTTATTCAGAACTTACTGTAATAATGGAGTTAGTTACTGGTGCTTTTGTTCTGGCGGAGCCTGGATTGCATTTTAAAGGAGAGTGAATTTTGTAGAGGAAAAGGATAGTTGAGGTGATAAGTGTGGTTATTAGTTTTGTTTCTTACTAGCTGTGTGAGTCTTGGTAAGTTACTTAACCTCTCTGAGTTTCAGTTTGTCATCTGCAGAGCATACCTACTTTCCAATGGTGTTGCTAGAATTCAGTGAAATTAAATGAGATAATGTATGTAAGTAATTACGATGATGATGGTGTTTTTTTCTTTAAGAAAATCTATTAAACAGCGATAAAATGAGCATCCCTTTGCCTCCAGCAGTTCAGAAATAGTAAGTATCTTGTTAAATAATAGGTAAAGTTTTCTGTAAAAATGAAATTCTATTATCTTTCTGTAGTGTGAAACTCATACAGAACGCTTGTGGTTCTGTATAGTGTAAAGGATCATGAACTTGAGGAAAAAGACCGAGGACTGGGATGAAACTTCTGCAACAAGGGCTCTGCTGCTCTGGTTTCTTTTTCCCAGTTTTTATGATCTCCAGCTTCTGCTTCTTCTGTTTTTGAAAACCAAAGCTTTCCAGCCTGGGGCAAGGCCTCGACCCTTTTTCTTGGGACTCACTCCTTGGGTTTGGAAGTGAAGAACCAGGACTCAGGGGTGGGGAAGTGTGGGGGGCGGCTCATGTAGAGCCAAGACTGTCCAGCTGGCAGAGCCTGGGTGGGAAATGCCTGGGGACCCAGATGGAGACCCCTCAGGGTGCACCATGTCCTCTCCAGAGACTCCGTGGCTCCTGGTTTTGAAACTCAGAGAAATGCAGCAGTGCAGCTGGGTTTTGAATCAAGGATGTGATGCAGCTGACAGCCAAATCCTTCCCACTTTATGATGATTCTTTCATTTTATTCCCTTTGGTATTTGTAAGAAGAATACACTTAGACTCTCAAAAACAGTGACTTTTTATCAATATCATTTGGTTAGAAGCAACTGAAAAACAAACTGAGTCAGATATAGTGATTTGGAGAAGATAGATTCACCCAAAATCTTTCCAATGAAAAGGTTTAAAGATGTTTTGTGTGAGTAAAAGAAAAGCAGATATTGAAGTGATCTGAACAGATCAGAATAAAGAAAACCGAGAGCTGAGTGTCACCCTCCCCCCACTGATTGGGGTAAGATTGGGATTGGAACACTATTTCTGGTGGTGTCACACCTTCCGGTGGGATGCATTTATTCGTTTATGCAAAGAGCAAGTATCCATTGAACGTCTACCTTTGCGGGTGGTATTTGAGAGACAGGTAGTCCCGATAAAGCATCAGATGTGGTCTTATCCCTGAAGGGCCTCCAACTGCTAATCCAGAAAAGCGGAAACAACTGCATTTTGACGTGCAACATGCTGTGGTAAATTTAGACACAAAGCCTGCGGGCACACAGAGGGTGAAGCTGCTCAGTGGTACTCGAGCTGGTGTAGGAAGTGCTGGTCTTCTCTACCTGCGGGGGCTTTAGAAGAGTTTCCTCAAAAGAGACAATTAACCAAAGGCGAACAGTCACATTCAGGTAACAGCCCTATTGAGCCCAGCTCTGTGGAGGACATTGCCAGACTATTATTGCCAGATTATTTTCCGTCTAACAACGCAACTAGGATACTCAAGTTCAGAGAGCGTGGCTTGCCTGGGGTTGAAGGTTAAGGGCCAGACTCTGGAGCCAAACTGTTTGCGTTTGGGAGCTTGGCAAGCTCCTAGGCTTCCCCAGGCCTCAGTTTCCTCTTCCGTAAAATGGGAATATAACACCACCACCAACGGTCAAATCTTCATCCGTAACGTCCACAGTCTGAATGAGTTAATGTGCGCTAAGCAACCTTGAATGGACACTTAGCACTGAATCAGTGTTCGATACTTTTGAAGTATTCAGTTTCTAAGTGGTTGGGCTGGAATACAAATCTCGGTCACTTCTTTCGGCTATGCCCCCTGCCTATGCCCTGTTTCCCAGCAGAGAGCTGAGATCCCTCCAAGGACTCATTAAGGACCTTTAAGACATCCTCCTCCCACTGGTGGAAAGTCTTTCTTTCCAGGTCACTTTCAGTGTTTTATTTCCCCTGAGGCCAAGTTGCCAATCTTGGCAGCACCAGTCTTGGTAGAGGGATCAGATCGACACGTCCAGGAAAGATGAAGCTTTGTGACTGGGCTTTCCAATCTGTAAAGTACATAGACATGGAGTCTAGCTATTTTTGTATTGTTAGAGCAACTTTCTCTTTTCAGTGTTAATACATCGTAAATCTTTCCTGTCCCATCTGTAGAGGAATTGGGATGGTTTTGGAGAAGGGGTTGAGCTTTGGGGCTCTATAGTGGAAACTGTCCTGAAGATCTTGGTGTCTCTCCCAGCTCCAGGTAAGGCCACTGTAGGAACTTAGTTGAATTCCATCACCTCTCTGAGCATCACGTTCTTGTCTGTATCTACAACAGGAGAAGTCAATCCTGCTTCACGGAGTTGGCTTAAAGATTGATTGAGAGCCTGGAGGTAAATCATCAATCCTGATGCCCGGTAATCCATGTTAGTCCCCTCTCTTTCCTTTCCCCTGATTAGGGAGGTCCTTGAGGATTCTTGGGAGGTGACATCCAGCAGAAAGCAGATGAGGAAGAAGACCAAGTGCCTGAAAGGGGTTTGCAGGCTCGCAGTTGGAACTCACCTTGACCAAGTTGCAAATTGATTGTTCCTTTATCTGAGAAGGGCTGGGAAGAATTAATTCAAAGTGGTTGGTGCAAAGTCCAGCTGGTTCCAGGAGTAGTAAGTGAACATTGATCTAGGGCTTTAAAGTTTACCTAAAACACCCATAAACATTTCTTCTGAACCTGATGACATCAGGGAGGTAGATGTTCATGAGGCCACATTTGCCAGGTTTTTCCCTGTGTCATGGGCTACTCAGTCTCCTTCCTGAAATGCTGGATCTCTCCAGACAAGGCCCCAGACATAGTTTTCAATGTCACGTGTATCCTGACATCCGCAGTTCAGACCTCACTCTGAAATCAGGATTCGTACACCTTACCTGGAGATCTAATTGGCATCGCGTATTTACCATGGCCTCAAACCAAATCCCTGATATTTCCCCTCAAACCTGCTTCATCTTACCTAATAGCAACTGGAAATGGCTGAGGCCAAAAAACCTTGAAGGTATCCTGGATGCCTCCTTCTCTTCCCATCCCATCTGCCAAGACCTCGTGCCAGCTCTTCTTCCAACAGGTATCCAGAACCCAACCTCCTCTCATCTCCATGGCAACCATATTGGTCCAAACTACGGTCGCCTTCCATCTGCAAACTGTGGGCCCTCCTAGTCACTCTCTGCTTCTGTCTTCACCCCTCACAGCACCCAGGGAGAGCCTGAGAAAAATGAAGTCAGATTGTGTGCTTCTTTGCTGGACAATGTGCCGGCACTCTCTGACTAAAGCCGAAGTCCTGAGGATGTGTGATTTTTCTCTCCTTCCTCATGTCTCTGCCATGTCTCATGTCCAGCTTTTGTGCCCCTTGCTCACTTGTCTCCAGCCGCTTTACTCTGCTTTGCTACTTTTCAAGCATCTGGACCAGCTCACTGTCCTTCGGGTACCTTCCTGCCTGCCCTCCTGCTGGCTTCAAATCTTTGCTCCGATGTCATCTTGGCTTAGAGACTGTCACTTCTATCCTCTGTAAGGCACGACAACCCTCCCCCCACCCCCACCCAAGCATCTCCTGTTCTCCTTCTTTCTTTACTTTTTTTCCCTGCAGCCCTTATCATCTGTACCATGTTGTAGAGTTAACACTTATTTTGTTTACTCTCTAGGAAGATAGAATATTTTTCCTTTGTTTCCTCAGTGCCTGGAACAGTGACCGGAACAGTTAACTGATATTTCCATTTATGGGTACTGATTTTGAAGGGTTAATATGACTTTTCTAACTCAGGAAAAACAATTTTGTTTAAGTCAAACAACAAAGAGTTGTCATCTTTGTTTTCAAATTTGCATAGGAACTGCTTTTTCCTGGCCTTAGAGCTGGAAGGACCTACCTCCTCTTTGTTCCTCCGTCCACCTGGGGCACATCGTAGGGTTTCACCTTCACCTATTTAGTGCTTCCTTAGCAACAGCAACTTCAGCACAGCAAGGTCCACATTTCTTTCCTCCTTAGGTCTATAGAGAATTTGACAATTTAGTTCATACTATCCTTATACATACATTATTCTGTTCATTTTCAAGCTATTTTTCAAAAAGGAGACAAAGACTAATTTAAAAATGCAACACTTCAGATTCATAATAAACTTTTCCTGTTCTGTTTGTGTGGGGCGATGATCCTTTTCATTTCTATAGGATAAGAACACAGATTATAATTTACCAAGGCCAGGACTCAGTATTTCTCTAAGTCAGTGATTTAGAAATTATTCAAAGATATAATGTATTCTGTAGCTACTCACAGCCCAATGGCTATGTATTCTTTTAGTATTTACTCATAATATTCTTATTACTTGCAGATATGTTTTTTTTCTAATGAAGAAAAAGAACTCATTTTTTATGATATGCATTTCAGAAACTGGCAACTTTATTTCCACTTCAGAGCTCAAATACACTGTTTCCTTTAGCTTAAACAGTCTTTTGCAATTAAACTGAAGGGTTGACTTCTCATTATAATATCCCTTTATTTTCTATGATTATATCTCATAAACATTCTCTGCCAAGCAGCACGTTTCCAATAGGTTGTAGTAAATGACCCTGCATTTGGGGAGAAAGGATAATGTATTGATTGATAGATGATAGCAAAGGCTATTGCTAGTACTTGGTGCAAGTTGAGATGGGGGATTTATATATATGTTTGTAAGATGATTAACTGTAGTTGGGGTCACATTCCACGATCACCAAAAGGTGGCAAGCCAAGTAACTAACCTGAGGATGCAACTGAGAGATTTGGCTCCATTTACTAAGTTGTAGAGTGCAGATGTGCATTTATTGATCATTCAATCACTATTATAGATCAATAGAACCTGCGTGTTGGTTTAATTCCTTTATTATTAGATTATTTGTGAAGCAAAAGTCAGGTCCATCTTCCTCTCACTCCTCCAGCCTGTGAGCAGCCCTTTGTTCACTTCCAAGGGCAGCTTCTGGCCCTTCAGATTCCAATACCATTAAGCCCATAAGACACAGTGTTGCACCAAATGATTGATGCCCTTTGAGCTGGACGGCCTGATGGAGCAGGCTTCTCAGAGCAAGTTCAAGTTCAGCGGTCGATAACCATAAACTTAGCAGCTGCCCCTCCACTACAACAGCGTTTCAGTCATCACCACCAAAAGACGCTGGACCTGGCTCTCCCAGCACATATATCTTGTAGGTTCCTGGAGCTCTCGCAGGCTTCAGTGACAGCTCCAGGCACCTACAGCAGCAGCAAGGCAGCGTGTGCAGTACTCAGTGATTTATACTTGCGTGGCTTTTGAGCTAGTCAGCAAAAAGCACTTATCTATCTTCTCCTCCCCAGGAGGTTGGACCACGCTATTATTCATATTTTGTGGATGAGGAAACTGAGGTGATGGACCCTCCCAAAGTGAGGAGATTGCAAAAAAAGAGACAAAGCTCTTTCTTGATGATCCAAAAGTAATATTTGACATCTGATCTTCTAACAGGTGGTATTGCGCATTTTGATGACTTAGCAGAGATGGTATTTGATGGAGACGTTCACACCAGTGGAAAACACTGCTGCTCCACTGTGATGATTCCATTTTACTTTCTGAATATATTGTTTAGCTGGGGCTTGTCAAGCTGGTAGATGAAGAAAGGCCAAAGGGACCTCTTTCTTGCTCTGCCTCCCCTTGATCAAGTTTAGACCGAGAAGCGCCCAAGGTCCCTGCCCATGGAGTTGCCAAGACTCAGCCCACAGCCTTGTAGTAATAACAGACAATACATTCGGAAGAGCGGGCTGCATGCCTTGCTTCTTTGCTTCCTCCAGGATAGGCTTGCACCAGAATTATTTCCTAGATATAATAAATTTAGGAGCCTCCCACAGTGGAACTGACAGCAAAGGCAAAAACTGTCAACCCACCTCCCCCCGTGATGGAAAACTTCACAAGGTTTTCCCAGCAGTGCATTAGGGCAGCTCCGTAAGAACCCACGGTTGTGCGCGCTTTGAGACTTCACGTCTTCCATTAACCAATTCTAAGACAGAAGACCAGTGTCTTTATTTCCCATGTTGTTGAAGTACTTTACATAGGTTTTAACCCAGTTGCTAAATTGCTTGAATTTGTTAAATGTACAAAAGGGCCTCCTCCCCGTTGATGGAGTAAAAGTAGATGTTTGATTAAGTAGATAGCTAGATGTGCTTTTTTTCTCCCCATCTGGATGTGCTAAGGGGGTATGTTTGAAACTTAGCACTCAGTTCATGCCTTTCATAAGGGGAGGGAGGAGGGTATTTAACAAGGTTCATAATGACAGATAGAGGAATTGACACCACAAAAGAAAAAGAATCATTCTAGCATTTCGTGACAGTTCACAGACAGATGTCGTTGGCTAAGTGAGAATCTCGTAGACGTGGGGGTAATATACACCTTATATGCATATGGATTAGCGAAAGCAGACTGTCAAGTCGGTGAGTGTGAGATTGTCAAATATGAGACATAGCTGCGGAAAACCTGGAGAACTACTTACTATTTATTTCTTCTCTTAAACACCCAATCCTGTTGTCTTTTCACAGACAAAAGACTGAGTACTTTAAGGACGGAGGCAGGCCAAGGGTAGGAGGGAATTGATGTGTTGGATTGGGGCCTCCAGAGGACAGCAGGTGTAGTAGTCTATTCCCTTTGAAGTGTATTTTTCATCTTATCCTAGGCCAACCATTCTCTTTTGTTTCAGTAGACCTTACCTCATCCAACAGGCCAATATCTAATCCCATCTTCCTGATGTCCGTGATGAGGGATTCCAGAATGGCAATTGATGGGATCCCAGATGGAGCAAGTTATCTTTGAAGTCCCTTGGAATTAGTTTGACCATGGTGGTCAACCCCATTGAGGTGATTTTAGGCTCTGGACAAGATGAGATGCTTTAGAGAAGCATCACTGGCCTTCTGAGCTTTGGTAGAGGTTGGGTAGGTGGAGAGTGTCACCAGCCAGAGACAGTTGGTTTGGTTGGGTAGATGGACAGTGTCCGTCGTTAGAGTCAGGTGACCTGGTTTTGGTCATGCTTCTCTCTCCAGCCTTGGGCAAGTCCTTCAGGTCACCTTCCTGAGCATCAGTTCCTTTGTTCATAAGATTGGAATGGTTGACAAGATGGTCTCTGTGGTCTCCCCAGAATGATCCTCCATGACTTGATTTTGGCTTTGGCAGTGTTTTTCTGTGGGTTTGCATAGACCTGAGAACAGCCTTGGCAAAAATCTCTGCAGGCTCTTGGCCCATTATCTGTAAGTCCACCCTCCCTCTGTCCTTTAGTGCCGTGCTTCCCAGAAGTCCCCAAACACTGAGGGCTAACTCTTCCAAAAGCAGTCAGAACTTATAACACCCTGAAACATGCACCAACACAACCAGTAACTCCATCACCTACTAACCTATACTGACTAAACCTCTTTGGCCAAACCTGGATGGTTTGACTTCAGGACTGTGTGAGAAGGAGTGAAGAAGTGGACAATTCTCCTACCTGAAATGTAAGTAAAATAGATACGTGCTAGAGAGAAAGATCCACCTGCCTTTGATCTGTGCAGTGCCCTCACAGAGAAGCTTGATGTTTCTTGCTTGCAGCAGGATTTTCCTGGGAAAGTCCTCCTGAGTAAAAGGAGAGAGACAGCTGGTGAAGATCAGAACTCTTGGAAAAGGCTGCCTCCTGCATCAGCAAGGGGAGATTTAAGGAAGATGAGTTAATATCAGACTAAAGTAAGTGTATCGATCTGAGGGAAATTCTGAACTCTGCTGTGAGCTAGGCTGTTGGTAAGTAGGAAATGCTTTGGGGAAAACCCATGACTTCCCCAAATGCCTATGTAAATGCCTACAACGTGGAAAATTGGCAGGGAGACCCTGAGA
The DNA here is from genome assembly GCF_965194805.1 of Balaenoptera borealis. Classification (NCBI taxonomy): domain Eukaryota; kingdom Metazoa; phylum Chordata; class Mammalia; order Artiodactyla; family Balaenopteridae; genus Balaenoptera; species Balaenoptera borealis. The sequence continues at coordinate 6,148,328 of NC_138864.1, read as the reverse complement.
TCTCAGCAAACACTGTCACTTCAACTGGAAATGTTGAGCTGAAACCGAAGAGAGGCCGTGAAGGTCAGAATTACAACAGTGTGTAGGTTCAAAGGCCTACAATCATCTGATGCTCAGAAAAGAGAATGTGATGAAAGTGTAGAGAACATCTGAGTGGAGTAAAAATTCTTTGTAGGGAAAGAGTATATGATAAGAATTATAGAAATGTGTATAAGAAATTATGCAAAGTAAATAGATGAAATTGCCTCTGGTTAAAAAGGCAAAACAGCCTAAGCAAAATGACCTTGGGGGAGTGGTATTTTGAAATGGATATATATCATCCAAAAAAGTTTCACATGGTAGGTGAAATTTTCTTAGTATTAAAGATGGATAGGTTGGGAAAATGTCTTGTAGATATATGTCAAAATGTCCTTATCAATTAGAGATGCCTACTGATCTATTTATGGGTAAAGTGAGCTGTGCTTTAAAATACTCCAGCAAAACAACAACAACAACAACAATTATAAATAAAAAAAGCAGTTGAGGGATGGAACCAGGTTAGTAATATCTTTGATAATTGTTGATGGGGGTGATGGCTATATGGGGATTCATTATATGATTATCTGTTTTTGTATATACTTGAAAATTTCTGTGATAGCATTTTTTAAGAAAGAAAAAGAAGGCAAGAAGACCACTATTTAAATACAAATGATAGCTTGAGATAATATTTGCAATGCATATGAAAGAAAGTCCATATATACATATATTTGCTCATATACAAAGAACTCTTACAAATTAATAAAAAAAAAAAAAGAAGTAACTCAATAAGCAATGGGCAAATCACTTCATTATACAACTTACAAAAGAAACAAAAAGGCCACTGAATACAAGAAAAAGATTCAGTTTTAGTAGCGGTTAAAAAATGAAAACTAAAATATGTTGCAAGATATAACTTTTTATTTATCACACCTCAAAGATTGCTGTTAAGGGAGTGGAGAAAGTGGGGCTCCTTGGTGGCATTCATAGGGGGGATTAGCGCACCACTGAGCATTGCATGTCAATATGAATCAAAACGTAAAATGTATAAGTGTACTTTGTAACTTCAAGGAATGCATGCTCAAGAACTAAGGGTGTGTGTGTGTGTGTGTGTGTGTGTGTGTGTGTGTGTGTATGATTTGTTGGTTCTTTTTTTCTTCTTTCCATTGTACTCTGAGTCTTCTTTTTTTTTTAAATTAATTTTTATTGGAGTATAGTTGCTTTACAAAGTTGTATTAGTTTCTGCTCTACAGCAAAGTGAATCAGCTATACGTATACATATATCTGCTTTTTTTTGGATTTCCTTCCCATTTAGGTCACCACAGAGCACTGAGTAGAGTTCCCTTTGCTATACAGTAGGTTCTCATTAGTTATCTATTTTATACATAGTAGTTGGTTCTTTGGAATGAGGTTTTTAGAAACAGAAATTGAAAACAAACTGAATATTCATCACAAGATAAGATAAAATTTGATATGTTCCTATAAATATATGTTCCTATAAATGAGTAGTTTTTATAGTAGTTCCTGTAAAAGTAGATGATGTAGATGATTTTTTGAGATGAAAAGATACCCACTATGAGTAGTTGAGTGAAAATTCAAGTTACAAAATGATTTTAAGCATTTCACAGGTTTTTCATATATATATCTACAAGGCTCCCACTAAAATGTTAACATTACCTGTGGGTGAGAGGTTCTTGAGTGACATACTTTCTTCTTAATAATTTTCTATATTCTTTGTCTGTATTACAGTATTATTACTAATATCTAATATTATCGGTAAAGCTATGTAATGTAAAAAATTGTAGTTGAGATACCTCATTTGATTTGCTTCATAGAATTAAAAAAGTGTTAACAAGAACCTAAGTTGGGTCAAAATTATGTTGGAAACCATCATGATAACTGATTAATTCATAAGGAAAAAGAAAAATATATAATAAGCAAAGACTGCTTTGAAAATGAATTTAATTCTAAGATATCCATGAGTTCAAGAGTGTTAGATGCAAATATTTTGATAGCTTAATTATCAACTTTATTGGAAAAGTGAAAGCCAGTTTACTGCACACTGGTAAATAAAACCCAGATATACAAAATTTAGAAAGACCCATAAATATGTCTCCAACATCATTTATTCATTTTTTCTTTTCTTTTTTTAAAAAGTGAAGTATAGTTGATTTACAATGTTGTGTTAATTTCTGCTGTACAGCAAAGTGATTCAGTTATACATATATATATATTTTTAAATATTCTTTTCCATTATGGTTTACCACAGGATATTGAATATAGTTCCCTGTGCTATATAGGAGGACATTGTTGTTTATCCATCCTATATATAATAGCTCACGTCTGCTAACCCCAACCTCCCATTCCATCCTCCCCCAACCCCCTCCCCCATTGGCAACCACAAGGCTGTTCTCTAAGTCTGTGAGTCTGTTTCTGTTTCATTGATAAGTTCATTTGTGCCATATTTTAGATTCCACATATAAGTGATATCATATGATATTTGTCTTTATCCTTCTGACTTACTTCACTTAGTATGACAATCTCTAGATCCATCCATGTTGCTGCAAATGGCATTATTTCATTCTTTTTTATGGCTGAGTAGTATTCCATTGTCTATATGTACCACATCTTCTTCATCCATTCAGCTGTCGATGGACATTTAGGTTGCTTCCATGTCTTGGCTGTTGTGAATAGTGCTGCTGTGAACATAGGGGTGCATGTATCTTTTTGAATTATGGTTTTGTCTGGATATATGCCCAGGAGTGGGATTGCAGGATCATATGATAGTTCTATTTTTAGTTTTTTAAGGAACCTCCATATTGTTTTGCATAGTGGCTGCACCAACTTACATTCCCACCAACAGTGTAGGAGGGTTCCCTTTTCTCCACACTCTCTCTAGCATTTATTGTTTGTATCCAACAGCATTTATGATGAATCTATCACACATCTTGAACCCCAAGATTTAACACACACCTGTGGAAGCCATATTAACTAAAAAAAGTAGACATACTTTTCAAACCAGTATAACAAACAAAATGCTCTTTTAGAACATGAGATGAAGGTGGGAAACGTTACAACTGTCACATAGAAAATAAGCTTTAAACACAGAGAATTTCTATTTTTACATAGTGAAAGCACTAGTTTCTGAAATAAAATTGGCTAATGAAACAAATTTAGATGATGCTTTTGAAGCATTTGACTGTTTTTACTGTGGTAAAATACACATCAAATAACATTTACATCCTAACCTATTTAAAGTGTACAGTTCAGGGATGTTAAGTACATCCACAGTGTTGTAAACCATCACCACTATCATCTCTAGAATTTTCTCATCACCCCAAGGAAACCCCATACCCATTAAACAGTTGCTGTCATTCTCCCCTCCCCAGCCCCTGACAACTATTAATCTGCTTTTATCTCCATTAATTTGTCTATTATGGATATTTTTTATAAATGGAATCATACAACATGTGGCCTTTTGTGTCTGGTTTCTTTCACTTAGAAAGTTGTTGAGAATAATGTTCATCCATGTTGTAGCATGTATTTGTTTTTCACTCCTTTTTATGGCTGAACAACATCCCACTGTGTGATATTTTGTTTATCCATTCATCTGTTGATGAACATTTGGGTTGTTTGTACCTTTTGGCTAATGTGAACAGAGCTGCTATGAACATTTGTGTACAAGATTTTGTTTGAATACTGTACCTGTTTTGAATTCTTTTGGGTATAGAGTTAGGAGTGGAATTGCTGGGTTATGTGGTAGTTCTATGTGTAACTTATTGAGGAATTACTAAATTTTTTTCCACAGCAGCTGCACCATTTTAGATTCCTACCAGCAATGTATAAGTGTTCCAGTTTCTCCACATCCTCACTGATACCCATGAATTTCCATTTTTTAGATTATACCTATTTTAATGGTTGTGAAGTGGTATCTCATTGTGGTTTTAATTTGCATTTACCTGATGACTAATGACATTGAGCACCTTTTCATATATTTGGTGGCCATTTGTATATCTTCTTTGGAGGAAGGTCTATCCAAGTCCTTTACTCATTTTTTAATTGGATTGTGTGTGTTTTTGTTGTTGAATTGTAAGTGTTCTTTATATATTCTGAACACTTCAGATATTCTGGCTATATACTAGACTTTATATATTCTAGTATCTAGAATCATATTGGATGCATGATTTGCAAATATTTTGGTCCATTCTATGGGTTGTCTTTTCACTCTCTGGATAGTGTTCTTGATTTACTGATGCACAAAATTTTAAAATTTTGATGAAGTCCAACTTATCTGTTTTTTCTTTCATTGACTGCATTAATGACAATCTTAATGTCATATCTTAATGTCAATTTTCATTGCATTTTGGGATATTTGAATTTATCTGTAAGAGGAACTCTGGTGTGTTTTTATCACCCATGATTATTTACTTAAATGTATTTTCTTTCCCTGAAATAATTTTGTATTAAAATGTCTGTTTCCTTTGTTGTTGTTGTTCCTTAAAAAGTGCATGGTCTTCATCTAGTTGGTGAAAATAAAACTTTAGTGTAAAATTAAGAAGTTGGAAGCTTTTCATGGGTTTTACTTGTTTTCGTAAAAAAAACTGTGACCTAAAAGCTAAAGCTTTCTATGTTAGAGAGATGAGATGTATGCTATAATTGGAAAGAAAGCAACTAAATAGTACTTTTGAAAGTAAAAAGTGATTTTAGTCAGTACAATTGGATCCAACGGTTTGTATTTTCTGATACTTAAGAAATTACAAGTCATTATGTACAGAACCATTACTTATTCATTGAGGGAAAAATATAGTCACCAACTTTAAAAAAAGATTCAGGATGATTGTAAAAATGATAATGCGGTTAACAATATCAATTCATGGGCTATAAGAGTAGTGACCAGCTATATTACTAGTGACAAATCAAATACTTGAGCTCATTTTGTTGTTAGTTTTATAAAATGGGGATGCAACATTAGTTTTGGAGAAAATTGATCCAAAATAAAAAGTTGCAAGGCAGCATTACAATAATTCCATGCAGAAACATCCTTATAGGGTTTGCTGTCAGACATCTCATTAGAATAAAAAGTATGGAAGTACAGACACGGCACCAAAAAAAGAGATACAGATGGCAAATAAGCATATGAAAAGATACCTAACATCATGTCATTAGGGATTTGCAAATTAAAACAACAATAAGATACACCTACACACCTATTTAAATGACCAAAATCTCTAGCACTGATAACACCTAGTGCTGACGAGAATGTGTAGCAACAGGAACTCTCATCCATTGATTGTGGGAATGCAAAATGGTGCAGCCACTTTGTAAAACAGTTTGGAAGTTTCTTACAAAACTAAACATTCTCTTACCATATGATCCAGCAGTGTGTTCCTTTGTATTTACCCAAGTGAGTTGAAGACTTAGGTCCACACAAAAACCTGCATGTGGGTATGTATAGCAGTTTTATTCATATTTGGCAAAACTTGTAAGTAACCAAAATGTCCTTCGATAGGTGAGTGTTTAAATGAACTGTGTAATATCCAGACATGGACGTTACTTAGCACTAGAAATAAACAAGTTATCAAGCCATATAAAGACACTGAGGAATCTTAAGTATATGTTACAAAGTAAAAGAAGCCAATCTGAAAAGTGTACATACTGTATGCTTCCAACTAAATGACATTCTGGAAAAGGCAAAAATATGGAGAGAGTAAAAAAAACAACGGTTACCAAGGGTTAGGGAGCAGGGAGAGATGAATAGGCAGAGTTACAGGGGATTTTAGGGCAGTGAAACTACTCTGTATGACACTCTAATAGTGGATACATGTCATAATACATTTGTCAAAATCCATAGAATATACAACACTGAGTGAACCCTAATATAACTATGGACTTTGGGTGATATTGACGTGTCAGTATAGGTTCATGGATTATAAAAAATGTACCATCTGTTGGGGGTGTTGATAGTGGGGAGGGTATGAATGTGTGGAGACAGGAGGTATAAAGGGCATCTCTGTATTTTCTGCTCAATTTTTCTTTAAAAAATAAGGTCCAGGCTGGGGTGGGGAGAGGGATAAATTAGCAGTTTGGGACTAACAGATACACACTTCTATAAATAAAGTAGATAAGCAACAAGGACCTACTGTATAGCACAGGAACTATATTCAACATCCTGTAATAATCTATAATGGAAAAGAATCTGAGAAAGAATATATATATATATGACTGAATCTTTTTGCTGTATACCTGAAACTAACAAAACATTGTAAATCAACTATACTTCAATAAAAAAAAAAGGGCTATTTAAAAGAAGCCTGTAAGTGATTGGTCTATTTAGAATGCCACGGGTAGATTGCTCTAGAAAATTAGGTCTCGAGGCTTATAGGGTTAGAATTCTCAGGGTAGGTGACAAAATGGTGTATCAACAGTTTTGGCTCCCTACCCTCAAATTAAACCTGATAAAACCACAGGAATTAAGGGGGAATTAACAAAAAGATTTAAAAAATAAGCATGAGAATCCCTTCAGGAACTGAGGGCCATCCCAGACTTGTGTGGAAGCGGGAGATGGTGGTTGGGGAAGAGGAGGGTCAGAAGTTGCACAGAGATGACAGATTGGCAGAAAGATTTTTGGCTTCTCCTCTTGCCTTTTGCTCACAAGTCTTGGGACACTTTCTGCTTCTTTTCTTGACTTCATAAATCTTCAACGAGGGTCCAGACCACTGATGCCAGCACCTGTTGGGTGATATCAGGGTTGAGGAAAACCTGTCTGGTGTGAGATGTTGAAAAAAAAAAAACTGGTGGTAGGTGTTCAACTCCCCACTCCTCTGGTTCTAAACCCCCAAAGCTAGAAAATTATACCTACAAGGACAACCCCTCTAGGACTGCCACCTCCTCGGGGAGTGACTCTCCAGTTTGAGCCCATGTTCTCACCCTGAGAGATTGTTGGAACAGATTTCTGGTGCCCAGTCAGAATTCATGCTGCAGTGGGTCTAGGGTGAGACCCCTCATTTGCTTGTCTCACAAGTTCCCAGGTAATACTGATGCTGATGGTTTTTGAGAGCCACTCCCTAAGGGCTTAAATGTGGCATCCTGACTGGAAGAGTCTCCTAGGGTGTCTGCAAAGAGGCGTTTGGCGGTGTTGTTCTGGACTCCCTCCCTCCCCTTAAATTCCTGGGCTTCTGCAGTCTAGGACCCACCTCCCCTAAATACACATGGCTAGAGTGGCTGCTGCCCCCTGGAAAATGAGCTACACAGATCAGACAGCTGATGATGTAGTACAGCTACTTCAAACAACAGAAACAAGCTGGCTAGCAAATGCCATCTGAGAAACATGGTTAAGTGCTAACTGAAACAATGTATAGTTTTCAACTAAAACAATTATACACTTTGATATGGACTGAATATCCGTATCCTCCACAAATTCCTTTGTTGAAGCCCTAACCTCCCACTGTGATGGTATTTAGTGGTGGAGCCTTTGGGAAGTAGTAAGGTTTAAAGGAGGTCACACGGATGGGACCCTCAGGATGAGATTAGTGCCCTTAGGAGAAAAAGAGGAGTGACCCCCTGTCTGTTTCCCCTCTGTGTGAGCACACAGTGAGGAGGGCTATCGACAAACCAGGAAGAGGGTTCTCACCAAGGACAGAATCTATGAGCACCTTGATCTCGGATGTTCAGCCTGCAGAACTGTGAGAAGTAGGGTCTGCTGTGTAAGCCCCCCACCCTGGTGGCACTCCGTCAGGGTGGCCTCATGAGACCCACCTCATTTCCTGTCAGGGCCACACCCTCAGGTGCCTGGAGGTGAGCTCTCCACACCCTCTGTTCCTCTACTTCCCAGGCACAGTAGCACCCTCACCTGCTTCCTGCTCCTCTCTTCCGGGAGGCCAGATACTGAACCTGATGGTGAAATCTGTTGACCATCTTATAAAGCCCTCTCAGAATTGTATCTGATTGTTCAAAGTTCTGGCCACCACCTGTGTCAGGTTGTGTTCATTCAGACTCTGAAACAAGGATTGACATGCAGGTAGTTTCTCTGGAGCTGATCCCAGGAGGCCCTGGTGGTGGAGCTGGAAGGTGAGTTGGGGAGGGAAGGAGACCAACACGGGTGCATGAGTGCACAGGTGACACTGTGAGCAGCTGCACCTGCACCCCATGGGGCCTCTGGGAGACAAGGGAGCATGCCCAGGTGTTCCACCTGAAAGAAGCTGAGCGGCTGATCCATTGATTCATATCAATCGTCCATGGGGGCTGCTCCCTAGAGGTGATAGTCTTCTGGCACTTTTGTCCAATGGCCAGTGTTTGTGTGTGTGCGTGTGTGTGTGTGTGTGCAGGACAGGTGGGAGCCGAGGGGTTGGGAGAAGGGCATCTCCATCCTTGATACCTTTTCTTCTCCCAATTAACAGGAAGACCAACAAGGCTTTCCTTCCTGCACCTTGAGGTCTGATTCAGATCAACGAAGCATCTTTCTCCCCATCTGGTTATTGGTGCCTGAATGTCCTCTAAGTTGGGTACTTTACCAATGAGACAGCAGAAGTTTAACATTAAAAAATATCCTGAGCCAAATAACACGGAGTCCAGTAGCCCTGGACCACAGATCTCAAGGCTGTGAGCCCCAGAAGATTCCTGGAATGGTGTCGGAGTTTCTGCATTTGAGGGGCAGTAACGGTGTGTTTTCCTAGAAGGCGAGTGGTAGCTTTTATCGGGACATCGATAGGCCTGTGAGGCATCCACCCAGGAAGGTTAAGTACCACTGCACTAAAACTGCTGGAGCACGTTTACACTGAAACGTAGTCCCTCGCAAAAGCAAATGGCCATAGCATTGTCCTCTCTGTCTGATGTGGGGAAGACACTGTTGGAGTAGAGGAAAGGGGTACACAGGAGGGGCAGAGAAATCCCCAAAGCAACGTGACACTTGGAACTTTTAGCCTGGGGGTCAAGCTTGTTAGGTTCTTGGGTGAAGCCAAGTAGCAGCACTGTGTTGATGTTTTGTTTGGTCCAGGAGGTTGCTCACACCTGCTTGCCAAGCTGATCCACAGGATAGATGACACCAAGGCTTACTCTGGTGTCATGTTTGCTATGGAACTCCCTCCCTCCCTCCTTCTCTCCTTCTTTCCTTCCTTTCCTTTCAGTCCATTCCTTCCTTTCTTTCAGCCTTCAACTCCTAAGTCTTTTCCTCCATACATCATTTATCTATCCATCTACTGTCAACTGTTTATTGCTACATACCAGGTCTTGGGCCAGGCTCTAAGCCTATGACATGGTAAGTTATGATGTCTTCAGTCAAGAGCCCCAGTGTTTAGTGAGGAAGGCGAACATGAAATCTAATGCCGTTCTGGATGATCAATGCTATGAAGAGGAGATAAATAGACTGAAAGCCCCAAGGACATCAGAGGCTTCTTTATAAGTGTTTGTGTCCCCCCAAAATTCATATGTGAATTCCTAATGCCCAATGTGATAGTATTAGGAGGCGGGGCTTTTGGGAGGTGCTTAAGCCATGAGGGTGGATCCCACACCCTCTAATGAGGATTAGTGTCCTCATAAAAGAAGCTCCAGAGAGATCCTCAGCCCCTTCCACCATGTGAGGACACAGCGAGAAGCCTGCAACCAGGAGGAAAGCCCTCACCTAACCGTGCTGGCACCCTGATCTCGAACTTCCAGTCCCCAGAAGCATGAGAAGTAAATTTCTATTGTTTATTAGCTACCTGGTCACTGGCATTTTGTTTTAGCAGTTCCAAAAGACTGAAACAATGCACTGGGTGATTTAAGATGTTATTGAAACTTGGACATAATTACGGTTTGATATTCTGTTGATCATCCACCTTCTAAGTCTTAATGCACGTTTTAATTTCACCTTTACAAACAAAGATGGTCCAGAGTACTGGGGCTTTGTGATTTTCTTCCAAATAATGGGGTGGGGGAGGGGGGCTGTCCTACTGTCCTGCATACACATTTTTGGTGACAGCAGCACACGCTGGGTATGGGCTTGCTATTGGGACTAAACCTGCGCCCAGGGACTGTGTGACTAATAACTGATCCGTCGGTGACCTAACCCATGGTCTGTTACCACTGCATCTGCCCAGCTGATGGATGTGGGCTCCCGTTGGTCATACCCAGAGAGCGCTCAGGCCCACTCGATATTTTCTCTCCCCTGAGGTGTAGTTCTAACAAAGTAAAGAATGTATGGGAAGAATGCAAGTGCATCTCTCCTCCAAGGTTCCAGAGAGGCCATTTTCTTAGACACAGTGGTCTGGACAAAGCTTATTAATTACTTTAAGACTATGAAAGTCATTTGCTAGTCTCATAGCAGATGGGTAGTGGGAGCCCACATGGGTCTCACCCATACAAGGTGGGAATATGTCTTTATTTCAACCATAAGTCCCCCTTCTTTCTGGGCACAATTTATTGGACTAGGGTTTGTCTCCTAACCTAAAACGGGCCAGTTAGATTTTCTTCCCCAGGAATTTGGAATTGTTACTTGACATGCTGATTGATATCCAAGGAAGGTCGTGAGCCTGAGGTTGAGGTAGTTCTATTTGGTTGTGCACATAGATGCCTCAACAAGGAAATGCATTTTGCAGACTCATAGGAATAAGAGGTACTCAGGGAGGAAGAGGGAAGACACGGTGAGACCTGCTGCTGTGGAGGGAGCCGCCGAGGTTCCTGGCTCAGTTGGGGCTTACCTGCTCCTGGTTCTAACTTCTGATAAGCCCTGGGGGACCTCTCTGACTTTGGGTACCACAGACACCCCTTATTCCTTATGAGGAAAGAAACAAAGAAAGAAAAGATCATGAGAACACTCTTTTTAATTAAGGCAGGTTGACTGGGTCTCTGTTACTTGCAACCTAAGGAAATTGACTTCTTGTCCTAAAAGAGAATCTCAGCGTGTGGGTTATTCTCATGCTTGCTGACCTTGGGCAGTTGAATTTCTTTAGATAGTCCTTTAAAAGCAGATTATTATGACCAGAATGACAGGTACATGGAATCTTTAAGTTATGACCCTAGAATATAAAAAGAGCATCAGGAGAGAAGGAGGAACTGGGTGAGAACAGGCTGGATCGTCCTGAGGGAAATGAACGTAAGTGTTGGACAGAGAGGAGGTAGCCATCGGGGAGAGCAGGGATGTCTCCATCCTGGAGGTTTCCAGAAATAAGAGAGCAGTTGCTCATCGGGGACAGCTGGGAGCATCCGGTGATGAAGTGACCCTTGGTTGTTCCTTCTCTTTGGCCTCTTGAGTCTCCCTCAAGGCTTGTTTGTGGCCATATTTTGGGCTGAGGGGTGAGGTCCTGCATCATAGGAATTGGTCTGGCCAGCCCTGTGGCAGAGGGTCCACATCCAGGATCCATCTTTACCACAGATTTGATGAGCAGACCTGTGAAAATTCCCCACTCTGCAATCCCCTGGATTCTGGTATCCTAGTTGGCGCATCAGAAATGCCATGAAGGCGGTAGGAGAAATGACTGATTCAGAGAAAAACAGTGAAACCGAACAGGAAGTTGGAAAAAAGTGAAATTTTACTATGCATTTTCTTGCCCTTCACTTGTCTCTATTTTCCTGGCCAGGATTCATCCTGAGAGACTATTTTTACTCTGTTCCTGACCCAGCGAAACCTCGAGGTTCTGCAAATCTTGCCAGATTTAGATTCCATTTGTGTTTTCTCTGTAACCTCTTATTTCTGGGAAAGAGAGAAAATCTGAAGGCAAAACTTCACCTTGCTGCGTGGCCTTGGTCTCTTTTAGGAGGAGGGTGTGTAGGGCCTCAAGCTGCCCCACCGTGGGGGAAACCAAGGGAAAACTAATCTCTTCTCCAGAGTTTCTCTGCTCTTTGAAGCCCTGCCTTTGGGATTTCAGAGCTGGGTGAGAGGCAAGTCAGAAGTGTGCCTTCTCCCTGTGGTTTCCTAAAGTTGTCTTGACGCCGTTTCAGAGCCGTCCCTCATGCCAGTGTACTCAGGAGTGAAAGGCCGGCGGTGGCACATGCCCCAAGGGTTCAAGACAAAGTCTCCCACACAGAATTTTCTCACACTCAGCACGCAGGGCAAGGAGAAACCAAGAGGCACAGGCTGAGCGCTGCGGAAATCACAAGACGAAGACGTGGTCGCAGCTGTGGGGGACAGCAGCTGCCGTGCTTACCATTCAGGACTTCTTGTAGCTGGAATATTCCTAATAGTGACACCAGTCAGCAGAGGAGTTTCAGATGGGCTTGAGTAGAAGGGGAGAAGAAAGAACTGTTCTTAAGTGGATGATTCTCTTGTATCAACTTCACAAATATGGTGTCTGTTGGTCTCTCTCTCTCTCTCTCTCTCTCTCTCTCTCTGGTAGCATCAAAGCGAACATGCTGTCTTGTCTGAACTGAGTGAGACCTGAAGTCTATTTCTGGTCCTACCAACTGACTCCCGGGTGACCTCAGTCACTTCCTCTAAGAGCCTCAGAGTTCCCCTCTTTTCAAAGGACTTTAGATTATTCTTACAACTACATAGAGCCCCCAAACCTAGAAGATGCTAACAGACACAGCCTTTTACTGAGGCACTCTGAGCCCAGGTGGATTGGATTTAGCCAGGGGCAGGTAAGGTATGAGGAGAATATTCCCTGGTCATTTTCATCCTGGTAAAGATGCATCCAAGTGCACTGTGTTCCTCCTGTCACTTTCTCTGGTTTCACAAAAGCCTGTGGATGAGCTCTCTGATTCCATCCAAAGCTGGTGATGGAAGAACCTGGGAGAACAGAAAATCTTGGAAATGAACTTCAGCTTCAGGAAAAAATCGCCCAGACAAACTCTAAGGCATTGGCCCCAGGCTCTGTTGGGCTCCAGCTACAACAATAGCGTGTAAGCCAGAAGGAAGAGGACTGGAGTTGAGGAGCCTCAGGTCCTAACATTTTCTGAATCGAGGTAAAAATATTTATTAACTTTATGTGTTAAGTGTGCATATTAAAACTTCTATGGTGACCACTAAAAACAAAAAAACAGGAATAAGGTATGTAACTGTCAAACTATTAGTAAAGAAAAAACACAATTCAAAAGGAAACAAGAAAATAGTAAAAAAGAAAAAAAAGGCAGAATACACAGAAAATGCAAAATGATAGAAATTAATCAGAATATTTCATTACTTAAAATAAATTTGAATAGGCCAAATTCTCTAGTTGAGATTAAACTAGATTTTGAGGGTGGATTTTAAAAATAAACAAAGCTATAGGCTTTTAATAATAGATATAAGATAGAGATTTCAGAAGAATTGAAAATGAAACTATCAGAAAAGATACAGTAGCCAAATAGAGATCAAAACAAACAAACAAAGAAGTGTAGCTATATTCCCATCACACAAAAGAGACTCTAAGGTAAAGGGAATTATGAGAGAATAAGAGTTATTACATCATTGTCAGAAAAATATAATAATTCTTGTAATAAACTTTTACACTGAGAAATAGCCTCATAATATAGAAATACAATTGCACACACAGGACTAAAATAGATAAATAGATAAATTTACCATCATAGTTTTAAATAAATAGAGAGATGTACTATGTTCATGGATTGAATAACTCAATATTTAAAAAAATGTCAATTTTCCAGATTGATTGAGGAGTTCAATTCAATCTCAGTTAAATCTCTACCTTTTTAAGGAATTCAAAAAGATAATTCTAGGATTTATGTGGAAAGGATCCACAAGTTAAGAGTAGCTAAGAAAATACTGATTCAAAATGCGGGACCATTTTCCTGATCAGCTAACAAGAATTATTATGAATAACATAGTGACTATTATGGTCTGGTCTTAGTACAGAAATAGACAAGTGGATCAATGGAACAGCACAGAGAGCCTAGAAATAGACTCATACATACATGGAAACAATTTATAATGGAGCTAAAATTGCAAATGATGGAGAAGGAAAATTTTTTCAGTAAGTCATAATTAGAGGATAATTGGTTACCTACAGAAGGAAAAAAATGAAAGTTAACCCTTTCCTCAATACATTCCTTTAAAATGAAGACATTAAAGACCAAACTGTGAAGTAATAAACTTTTATTTCAGAAGAAAATATAGAAAAAACTCTTCATGATCTTGAGGTAAGGAAAGTTTTGACACAAAAAGCACATTTTAAAAAAGAAAATGTTAAAAACTTCTATAAAGAAAATGAAAAGACAAGCTCCAAACTGAGGGATTCTCTCACAAATACATACATATCATAGTCATTTCCAGAATCTATAAAGAACGTATACTACTCATTTTCAGAATATGTAAATAACTCCTACAAATTAGATTTAAAAAGTCGATTATAAAGCAATAGCAAAATGACAAAAGGCTTGAACAGGCACTTACAAAAGAGAACATAAATGACTGAACACATGAAAAGATGTTCAACCTCACTAGTAATTAGGTAAATGCAAGTTCAAATCATATTGTCATATCACCAGATTGGAAAAACTAAAATATTCAAGAATATAAAGTAGCACTCTTTGTAAAAACAAAACTGTAAGAAACCAGAAAGTCCACTGGCAAGTGAATATTTTTAAAAACTGGGGGTACTACATAGCAGTTAAAATGAACTAATTGTTCATCACACATCAATATGAATGAATGTCATGAACTTCTTCTTGAATGGGAAAAGCAAGTCACCAAGAATATAAAAGGTAAATTTCTATTCCTGTAAAGTCCAAAGACATAAAAACCAAATATATTATTTATAGATGGTGAGAAATAAGAATAATTTTCTAAAGAACATAGGACAGAAGGAGATGCAATTAGGAAGGGGGACTTCAAAGTAACGATATAGTTGGTTTTCCTAATGCACCAAGTGGATTCATGGCTGTTAGTTGGCTATTCATTGTACTTTATGTATATTAATAATTTTGTGTCTACTCAATACTTAAAAATTGAACATGTCGTGAATAATTTTCCAACTTCTAACATTCAGTTGTACTTCATTCTTTTTTAAAATGCGTATTAGTCTGTAATGCAGACACGTCATTTTTGATCTATTCGTTTCCCTGCTGATGTACATTTAAGGATTTTGTTTCCCAAGTTTTGACGTTTCTCATATAACAGAATCTAAAAAGGGCTTTTTAAAATTGGTATTTTTTTTTTCAGAAAAGAATGTGTCTTTGTTTAACGAAACAAACACACCCATGCTTTCTAGATCCTCCGCGTCGAAGACTTGATGCCTTGGACCTTGGAGAATAAGGAAGAGAGATTCCAGAGGGGTGGAGGGTGAAGGGAGTGAGTCACCCCTGAGGCTGGGGTGACCCTAGCTGTGAGCCTGAATCAAGCTCTGTAATCCTGGTCTATTATCAAGACACCAGAGAATTTCTGTCTCCTTTTGTTCTGCAGGAGTGAGCTGGACCCTTCATTTTACTGAAACGTCTTCAACCCCTTTGCTACCTCAATGCAAGTTTTTCTTACATGGAATTCTCTTATCTGTAAATTTAGTAGGTTTTCTTTCTCTCCGAAAGCTTCAGGAATGGCATTTTCAGTATGAGTGTCGGGGATAATTAGAAAATGCAGGAACCAGGAGTTGGATCTATAAAGAAATGAACAGGAGAAGGCACAGGAGGTGTAAATTCTCTTCCCATCAGTGTTTGCAAGGAAGCCCAGGGCCAGCCAATGCGAGGCACACAGTGGTCCTCCTGCCTCTACAATGATACAGGAACATTTGTTGATTATTTAATTTGTTGACCATCTAAAAGGGAAAGAAGAATTTATTCAGTTTAGAACTGTTAGTAATAAATGAGTTCCTTTATTATAGATAACTCAGTTATTTTTTTAATAGGTTGTTGAAAATATGACCTGAGATGCCATTTAAATAAAGATGTTATAGTATGTAATGGGTCACAGAAACCAAAAACACAATATCCAAGTAATTAACTAACAGTTAGGAATCAGATTTCCATTAGCCATGCCTGGAATTGGAGCATACTACTTTACTGCTTTCTATCAAGAAGACCTCTAAATTCCCAATTTAAAACGGATACATTTCAAGCTTGTGAATTAGCGTGGGTATCTGTGTAAGAGAATAAATTGGGCCAGAGACTTAGCCATTGTGCTCCTGTGCAAATCCGATTGCTCCTGCGAGGTTATTAGAAATTCTGGGCTAATGTTCTGGAAAGAATGAATTTGCTATTATAGCAATCTTCCCGCATCATGGTACCTCTGCTATTAAAGCACAATCTCTAGATTTAGCGTGTCCTCTAGGAAAGAGATTAATTGAATTAAGAAGTATTTATTAGAAAAGAAATAAATAGCTCTTGCCAATTAATGAGATCGATCAGCCCAGCCATTAAAGAGGATGAAGGAGGTCTGCCCCGTGGTGCTGGGTTTTAAGGTATAGAGGTTGATAGGCGATATTCCAGGGGGTGTGGATCACATTCATGAGCTGTATACATTTAGAGGCACAGAGGAAATGAAGTGTAAAAGAGAGTAATTGAGCCACTGTAAAATCAGATTAGAAAAATGTATCACCTTTGCCTCACCTTTCTTTTTTCCCCTTTCCCAAACATCTCACTTATATAATCCTCTGTATTGACTGCTACAGCATCTATCGACAATATTAAGGAGCTGCTTGCTATTGTCATTTAATGCTATTTGTTGCTATTTGGACATCAGCAATGTATGGATAGTTATTTTCTAATTTTCTGTCTAAAAAAGAAAAACGATTCCATTTGGAAGATCTGAAAATGTGTCAAATCTTCTACTTAATTTTATGAAAATTTCAATTAAACAAAGAGAATTCCCCTTTCCTCTAATGTCACTATAACTTTTTTCCAAAAGTGTTATTTCCAAACTTATTAGAATTGAGGAATAGGGGCTTCCCTGGTGGCACAGTGGCTAAGAATCCGCCTGCCAATGCAGGGGACACGGGTTTGAGCCCTGGTCCAGGAAGATCCCACATGCTGCGGAGGAACTAAGCCAGTGTGCCACAACTACTGAGCCTGCGCCCTAGAGCCCGTGAGCCACAACTATTGAACCCACGTGCCACAACTGCTTAAGCCCGGGTGCCTAGAGCCCGTGCTCCACAACAATACAAGCCCCCGCAATGAGAAGCCCGCTCACCGTAAAGAAGAGTAGCCCCCGGCTCGCCACAACTAAAAAAAGCCCGCACGCAGCAACGAAGACCCCATGCAGCCAAAAATAAATAAATAAAATAAATAAATTTTAAAAAGAAGAACTGAGGAATAATTGATTTCTACTTGTATTTAAATATCTATGTATCACATGCAATATATTCACTTCCTGCTAATGGGGTGTATGTAAGGCAAAGAAAGTTTGCCCAAGGATAGTCTTCATTTAATTTCCCAATGTAAATGTGATTTTTCTTCCATAAGTATTGATCCGTGTGTTGGCAACGACCATGCAACGACCATAATTATGGTAATCTTGACTCCCAGCACATCAAGTGTTTGAACCAGAAGGGACTTCGAGGGTTACCTGGTTACATCACTGTATGAATGGCCTGTATGTTTGTGTCTTGTTAGAACCCATTAGCAGCATCTCTGCAGGCACTGCAGATGCTCTGGGAGCAGTTTAAAGTCCTGTCTGGCTCCACAGTAAATCTTCATTCATGAGGGAGGGACCTGGGTTATGAGAAGTGACTAACATTTTTTGCTCACTACCTCTGTGTGAACAGGTTTTATGCATCACTGAATTCCCATCACACCTCTGGGAGGCAGACATTATTATCCCCATTTTGCAGATGAGTAAAACTGAGGTTCAGAGCAGCTGGTCAGTTGGTGAAGTTAGACTTGAACTCACATATGTTTTGTATGAACTTATTTTTCCTTTTCTCACTCTCTTCTCTCCCATCGTCCACACAGCCCAGCTGAAGGTGCTACCATGGTCTCCCTGCTTATATACTGGGTAACGGGGACAGGCTCTCACTGAAGCAGACACCTCACTTCTGCCTCCTCCTGCTTCTGTGCCTGACACTTGCTCCCCCACCTGGGATGAGGCATCATAGTTAAGAGCATGGAGTCCACAGCGAGTCTGCCTGAATTCCAGTCCTGGCTCTTCCTCTTCTTTTCCGTGTGTCCCTGAGCAAATTACTTCACCTTTTTGGGTCTCAGTGTCCTCTGTAAAATGGGGATAATAATAGTACCTCTCCATAGGGTGGCTTTGAGGGGTAAACGAATTAGTGTTTCTAAAGCACGTAAAAGCATGCCTGGCACACAATCTGGCCTCAATCAGTGTGGTCGTGTTGATTAAATAGGCACATAAAGGGATTAGAAGGGTACCTGGCACATGGCATGCGCTTAATTAAGCATGTTATTCTTTAAGAACATAATGTGTTGGCTTCTGCACAGCTGTTCTTGTGTTTTCTCCATCTTCAGAGACAACTGTTTAAACTCTGATCTTCATGATGGGAAGAGTACATTTCAGAAAGCCCCCTTTGTGACACCCTGGGTTCTTCCAGGATGGAGCCATTTGGATACGCACCCTCCCACCCCCGACCTTGGTTTAATCAAGTCAGTTTTGATCACTGCTATGCTACCAGTGTTCGAGGACAGGATCCCAAAGCTTTTCTCTTTTATATGCACGCAGGTGCTCAATAAATGTTTATTGGATGAATAAATCAAGGTTGGGTCCTTCATTCAAGATGGAGGCTAATTCCAGTTCTTGGGCTCCTCTGTGTGTATGTGGGCAGGAGGATCCAGCCGTCTGGAGGGCTGCCATCCCAAATGCCCACAGGATTTGTGCTGGAAGAGAACTCATGCTCTGCTCCAGAGAAAATGGCTGGAGAGTGATGGACTAACCCCTCCCACTTCCTCCTGAGCACATAACACGGCCCACCCTTGAAAATGACCCGTCTCTGCCCTAACCAACAGGGTTAACCTCTTGGGAGAGAGGTAGGCCTAATGCCCCTTTGGCTCTTACCTAAGGGAGAAGGGCTGGGTTGGATACAATGAAATGACCTAAGTATACTGAAATAGCAGAAAACAACACAGCAGTAATTCTGTGGCTTTACCTTTTTTAAAATTTGGAAATCCTGGACGCTATAGGAAATAGCACAGACAGTGCTGGTCAAGTAAAGTTCTGTGAAGAATGCTGTGTTCCTGGTCTCCCTACTATTGTTAAAGTAAGTTTTCTCTATGATTTCTGTGGCTTGAAAGTTATCATTAAGTATTGCAATGTGGCGTTTGCATACGGAGTGAATGCTGGTTGGGGGTCTACCCAGTGGGGATCGCTATAGATGCCAATCACGTGTATAAAATACTGTAGCTAGTTTGCAGAGTGTCTGATACTACCCACTGCTCCCACTTTGTTAGGGGATGGGGGGAGGCTCTCAGCTGGGAGCAATGGAATATCTGCGTCCTGTTTTTGGTCGGTGTCTTGAATCATTGGCCCACTTCCTTCATGGATGTTCCTCAGGGTGCCCCCTGCTCCCAGCTCATTCTTGACCCACATGAGGCCATCTTTCTGGTGTAGCGTCTTTTACCCTGACTGAAAAAGATGCTCAGTTTCTCTCTCTGCAAATGATGGATATTCACATTTTAAGTGCAGTTACCCACTCCAAATGGCTTTGCTTGTTGCTAAATCTTTGGGAGAGACTTTCCTCCCATTCTGCAATGTTCTGGCAGCTTTTCTGTTACTTGGGCATGAGTAGAGTGAACTGTGAACAGCTATGACTCCTCTGGATTAAGTGTGAGGAGAACAAATCCTTCCCCACTGTGAATGTGGTCCAGTGGGCAGACCCCTCACCCCCATCTCCCATAGCTGCAGACCTGTGAGCTTTCACTGTTTAACCATTTCACATCCACAAGCGGCCCTGGAATGGCTTAGTCCAGGCCCAGTGAAATGAATGAGATCAGAAAATGAGGAGGAGCACAGAGCCCTGTCACATGGCGCATGATCCGGAACACGGCTAAGGATCTCTCCTGATGAAAATAACTGATGGAGAAGCAGAGTTTCTGACACAACACAGGATTTGCAGGCGCTGGGGCTGGCCGTGGACACACACCCCTCGCTCCTTCTGAGAAGTGGGGTATGAGCAGCTCCACAGCCAGGGAGGTTCCCAGAGAGCAGAGGCAGGACAATGGAAACGCCTCTCTTACTTAACTAAGAGTTCATTTTTAGCGCACACAAGGCGGCCCGGCTCGTTATACATTTATTACCCTGCGATGCACTTGGCAACTCACACCAGATGCCCTTAGCTGCCCATACAGGGCGCTCACACCATCTGGACCTCCTTCATCCCCTTGACAGCACCATTAAGTCCAAGAGTAAATTATTAATGGTGCTGACTGAAACCAAAGCCCCAAATGATGCAAATAAAGTTAACTAACATGCAGTGGGAAAACAGAAGTTTTCACCAAGTTGAGAAAAGCTTGCTCTTCCAAAAAATGTGGCTTAAAATTTGTCATTATGTATCGCGATGTGGCACCCTATGATGCTGGGGCCAACTTGTTCAGGAAGAACGGAGCCTAGGGAAATTGTGTGGTAAACAGTATAAACAGACAGAGATATTCAGGCAAAGTTGTGTAAAGAATGCTGTTTTCCTGGTCTCCCTACTCTTGATCATAATAATGAGAAAAGCTTGATCCAAAACGTTTAGATTTGGTCAAATGAAACCTGTACTCTAGCCCACTTACCAAGGAGCCCAGATTTAAGGATCCAGATCTCTTTCTGAGAATAAATGGCAGATGTGGGAATTCTCTAGAAGCAGTGGTCAGGGGAATCCCCTCTCTCCACCTGTGGCAGGTGACTGTGGTCATTTGTGGAGATCGTGGGATATGGCCGGGGGTTGTCACGAAGCCCCCAGGGCTGCTCAGGGATGGAACCCCTGCTTTAAGCTTTGAGGTCAGTCTGAGGCCTGGTTCATGTTCAGGAGGCTTGGCTCATGGAAGGCTCAGCTTTACAATGATGAATTTAAAGTCTTCTCAGTATCGACAGTCAAGAAATCTCTTCATGCAGAAAGACTCACCGACTGTAATTTGATTCTGTGAGGCTGAGCCAGTAGGGCCTTCCCTGGACTTTCCTGCATGCTGCTGCACACTGACTTTCCACGCCCTGGGTGATGGGCTGGAAGGTGTCTGGTCATGGTCCTGTGTCCTCGTCAGCACAGAGAGAGGTCAGCCACTGGGAAAAAACAGGTACCAAGATCCGGGAGTTAAGAGAAAAAGAGACAGAGGGTGGCAGAGAGCATCCCCTGCCCAAGGCTTCTTCACCTGCAGTCATCCTGCTCCGCAGTCCAGCTCCTCCTTCAGAGCTGTAGACTACTCAGGCATCTTTATTTCTTCCCTTTGGCTGCACCGAGCAGCTTGCAGGATCTTAGTTCCCCGACCAGGGATTGAACCTAGACCCTCAGCAGTGAGAGCACAGAGTCCTAACCGCTGGACTGCCAGGGAATTCCCTCACTCAAGCATCTTTTAATTTCTTTACTTATTTATTTATTTTTCAAGCATCTTTTTAATGAGAATCTAGGGTGGTTCATGCCAGTTCAAATTGGGTTTCTGTCACAGGCAACTGAGAGGCTCCTGAGAAATAGGATAAAAGGAGAAAAAATGCACAAAAGCAAAATGAATAAATAAATCTAAGTTATTTTTGAAAAACTAATAACAGAGAAAAGTCCCAGAAATGCATACAGAGGTAAAGTATGTATCAGAAAGTTGGCATAATTCCAAAAATTTGATATTCAATATAAGAAATGATAAAGAGAGCAAATAACAGTATAGAACAAAAAAATAGGAAATTTCTATCAAGCAAGTACACAATAGAAATAAAAAGAAAAGGAAAACAAACTGGGCAATATTTTCAATAAGTATGATAAGAGATTTAATATGGATTCTCATAAAAATTGGTAAGAAAAAAATTAGGACTCCAATAGAAAGTTGGGAAAACTTAATGAACAGACAATTCACAGAAGTTGATTATACATTATCCAATTTGAAAGTTGAAAAAAACCCCCAGAGACACAAATTAATATCCTATGGTCACCATATAACATCATATGACATAAAAGGGTCAATAATGATAAACATTATGCTGACATTGGCATATTTATGGCTTTTTGATGACAGGATATATTGACACACTCTTTTAGGAAACAATTAAAAATTCTCAACAAGGTTTCTAAAACTGTCAATACTCCTTGTCCAGGTCATCTTATTCCGTGAAATGTATCATAAGATAAGAAATTAAATGAACTTAAGGGCTATAGTAGGGCTTTGGTCACCAACAATGAAAATCCAGCTTCAATAAACTTAAATAAATAAAAGACTCTATTTTCCCTGGTAACTGTAAAGTTCAGGTACAAACAGCTTTGTCGGCCCCTGGATGGAAGCTTAGAAAGAAGGGCCTTGGGTCTGGATACCTGTATCACTTTTCTATTGCTGTATAACAAAGTACCATACAATTTGAGTCTTAAAACTATTCCCTTTTCTTTTTGGCACACAGTTTAATGGGTCAGAAGTCCGGTCACAGTGGGCCTGGTTTCTCTGCTCAGCATCCTCTGAGGCTGAAATCAAGGTGTCGGCTGGACTGAGTTCTTATCTGGGGGGTCTGGGGAAGGACGTGCTTCAGCTCGTCCAGGTTATTGGCAGGTTCACTGCTTATGATTGGAAGACTGAGGTCCCCCTTTCCTCCCCGCTGTCAGCAGGTGACAGCTGCCAGCATCTTTCAGCTGCCCATGGTCCTTGCAACCTGGTCCCCACCCTTCTCAAAGCCAACAGTGGAGAATGTCCCTAATGTCAAATCTCTCTCACACTCTGAGTCGCTCACTTCCTGTCTCTGGCCTCTAGAGCCAAATCGAAAGGGACCGTGTCCAACCAGACAATGTCTCTTGATTAACTCAAAGCCAACTGATGGTTAATCTTAATAACATCTGCAAAAACTATCTTGCCATATAACATGACGTAATTATGATAATGGGTATCTCATCATACTCACAAATTCCACCCACACTCAAGGGAAGGAAGTTAGATAAGGGAAAGGGCCTTTGGGGATCATCTTAGAATTCCCCCTACTACATACATCCTCCATCTCCCACTTGGCCTCATAGTTTAGATTGACTGTCTATCCAGGGGATGCGTATGATGCAGGTGCCAGGCTCATGTCATCCCAGGTGTGCAACCACACTCAAGACAGGGTCTTCTCTTCCCAGAGAGGCTGGGTCCATCCCATGGTCCATAGACTTATCCATCTAAGGACTTTGAGATACTCTCCTTCATCATGGGGTCAAGAAGAGATGAAACTAATAGTTAACTCATGACTTAATCGAAATGTAAGTTGAACAATCCTGAGATACAACTGAATACCTATCAAGTCAATAACATTTTTTAAAAAATATTTATTTATTTATTTGGTGTACCAGGTCTTAGTTGTGGCATGCGAACTCTTAGTTGCGGCATGCATGTGGGATCTAGTTCCCTGACCAGGGATTGAACCTGGGGCCCCTGCATTGGGAGCGTGAAGTCTTAACCATTGTGCCACCAGGGAAGTCCCTCAATAACATTTAAAAAAAAAAACAAAAAAACCTGAAACTTATATCTAAACAATATAGGAAATGTATCAGCTCAAATAAGAAGTCAACAGGTGACACAGAAAGAAGAAGACCCAGCAGGTCCGCAAGAGCATCAGAGATCCTCCCTGCCCATGGTCAGCCTTCTATGGCATCATCCTTGGAATCCACAGGGTGGCTCCTGCTCGGGTGAGCTCCGCCCTCACCTCCGGCCCCGGGGGCTCCGTCGTACCATCCAGAGGAAGGGAGGATGTGGGCCCTTGAAGCTCTTGCAGATGACAAAGTTCTTCTGTCCAGAGGCCCCAGGAAGCATCCTTGGCTCTGATTGGATCACATCCCTGTCCTGTAACTGATGACTGTGGTCAGTGGTGTCAGCCGTTCAGGGCCCCTTCCTGCAGTGACCATGGAATCCAGGTCATTCACAGGCCAGCGCAGAAGAGGCTGCTCCCTGCGAGGAACTGAAGCAGCCCACGAGGCAGGCCCTGTACAGGAAACCAGCATGGGTATGAAGGACAGAAAGGCGTTCCCCAAAGTGACTTTGAGCCTAACAGAGCCCAGGACACCTCAAGAAGGTCCCGTACGGGCAGGATTGCCAGCGACAGGTTGCCTTGGAGGGCACGAGCCGCGGGTGACAGTCCCTGCGTGGGCGCAGGCCTTCTGCAGGCCCGCATCATCTCCTCCAGCCCTCACCACTTCCCCGAGAAGTCCATGCCCCTTCCACATCTCAGAGGAGGAAACGCAGGCTGGTCCCTATCTTGCTGGACACCAGCGCGACGGCAGCTGCCTGTCATGGCTCCCGAGCCCCCCCACACGTGTGAGGCACTGTTTGCACAGCCCGAAGCCACACTTGCCCCAGAGAGTGGCCCTTGTCACTGTCTTTCCAGTAGGTGGGAATTTCACTTCCCTATTTCCAGGCATAAATAATTGCAGATGCAAAATCACAGCCTTATTTTAGCCACAAGCGTTGAGAATGCAGCTCTTAAATCCTCGGCAGTACCTTGCATCTTTGAGTAGGAGGTGGCCTGACCCCAACTTGCTGGCCGCTGAGGCCCTGGCTCATATAGAAACCAAGCTGCCAGAGAGGAAGCAGGTGGGTCTGTCTCCTCCGAACCCACCCTATACCTTAAGGAGAACATCAGCCAAAGTCCCGGACGGTGTGGGCCCCAGGAGCCAGCACTCCATCCATAACCTTGTGTCCCGGGTGACCAGTTGCCCTGGCACCCGCCGGGTGGGCAAGGCAGGCTACGTAACGGGTGGGTCCTGTGCAAACTGAAGACATGGGCTCCTTGTGCAAAAAAGAGGAAAGACGTGTTTTCTTTCTTTTGTGGTCTCTCTCTTAACTTGTCATGAGGGTTTTTATTTGTTATCTGAGGTCATCTCCCTTGGCCTCGGGGATACTCAGGCGGTAATTGCAGACCTCCCAGCATCCAGGGCACCGCCCACAGCTGTGTGTGCCTAACCTTTCCCATGTCCCCAGGTCCCCAGGTCCCTGTGTCCCACACCCCGGCCGGGTCCCAGCGCAGGGTGGAGGGCGGCCATGAGGGTGTGGCGGGGTGCCGGAGCAGGCGGCAGGGCGCCCGTGGGTGGGTGGGGAGACAGCTGGGAGACGGCTCCCCTGGCACACTCTCCACTGCCCCCTCCACCCCACATGCCAAACACAAAGTCAAGGTGAAGCAACCAACAGTTCAAGGCCACAGCCGTGGAGCCGTAATGGCGGGGCCTCCTGCACCCAGGCCCCGAGCGACCGCACTGTGGGCAGGCCCTGGGAGGTGGCCCAGCTGCCAGGCTTCGTGGGCGGCCAGGGAAACAGAAAACCACCGAGTGTATTGGATTTCTCAACGTTGATGGCTTCGTCTGTCTGGTCTTTACGGGCCACGTGATCTTGAGAGAGTAGCCTGACCTTTCTGGGCCTCAGTTGCCTCTTCTGCATGCAGCAGCCGATCCCAGGGCACTGGGAGGATGGAGGGGTCGTCAAGGGCAGAGGCCCCGTACCTCGGGGGGGGTGACTGCCTTTGGGATTGACTGGCTCTGGGAGTTGCAGCTGCCTCGGGGTTGGGGCCTGGCCTCGTGGTCGGGAAGGCTGGCTGTGACCATGGAGGGACCCCCCCCCCCACGCCCCGCCCCGAGGCCTCGGGCAGCCCTCAAGAGGCAGCTGTGGAATCCACCTCTGGCCCCGGCCTGGTGTGGAATACTCCAGCTGCGACTGCTTGGCGACCCGATGGCTGAGGCCGACAGGGCCCTCGTACCTCCCACGGATGGCCAGACCCTTCGCTGGGCTTCAGAGGAAGAGGACCAAGGAGCTCAGAGCCACGGTCCCGGGCAGCCCAGTGGGGCCCTGGTAGCATCTGGTCGAGAAGGCGTGCAATGCAGGCCCTGGGCTGAGTCCTAAGTGACAAGCAGCTGAAGCAGGCAGGTGGAAGCGGGAAGGGGGTGCCCTGGGCAGAAGCGGGGGGCGGCAGCTCTCAGCCACGGCCCCAACCCCGAGACCCCTGCTTCCTCATACCACTGAGACACATCCCTGCTTCCAGAGTGACAGTGGCAGCTAAACACACGTCCTTGTTTGCTTAGCGCCCTTGCCGTGCGGTTAGGGGTGCGATCCCATCACAGGAAACAGCGCCCTCAGTGCTGCAGTCTAGGAGACGGAATAGTCCAGCACGAGGCAGGGGGGCAGTTCCCTTGGCGCCCAGGGGGATGAGGAGGCTGGAGGGCCAACCCCCCGGGGCTCAGGGCACGCTGTGCTTTCCCAGTCCCAGCTCCTCCAAAAACTGTGAAAGGAGGCGACTCCCAAGAGAGCAGGTGGTGCGCGTGTTTTGCAGAGCACAGAAAACAGGGGATCTCGGCGCCCGCAGGAGCCTGTGGTTTCTGAAACGGGGGGGGGGGGGGGGGGGCGGCTTCCTGCAGCTGCAAGGCATGCCGGAGAGGAGGTGCGCAATCTGGGCCTCACCTCCCGCGTGTTCTCAGGCGGTTTGGCTCCCGCGGGCCTGGCCTGTTGCTCCCTCCCTGCCCAGAGCACAGGGGAATCCAGCCACTGCCAGGGAAAGCCAAGGATGCACAGATCCCATACATCAGCGGGGCTCCGAAAGTGGAAGCCAGGCAGAACTCTGTCGCAGGCAAGGCCCCCTGGGAGAGATGGGAAGAGATTCATTTTATTTTGTGCGTGGAGACAGTGATTTTAATGTTATGTAAATGTAGCCGGCGATTCCTAATCTCCCCTGAAATGTACGTGTCAGGGCTCTGGTGTAACTCAGGTTGCTGATGATAGAAAACAAGCTGTGTTTTTACAGGGGAGGCTGGTGATGACCCGCTTCTGAATTTTTTTTTTTTTTTTTCCATTACAAATTTAAATAGAACAAGCTGAGGCAGTGGTGCCTCTTCGGAGCTGCAGGTGCAACACCTGTCTGCTGAGCATTGACCCACACCTTCAGAGGCAGCAGTGCCCGGGAGACCAGAGACCGCAGTGCCCCCCCGATGCTTCAAGGTTAACCGATAATCATTCCAGTGCTAAGCCAGATCGCCAGAAGTGGCCCTCTTTTCTGCCTCTCAAACATCCTGAAAAGCAACTGATTTGGCAGGATGATTTCTTCTCCCCCCAGGGATTGGTGAAGGAAACAGCCACTTGGAACAATTGTTTTTTGGCATTTTTTTTTTTTTTTTTTTTGGCTGTACCGCATGGCTTGTAGCATCTCAGTTCCCTGACTAGGGATCGAACCCGCACGCCCCCGGCAGTGAAAGCGCTGAGTCCTAACCACTAGACTGCCAGGGAATTCCCTACTGGCAAATTTTTAATCAGGGATGTTCATAATAACTTTTCTCCTTATGCAAGTACCCCCCTTTGAAGTTCCGGGCCAAGGAAGTTTATTTTCCCGGATAAGCAGCAAGAATCATTGTGACCAGACAGTGGGATCCCACAGTTTGTCTTCTCTGTCCTGACTCTGACCAGACGAGGATGCTTGGAGCAAAATGTTTTACTTCATCCATTTCTATGTTCCTGTGCGTTTTATCTCTCATCCAAGAATTCTCAACAGAGGTTTTGTCCCCATGCCTTCCACCATCCTCATTCCTTTCTATTTCATGCTCATTGATTTCGTTCTTCATGTATCTGCTAGCTTTGTCTCTGTTTAACTCTGAGTCAACTTTAAAGCAATTTTGAAACGAGGTGAACTCTCTCTATGTAACTAAACTTGAAAATTTGTCAAGTGTGTTCTGATGGGAAAATGCTAGAATCCTGTCCATTTGGCATCTTCGTCAATTTCACACTGACACGTGGTGGGTCAAGGTAGGTGTGACCATCTTTCCCAAGGCACCCGGCTCAGCAAATCAGTTCTGTGGCATCAGCAATTCCAACCTCGGAAATTCCACAAGGTATGAAAGAAAAGAGTTTTGCCCTTAGAAGAAAGAGGCCTCAAGCCACAGATGAGTCACAGGCTACCTCCGCCTCCTCCTAGGCTTCTTCATAAAACGTAAGACTTCCTCTTTCCTTCAGCTGGAAGCACTCACCTCTTCTTCTGCCACCTTCCTGTCCTGGAGAGTCCTGACTCTGAAATCGGCCTGGAACCCCTTTCTCGGGCCCCACGTGCACGGACAGCGCAGGACCTGCACAGCTTCCTCCACCGTATCCCTCATTCCTGTTTCTCTCCCCGCATCCGACCCCGTCCTGCTGGCTCAGAGCTCAGTCCTCCTTCCAGACTCCCTCCCCTCTGCCCTCCTCACCCTGGCCCTCCTGACCCACCCCCACTGCCCCCTCCCTGCTCACCCGATACTGCTTGTCACCCACTCAGAGGTCACGTCTCTTAGAGAGGCCTTCCCTGTCCCCCAGGCTCACACTTGTCACCAGCCCCTCCACCTGCCCCATCGTCCTGTTTATTCTTCATGATGGTTTCCACCTGCTGAATTTCTTTCTTTCCCTCTCCCTCCCCCCCTCCTTTCTTTCCTTCTTCCCTCCTTTCTTTCTTTCTTTCTTCCCTCCTTTCTTTCTTTCTTCCCTCCTTTCTTTCTTCCTTTCTTTCTTTTTTCTTGTTCATTGTCTTATCTCTCCTACTAGAATGCAGGTGCCATTAGAAAAAGAATCACGTCTGTCTTGTTCCTTTGCTGTATTTTTAGCACCTAGAAGACCATCTTGAGAGATACTTAAGAGAATGGATGAATGAATGTATAACTCACTCAGCAAAGTTCTTAGCACCATTTATCTGGGCCCTTACAACCACCCCCATTCTGTGACTTGGGATTCTCCTCTTTTTATTTATCTTATGTAGGAGCCTTCCTAATATTCCTAGAATACTGATTCCCCTTTTAACATCCCTTAAAAGTTCCCCAGTCTAAGACAGAACAAGATCCAATCTGTAGACCTTGCTGTTGAAGGCGTCTTTCATCTGGCGTTTATCTGATTCCAGCGTTTGTCTCCCTGAAAGCAAACTCTACCCCATCTTACCATTTCAGCTTCTATTTCCCTAGCCGTGCAGTCTAGGTCAAGGCCCTTCTCCCACCACTCTCCCTTCCCTTAATTCCTTCTTCCTTCTGCCAGTGGAAGGCATCCCCATGTGGAAAAAGGCATAGTCTTTGGAGAGTCAGATAGATTTGGATTAAAACCATGCCCTCGCTATTTACTATATTTGACCTTATGTTTTTCTTTGTAATAGAAAGAACATGGCAACATGTTAGTCGTCTCACTACACTTTGCATTTCCTACAGCCCTTCCTGTGAGGGCTGTTCCAGTCTTTGCATCCCCCAAAGGCGTCCCCAGCCCTCTGCCATCATTCCTTTGGTGAGTTTTCTCCAGGATTTGCTATCTGTACCCTTTGCATGGAGTGCAAACTCACCTGACACTGTTATCTAACCCTCTGTATCTGCATCAGCCCTTCTCAACTATCCTCATGAAGGGCAGGAAAGTTGTCTTATATTTATTTTCTCTCCAGAAGGTACTCAGTAAATGTTTACTGCTTCTGTCCATTCTTTCCCTTATTGGGTATGTATTGAACACTTGCTATGTGGAAGGCCAGATACCAAGCCCTAGAGTGGCGGATGCACAGGCAGAAAAAGGTGGAGATTTGTTCTTAGGGCACTTACGTCCATGGGGCTTTAATCCACAGTATTTAATCCACAGCATTACCGAATTATTCTGTGCCTCCTCTGTGCTGAGATATTGCCAGTGTTAATGATGCTATGATGAACAAAACATACATGGCTTAGGTCTTACATACTCACACACTGATTGTAAGAGAGAAATGGCACCAAATGGACATCAATTCTAATTTCAGGGGCATTTAAGAATAAGGAGAAATGAGGAAGATGTAGGTGATAATACATGATGATAGAGTAAGATAACATTGCCTACTAAATGTTCAGATTAAAAAAACCTGATTTATCATTCTGAAAAATTCCAAATTGGCAATTATGTGGTGATTTTTGCAGTTTAACATACACCATCTGGGCTGAGAGCCCTCTGTAGTCCTCCCTAAATTCCCTTCCTGTTTGCCCAACTTTGGTCAGGTTTGCAGCTATTAAATGAGAATCAGATCCACTGATGTCTCTTTGGCTCACTCACCTAATCTAGGAAAGGTGGGAGACAGAAGAAGAAACCTCTTTCCTCCCTCCTCTTGTTCTGCTTTTCAATCATTGCATTGCAGCCAGAGATGATCACAATTATTCTTAGAAATGTCCAGATGAAAACGTTGATGGAGAAGCAAAGTTGATCAGGCAGGTTCTAGAGGCATCTTTGAAGCCCGGAGATTTATCCCACGGAGGAGTGGCGTGAGGTACCCTCCTCTCTCCTCCACACGCACCTCTCCACTCCTACCTCACTCTGGGATGCAGACTCCCAGCAGAATTCCCTGATGCACAGGGGTTGCTAATGCATGTGGCGGATTACATAACCCATCTTATTTTGGGCAATTGCCTTATCAGAACAAGTCCCCCAGTGGGAAAGTGGTGGAAAAAGAGGAAAGAGATGGGCATTTCAGTACAGGAGAGGTTGCGAGAGCTGTGCCTTGATTTATTAATAATCACCATGGCAATCTCGTGAAGTGGGCGTCGCTGTTCATGTTTTTCAGATGAGGAATTTGAGACTCAGAGAGTGGATGTTCTGGGCTGCCTGCTACACTACCCCCCTTCCAAAGGAAGATATCACCACCAAGTATAATAAAAATTGGAAAGCCATATTACCAACAACAGGTTATCCAACTACTGTTGTTCAGAATCTGGCCAGTGCCAAGGTAGCTATGAGGGAGGTTTGTCAGGGTGGTCACTGAACACTTCCTTCTGGTTGTCTCCACTCTACTCCTGGGCAGAAGCAGCCGGGCACCACAGTGGCTTCTCTTTTTCCTTTTTTTCAAAGAATTTCTGGCGTGTTCAAAACCAGGAAGTTCCGGAAATCGGGCAACAAAGCTTAATCTCATGAGATTTCCTACCCAAATAGGTACTGAAAGTTCAAAGTTTCCAGATAAGCGTGCAGCTTCTTGTTGCTTATCTAGCCTAAAGGTTTAAGTATTCTGAGTTTCATCAGATTCCAAACCAGAGAGAGTCACAATGTCTTCTTCTTGTGGGAATTTTTAACCTCCTATGATGCTATGATTTAGGAGGAGGTGGTGAGTACTCTCATTTTATACTCAGTTTTCCAGGAAAAAAAAATATTGTCCAGAAGAAGCTACTAGAGGGGAAAAAAAGTTAAAATCAAATCAGTAAAATTTTGACTTAGCAACAGAACAGGGCGTCCTAGATATCTGAACACCCACAGATAGAGATCTCTCACACACTGAGGCCTGCTCAGAAACAAGGGCCACATACAGTCACGCAAGAGATGGAGAAAGAGCTTGCACACGCCTGTAAAGCACAGTGATTGATTCACAAAGGTGTGTCCATATCTGGAAAAAAAATAATAAGGCCAAAGCCAATTAAAGACGATTAAAAGTTCTGCCATCATTTGGATAATGTTTTATCCTTTTCACAGCATTTTTGCTCGCATTATCTTCCTTGATCTTCTTCCTAGTCACCCACTAAGATAGGCAGAAGCGTTATGACCATTACACAGCTGGGAAAATTGGAGGCTCAATCATGTTGAGTGACAGCTAAGAAGACCTGCTGGAAGTGAGCCATTGCTAGAATCCGGGCTTATGGTTCCCTAAGACGAGGTTGTGATCTCCCTGTATTAACACTGAAAGAGAAGTCCTAAGAACAGCAGTGGTGGAAACAGCAAACTATGGCATCATGGCCAGCAAGGCAAGCAAGGCTGGTTTTGATACCAACCAGGGTTCTTGGCCTTCCCCAATCAATAGAAATTGGTACGTGGTCAGACAAGAAATTCAGGCAAAGCATTATTGGGGCCCCTGCTTCAGTAGTGGGGAGTGAGAACAAGTAGGTTCCCTTGTTCCATCCCCGAGGAGGGGCAAGCTGGTTCCTTTTATGGGGTGAGGGTAAGGGTGTGTCCAGGGGTCGGGCCAGAGGGGTGGCTTAGGTGTTTTGCCCACCCCTTTGGTGGTGTTGGAGTGCTGGGGGCATGCGCAGTGCCCTGCTTTGGCTCCCAACACCCTGTTTTTGCTCCCGGTTCTTTAGAAGTAGCAGCTGGGTTTTGGTCTTTTGTACCTTGTTCTCTATAATTTGCCCCAACTGCACATGCACAATTATTTTTAGTCCCTTATAGTTTCTTTGTGTTTTCTTGCTTGAGGAGACACTGTCCAGGTGCAAGCACTGCAACAAAGTGTCCCAGGTCCCAGGTCCCAGCCTTTCTCAGTTTCATGAAAAAAAGTTGAGCTTTGGAGCTACAAAGCTCTTCCATTCCTGTTTTGTACTCTTTCTATTTATGGCATCTTGAGCAGGTAACTGAACTTCTCTGGACCTCAGCTTTAGTAAATATTTATGAAATGAAGGGTCTTGTGAAGATGAAATGAAATAATGTATGTATAATAGGCAGTTACTACCTGTTCGATTGCATCTTTTGTTCTTTCCCTTTAGGATTTACCAAAACTAAGTAATCACATTTCTAGAAACTGTTACTACTGATAAGCCAGCTGCTTCCCCATTTTCATCCTAGGGACTCTACAAGATGCCCCACTCCTCCTAAACTCTGCTATCTCATGTTTTCACTGATTGGGGGTACAGAACTGAGAAGATATAATCCATTCCTCAATGGGGCTCAGTGCTTACAGTGACTTCATTTCCTTCCTTTCTTCCTTCTTCTCTTTCTTTCTTTCTTTCTTTCTTTCTTTCTTTCTTTCTTTCTCTCTCTCT
Organism: Balaenoptera borealis; assembly: GCF_965194805.1. Lineage (NCBI taxonomy): Eukaryota > Metazoa > Chordata > Mammalia > Artiodactyla > Balaenopteridae > Balaenoptera > Balaenoptera borealis. The sequence goes on along the minus strand of NC_138864.1, from coordinate 6,115,665 downwards.
CCTTCCATCCTTCTCTCTTCCTTTCTTCCTTTCTCTTTCTTTCTTTCTCCCCCCTTTCTTTCTTTCTCTCTCTCCCCAACTCTCTTTCCCTCCCTCCCTCCTTCACACTCTCTCTCTTTCTTTCTTTTCTCTTTCTTTCTTTCTTTCTTTCTTTCTTTCTTTCTTTCTTTCTTTCTTTCTTTCTTTCTTTTCTTCCTTCCTTCCTTCCTTCCTTCTTTCCTTTCTTTCTTCTTTCTTTCTCTCTCTCTCTCTGTTTCTTTCTTTCTTCTTCCTCCCTCCCTCCCTCATCTCTCTCTCTCTCTCTCCTTCTTTCTTTTTGACTCTTCTATCATCTATATAGAGATGTGTAAACTGTGGCCATGGACAAAATTTGGTCCAATGCCTAAGTTATATTCTATTCTAAGCCAAAAATGGTTTTTGCATTTTTTAAATAGCTGTCTATGGCTGCTTTCATGTTACAACTACAGAGTTGAGTAGTTGATCCACAGATCCTAAAACTTAAAAAGCCTAAGCTATTTATGCTCTAGCCCTTTGAAGAAAAAGGGTCGTGATCTCTGATCTGTATTCCATCCTACATTGCATGACAATGCCCAATGCCCAGTGTAGCTTGTGCATGTGCTCTGCCTTCTGCTTGCTTGAAGGTTAGTTTGTTTTTCTTTTTCTAGTTTCTTAAGCTGGAAGCTTGGGGTATTGATCTGAGACATTTTCCTCTCATATAGATGCAGAATATGTAAATTTCCCTGTGAGCACTGCTTGAGCTACATTCATAAATTTTGATATCTGTGTTTTCATTTTCATTCAATTTAGAATATTTTAAAATTTCCCTTGTAAGTTTTTTTCTTTAACCCACCTGTTATTTAGAAGTGTGTTGTTTAAGTTCCAAATATTTGAGTTTTTCCCAGATTTCTTTGTGCTGTGGATTCCTTATTAAAATCAACTGTGGTCAGAGAACATATTTTATATAATTTCAATCTTTTAAATGTATTAAGGTTGTTTTGTGGGCTAGGATATGATTTATCCTAGAGAATATTTCTTGTATATTTGAAAAAGAATATGTACTTTGTAGCCCATGAGTGGAGTGTTCTATAAATCTCTGTTAGGTAGACTTGGTGGAGAGCTTTGTCCAAATCTTTTATTCTTGTTAATTTTCTGACTATCTTTATCAATTATTGAATGGGATTTATTGAAATTTCCAGCTATTGTTGATGAATTTCTCCTTTCAATTCTGTCAGTTTTGCTTCATGTATTTTTTGGCTCTGTTATTAAGTGCATATACATTTATAATTGTTATATCTTCCTGATGAATTGACCCTTTTATCATTATGAAATATCTCTCTGTATCTCTAACAATATACTTTTTCTCTTACAGTCTATTTTATCTGCGAATAGTATTCTACTCCATCTCTCTTATGGTTATTGTTATAAATCTTTTCTTATCCTTTTGCTTTCAACCTATTTGTGTCTTTGAACCTAAAGTGTATTTTCTGTAGATAGCGTGTAATTGAGTTTGCTTTTATATTGCCTGATAATCTGTACCTTTTGAATGGGATTTTTTTTTTCATTGACATTTAATGTAATTGCTGATATGGATGGATATATGGCTGTCAGGTTTTAAAATTTGCTTTCTACTTGTCTCAGGTCTTTTTTTTGTCCTTCTATTCCTCTTTTACTGCTTTTTTTCGTGTTAGATAAATATTTTTAGTGCACTATTTTAATTTCTCTAATTTTTTTTACCATATTTTAAAATTTTATTTCCTTACTAGTTACACTAGGGATTACATTATACATCTTATCACAATTCACTTCAGATAAAAACTTTGCTCCAATACATCTCCTTTCCCTCACCCCTCCTTTGAGCTATTATTGATATATAGATCATGTCTATATAGGTTATTAATTTAAGAATGCAGTATTATAAAATTTTGCTTTTCACTACCTTATGTCTTTTAAAGAAGTTAAGAAAAGTAATAAGAAAAAATATACAGTGTTTTATATTTATCCACATATTTACTATTTCCAGTGCTCAATATTTCATCCTGTGGATCTGAGTTACCTTTTGGTGCTACTTCCTTTCAGCTGGAAAGATTTCTTTTCTTTTTTAATTAATTAATTTTATTTTATTTATTTTTGGCTGCATTGGATCTTCATTGCTGTGGGAGTGCTTTCTCTAGTTGCAGCAAGCAGGGGCTATTCATCGTTGTGGTCTGCGGGCTTCTCATTGTGGTGGCTTCTCTTGCTTTGGAGCATGGGCTATAGGCACGTGGGCTTCAGTAGTTGTGGCTCATGGGCTTTAGAGCACAGGCTCAAGTAGTTGTGGCGCACGGGCTTAGTTGCTCTGCAGCATGTGGGATCTTCCTGGACAAGGGCTGGAACCTGTGTCCCCTGCATTGGCAGGCAGATTCTTAACCACTGTGCCACCAGGGAAGCCCAGAAAGACTTCTTTTAGTAGTTCTTGAAAGGCAGATCTGCTGCCAACACATTTTCTCAGTCTTTTTTAGCTGGGAATATTTTTATTCCTCTTTCATTTTTGAGGAGTAGTTTTACTAAATGTATAATTCTTAGTTGACAGTTTTCCTTTTAGCATTCTGAATATGTCCTTCCAGCCTTCCTTGTTTCTGATGAGAAGACAGCATTAATGGTATTGTCTGTCTCTTGCCCATGAGTCCTCTTCCTCGTGATGCTTTCAAGATTTTCCCTTCATCTTTGTCTTTTAAAAAAATTAATTAAGTTGTGTCTAAGTGTGCATCTCTTAGCGTTTATCCAACTTGGGTTTATTAAACTTCTTGGATTTGTAGATAAATAGTTTTTCATCAAATTTTGGAAGTTTTAAGCCATTAATTTTTTCAATTTTTTTTTAATGCTCCCCTCTCTGATTCTTCTAGGACTCTCATTACCCATAAATTGATACACTTGATATTGTACCATAGGTCTCTGAGTCTTTGTTCATTTTTGTTCAAACTTTTATCTTTGTTATTCATATTGAATAATTTCTATTACTCTATCTTGAAGGTTACTGCATCTTTTCTCTGCCATCTCAAATCTTCTGTTACAGAAAGGAAAAATTTTTATTTACGTTATTATTAACTTCTGATAATAATTCAGACCAAAATTTCTATTTGGTCGTTTAAAAAATAATTTATATCTCTTTACATATATTTCTATCACTATCTTTAAAGCTGGGTTTAAGCCTTACTGAATTTTGTACCCAATTAAATTTGCACATTTAAAAACTGGTTATATGTGTAAAGAGAAAGTCTCACACAGTTGAAAATTAAATCAATACATGAAGTGAAAACTGAGAGAAATTCTACTAGCTTTCTGAGGACAGAGGGAAAAAGATGAAGAAGATGGAAGAGAAGATGTGGATTATGAAGGACAGAGACAGAAAGCTGACCAAGTGTTGCTGGTGTTTTAGAGGGAGGAAATAAAGCAATTAGAGTAGAAGGAACAAATAAAGTCAGAGCAGATTAAAATTCTACTGAACTAATAAAGGAGTGAACTGATATACAAGCAAAATTAATAAAATTAAATCTATCAGAATTACCCTAGCAATATTTTTGCACTACAAAGATAACAGCAAAAACACACATTCTTATAAATATCCAGAAAAAAAAGAAAAAAAGGAACAGATGGAGCACCCACAAATGTTTAATAAATATACTTAATCTCTTGGCTTTCCTCTGTAACAGTATTATGAGGGAAAAAAGGCAGAAGCAGTGTCTACAGAATTTTTAGTGCAAATGATATGACTCAAGAATGTGATGTGCCACCAAATTTTTATTAAGCTGTGAAGGCTATAAAAAGACCTTTCCAAATAGTCAAAGAAAATATACCATTTGTAAACCTTCTTTAAATAATAACATAAAAATTTGTTTCAGCCAACCAAAAAAATAAACTGAAAGAAATCAATCAAGAATGAGAAAGCAAAAATATCAAAGAACTAAAGGTGAAAATTAAATTTAATTATTATAAAATTAGTTTAAAATTAAATCCAAGTGTTAATGCTATTTATGAAACATAAAATAAAATAATTCAATATGTCATCTAAGTGACAAACATTATTGCTGGGACAGCACAAATTTTATCCTGTATATCAGTTCTGTCCTGTTTCTATAACTGCCTAGAAAACAATATCGTAAAAGATTCTAAAGCCACATCTTGACTCAAAGGGAAAGAATTCTGTGATGAATTAGAGGTATTTTCTATAATCAATCTGTGATGTCTGCCTTGGGTGCACAAGTGGGTGTAAAGGTTCATGTGCTATATTCATGGCACCTTGCATTTCCATAGCCTGTAAACAAAGTCAACATAATTCATAATCTTGACTAAACCTAATATCAAAAGTTTATAAAGAGTTAAAATGTAAGGCAATAGAATAAACTTGTCATATGTGTGTGTGTGTATATATATATATATATATATATATATATATATATATATATATATATATATATATATGACATATTATAAATTTGCAAGGTGGGGATTTCATTTGCTAATGGTTTAAACCAGGAATATAAATCACTTTAAGGATCTGTTTTAACATTTTCTGAATAGAGTTTACAGACTACAAGTTCAATGAGATATTAATCTTAATTGGTATGTTAAAAATAAATCTTTTCCAGAACAAATAACCTTGGGAAAGCTACACATTAAATCAACATCATAGATATTGATTAAGATTAGAATATTAATGTCTTTAAGAAATTCTACATTGAAAACAATTCATAACAAGTAACTATAACCCTTAACCCAACTTATCAAATATAAAGCAGGCTTGGTTGCCAGCAATAACTAGTTAATATAATTAGGAATAAAGTTCTATTCATAAGAGCACAATACAAATAAATAATCTGTTAATAATACTAATAAATATGTGCAGAACATATAAGAGAAACATTATTGAGAAGTCTAACAGAAAAATTTAATAGTAAGTTATGCCATATTTCTGAGTGGAAAAACTGAAAATAGTAAACATATCAGTTTTTGACAAATCTCAGCCCAAAGTGCTATAAAATTATTCTAGGAAGCTGAAATAATTATACTACAGTTTATGTGATAGCACTAATAGGTAAAGCTGGTTATAAAATTAAAAAAAAAAAAGAGCCAAGATTTTGTAAAGTAATACTATTAATTCTGGAAAAAACAGAATGAACTTTTTGGCCAACCCAATACAATCAGGTATTAAAATGTATGGTAAAGAGATAAATTTCTTCAGATAATGGTCAATAGTTTATTATGAACAAACTTCCACCTATTAAAACTAGAAGTGCTGGATTAAAAAAAAAAAAAAGAAGAAGGCATTGGAGACCTATCAGGAGAGCAGAGACAGACTTAAAGCTTCAAATTTTTTAAAATGAGGGAATTGCAGATAGGTGGACTCTATATTTAAGAGGTGGAAGAGAGCTTCCTCTAGTCTTATGGGGCAGAAGCGACCAAAATTACAGTTCAGGAACCATGAAAGAAGTCAGACCCTGCTAAGTCAAGGATTTTATTTGAGACTCTCAGGGGCAAAACCAGAAACAGATCAGCATCACAAAGATTGAAACAACTCTGTCCTTGGTGGGATTAAGTTGACCTGCTGCTACATTAAGTGCCTGCCAGTAACAAAAATAAATCCTACTTAGAGGGATATAAAAGTATTTAGAGCCATAAATGACCTGTAAGATTTTTCATACACGATGTCCAGCAGACAACAGAAAATTACTAGGAATATCCAGTAATTGGAGTCAAGACCAAATGACCAAAAATCAGTAGGGATAACATATAGTGAAATCAAAATCACAGGAAATCCAGGAATTGGAGTTATCAGACACTGATTTTAATTTAATTGTAATTAATATGCTCAAGGAATTAAATAACAAGAAGGAGAATAACAGAGAACTAGGAAATGAGGAATCAAGGAAAATCTTTAAAATGTAAAATATAATAATTGAAACTATTGAGATGCCTTTAGTAGCAAATAGGCATAGATGGAGTGATGATGAGCTGGAAGAAGATAGCCAGGTGGAAAAGGGGTAGAAAATATAGACAAGAACCTCTGAGACATTTGGGACATGATGAAAATGTCACACATATATGTAATTAGATTTCCAGGAGAGGAGAAATAGTGGAGCAAAATCATTATTTAAAGAGATAATGAAAAAAAAAAAAAGAGGTAATGGCCAAGAATTTCCAAATGTGATAAAAGGCAATAGCCCCCAGATTCAAGGAGCCGAAAGAAGCCAAAATAGTATAAACTAAAAATAACCTGAGACCCAAATACTAAGAAAAATTTTAGGAGTAGTTAGAGGGAAAACAAAACAAACTAATGTCAAAGCTGCCTGAAACCTCTGGGTGGGGGAAGATCAGTGGGAACAAAGAAGCTTCTGGGGATCATCAAGGGTTACTTGTGGCTGAATTGGAGGGGGGCAATAAAGAGGATCCCATGAACTGGAGAATCCTTTCCCCCACCTCGAGGCATCAGGTAGCCTGGCTGGAGGGAACTCCCCTTGTGCCCTCTGGTAGCATTGGCAGGGATCAAAGGAATTCCCAACAGAACCAGATAAACCAGAGGAAATAACACTTCAAAGGCTCTGAAAATGACATTGTCATTGGAACTGTCGCCCACAAATATAGGCCAGGACCTGTGTGCTAAACTATAAGTGAACAGAGCTGCAGAGGCTTGAGGAACAATAACAAATGATTCATCCCTCACTGGAGTCCAAGAAGGAAAGGAGAAAGAGAGCAAATCTGAAAAAAGAAATGTTGCTGAAAACTTGGGATCTAAAGAAATTGGGAGCTGAAAACATCCAAATTTGGAGGGAGACGTAAGCCTAGAGGTTCAAGAGCTCAAATGAATCACAAATAGGGTAAACTCCAAGAAATCCGTGCTAAGGCACATCATAGTTAAACTTCGGGAAACTAAAGACAAAATAAAAATCTTGAAAGCAGCAGAGAGAAACAACACATTTGCTAGAGGGGACATCAATAGGGATGATAGTAGGTTTCTCACCTGGAGCCCTGGAGGGCAGATGGGAGACCACTTTCTCAGATGCTGAAAGAAATAACTGTTAACTATAAGTTTTATATTTAGGGAAATGATCTTTCAGGAATGAAGGAGAAATAAAGACATTCCCAAGTGAAGAAAAACTAAAAAGAACTACTCACATAAAGACCTACCCTTAACAAATGGCTAAAGGAAGTTCTTCAAACAGAAAGGAAATGCGAAAAGAAGAAATTTTGGAGCATTAGGAATGAAGGAGGAACAAGAAAAAACAGAAATACCAGTACATACAAGAGACCATTCTCATTGAGTTTTATAATGATATTTGATAATGGAAACAAAAACTATAACAACACCTGATACTCAAGATGATGGTACTTAAAAGTGGGGACAGTAAAGGGACACAAGTGGGAGTGGGGTTTCCACACTTCAGTCAACATGGTAAAATGTAACGGTGAGCAGACGGTATGTCCCACGTGTGTCTTGTCACACCCAGAGCCACCGCCAGTAAGAACACCATACAAAGAAATGCACTCAAAAACAGAATAAATAAATCAGGATAACAAAATTATAAAAATGGAGAACAGATTAGCGTCACCAGGGGTTAGGAGTGGGTGGGTTGGGCAGCAGTATGGGGTGGGAGGTGTTACAAAAATACAGCATAAGAGATGCTTGTAAGGATGCTTGTGGCAATGGAAGTCTTCTGTGTCCTGACTGTTGCCAGTAGACCCACACATGTGATAAAATTGATAGAACTACACACACACACACACACACACACACACACAGACATAAAGTATAAGTAAACCAGGGACTCTGAATAAGATCAGTGCACTGTATCAATGTCTGTACTGTGGTTGTTATACATAGTTTTGCAAGATGTTGCCATAAGGGAAACGAGGGTCAGGGTACACAGATCTCTCTGTATTATTTCTTGCACCTGCATATGAATCTATAATTACCTCAAAATTTAAAAGTTTAGTTACCCCCCTCCCTCCAGCATGAAAACAATATGCCAAAAGGCAGGAAGGGAACTCTAACATTGCTTAGGAAGTGGTAAAATACTTATAAATAAGCCAAGGAAGCGTGTTGTAATATCTAGGGTAACTGCTGAAAGAACAATAAAAGCCTGTGAGGCTATCAGATAAATAGAGAAAGAAGAGAAAGTATTTTTAAAAGCAGTTGAATCAAGCCCACATGAAGAATGGAATGAGAAAAATGAAGCAGAGAACAGGTGCAACAAGTAGAAAATAAATTGTAAAATGTTTGATTCAAACCTACATATAAAAGTAGTTAGGAAAAGAAAAACAGAAAATGTTCCAAATAAAAAGACCATGATTGTCAGACTGAATTTAAAAATGAAATATATAAGATTTACACTTTGGATATAAGGAAACAGAGAACTTGACAGTTACTTCTTTGAAAAAGCCAATCAAATTGGTAAATTCCTGACAGAGCATATCTTACCAATATTAAGGATTCAAAGGGGGACATTACTACAGAAACTATGTACAGAAAAGCTAATATAAAAATTTTATTAAAAGCTTTATGTTAATAAATTTGCGAATTCAGACAAAAGGGTGAAATCCCTAGAAAAATACAGCTTTTCAAAACTGGCACAGTAGGAAATAAAATGTTTGAATAATCCTACATCTACTGAAGAATTTGAATCTGTTATGAAATCCTTCCAACAAAGAAAACTCATCCAATTGTCTTCATTGGTGAATTCTTCCAGACAGTTGAAAACTAAAAACCTTTCAACTCATTTTTACAGTGCTAGCATAATCTTGATACAAAATCTAGAAAGAATATCACAATAAAGGAAAATGAGCAGCCAAACCTTTCTCATGAACACAGATGCAAAACTCCCATCAAAATATTAACTGAATTCAGCAATATAATAAAGAACAATTTATCACAACTAAATTGGCTTTAATTCAGAAAGTCAAATTTTGTTTCGCATTTGAACATAAACCAGTATCATTTACCACATTTACAGATTAAGGAGAAACATCTTATGATTACCTCCACAAATGAAGGAAAAGCATGTGATAAAATTCAAAACTCGTTCAGTATAAAAATTCTTAGGAAACTGGGAATAGAAGGATCCTTTCTTAATCTTATAAAGAAAACCCACAAATACAAAACAGAACACAACAAGGCAAATCAACCTATGGCAGCTTCCACTATGGCTGAATAAGCTCTGTACCAAACCTCCCAGAGGCCAACTAAAAACTCCAGACAAAACACAAAATACAAAGGATTAATCTCCAAAATTTACAAGCAGCTCATGCAGCTCAATAACAAAAAAACAAACAACCCAATCCAAAAATGGATGCAAGACCTAAATAGACATTTCTCCAAAGAAGATATACAGATTGCTAACAAACACATGAAAGAATGCTCAACATCATTAATCATTAGAGAAATGCAAATCAAAACTACAATGAGATATCATCTCACACCGGTCAGAATGGCCATCATCAAAAAATCTAGAAACAATAAATTCTGGAGAGGGTGTGGAGAAAAGGGAACACTCTTGCACTGTTGGTGGGAATGTAAATTGATACAGCCACTATGGAGAACAGTATGGAGGTTCCTTAAAAAACTAAAAATAGAACTACCATACGACCCAGCAATCCCACTACTGGGCATATACCCTGAGAAAACCATAATTCAAAAAGAGTCATGTATCGGGCTTCCCTGGTGGCGCAGTGGTTGAGAATCTGCCTGCCAATGCAGGGGACACGGGTTCGAGCCCTGGTCTGGGAAGATCCCACATGCCGCAGAGCAACTGGGCCCGTGAGCCACAACTACTGAGCCTGCGCGTCTGGAGCCTGTGCTCCGCAACGGGAGAGGCCGCGACAGTGAGAGGCCTGCGCACCGCGATGAAGAGTGGCCCCCGCTTGCCGCAATTAGAGAAAGCCCTTGCACAGAAACGAAGACCCAACACAGCCAAAAATAAATAAATAAATAAATAAATTTATTAAAAAAAAAAAAAAAGAGTCATGTACCAAAATGTTCATTACAGCTCTATTTACAATAGCCAGGACATGGAAGCAACCTAATTGTCCATCATCAGATGAATGGATAAAGAAGATGTGGCACATATATACAATGGAATATTACTCAGCCATAAAAGGAAATGAAATGGAGTTATTTGTAGTGAGGTGGATGGAGTTAGAGTCTGTCATACAGAGTGAAGTAAATCAGAAAGAGAAAAACAAATACAGTACGCTAACACATATATATGGAATCTAAGGGGAAAAAAAAAAGGTCATGAAGAACCTAGTGGCAAGACGGGAATAAAGACACAGACCTACTAGAGAATGGACTTGAGGATATGGGGAGGGTGAAGGGTAAGATGTGACAAAGTGAGAGAGTGGCATGGACATATACACACTACCAACGTAAAATAGATAGCTAGTGGGAAGCAACCGCATAGCACAGGGAGATCAGCTCTGTGCTTTGTGACCACCTAGAGGGGTGGGATAGGGAGGGTGGGAGGGAGGGAGATGCAAGAGGGAAGAGATATGGGAACATATGTATATGTATAACTGATTCACTTTGTCATAAAGCAGAAACTAACACACCATTGTAAAGCAATTATACTCCAATAAAGATGTTAAAAAAACCCAAAACAAAACACAAAATACAAGCTGCAGGTTCTCTAGTGGAGTTGATACTTGGAAGAAGAAAACAATATGGGGCAACCTTACTTTTTTGGCTTTTAGCTTGTAGTAAGGTCCCAGTTTGCACCATGTAGCCCAGCTAGGGGGTGTCTGAGCCCAGTTGGGATTAGAGAGACATCAACACAGGGAAAGACAATGATTGGAGATGGGTTACTTCCAGGGAGATGAATCACATAAAAATAACAAGAGTGGGGTTCTTAATGTTGGAGAAGGATGTTACCTGTATGGAGGTTGCAGACTATCCTTCTGCCTTGAACGCGGAATTATCCGTGTGAATTCATGGTTTTATAGGTAGATGTCGGTCTATGCATATATTATCTGTGATGTAGACAGATACTCCACAGCTTGATCCACCGAGAAGGGTTGAAGCAGTGAGCACACGTAGGCCCCGTTCTTGATTTCCAACGCCATTTTCCACCAAATGGAGCTGGGGCTCCTTGAAGGAATGGTTGATTCCAGGGCTGGAGCAGAGAAAATATGACACGAGCCTGCAACATTTTGTTGTGTCAGACCATGATGACATAGTTAATTTGAAGGGAAACCTATCAAAAGGACACAGATGCTGACGTGAAGAGGCTCCCACTGTCCAAGTCTGGAAGAAACTTGAGTCTCAAAATAAATAAGGATAGTAATGGATTACAGTTCATTGAATGAAATAGGAAATTATGAGTTTATATAGATATACATAATAAATGCATTAATAAACTATAACTTTGTTGAGGCATGGGATATTTACATCATTTCAAAGTAGGTACCGTAAAATGTTTGTTAATTTGAACGGGGAAAACAATGATTTTGCAGTGGAGAAACTGGCAGATACCAACTTAATCAAACAAAGTTAACATCGTCAGTTATGGAACAAATAAAAATATGTTCCACATGATAGAATGTCCACAGCACATGAGTCATGAGGAGATTCCTGGCAAACACATACTGGCAGAAATTCCTGAAACAGTGGACCTATGCTCTTCAAACACGTTAAGAACATGAAAGTCAAGGAAACACTGAGTAACTCTTCCAGGTTGAAAGAGACTAAAATGAAATTAGAACTAAAAGTAACACCCTTTAGAACCAACAGATCAAGTTCAGAATCATGTATTTGGGGACCAGTTGATAAAATTTGCATAGGGTTTGTAGATTGAATGATAGTGTATCAATGTTAATTTCCCATTTTGACGGTGTTATAGACGATTTATAAGATAATTTCTTTATCTGTAGAAAATACACTCTAAAACATTTGAAGGTTGATTAAACATCACGTCAGCAGCCTAGTATCAAATGATGTTGCAGGGGAGAACTTTTTATTAGTGTACTTGAGACTTGTCTCTAAATCTGAGATTGTTTCCCAAAAACCATGATTTTCAAAAATAAAGGACACGGCCAATTTGGAAAACTGCATATAGGTCAATATGTTTGGAATGTAAGATACATTTGAAGAATGGGAGCTGAAGCTAGAGCCGTATCACAAAGGACCCAAGGATTGTATTTTTGCTGTTTTAGGATTTTAGGGAAAGAAGTGTCATGGTCTAGATTGCATTTTAGGAAACATCATTCCTGCAGCTTAGCAGAGTATTAAATGAAGAGGATGCAGACACATAGTTAATAAAGCAAGTTCAAGGCTGTCAGATCAGAACTCAGGGAGCCATGCTCGATGAATAGGGCAGCTGGAGAGCGACAAGAGCAGCTGGGGGGATGGTCGCCCGGAAACTGAAGGGTAACAGAATGAGGTGCACATGGCAGTTAAGGAGGTGGAAGCTTAGACAACCAGATATAATGACAAAAATCTCGGGTCTTTCGTATTTTTATATTGACTGGACCATGTTCATTCCTAAATCATTCAGAGAAGAAAATTCTGATGCATGAAGGTCCAGAGCCCTTGTACTGCCTCAGGCAAGCTTGTCCTGGGCAGGCAGAGTGATGAAGAGAGCCTGGGGTCACGAGGCCATGAGCAGGAGAAGGTTGGGAAGGGCCTGCTTGGTGTCTGGCTGTGCTCGTGACATTTGTGGGAGGTTTTGGGACCACGCCAGCAAGGGTGAGGGTGACAGGTGTCTAATGGCATTCCACGGAGGTCGGTACCCAGGGGCAGAGATGTGCATCCAAGTCCGGGGAGCAGCGGTGAGGTTGGTGACAAGTCAACCAGCTGGAGGGCCCAGAGGACAGGAAGGGAGAGGGAGTGAGGGCCAAACACAGAGCCTCCAGCGGTGGGAGGACGTGCTCCCTGCTCAGATGGGATGTTCCTCGCCCTGTTCTCTGGGTGATGCCCCTTTGTTCTCTGTGCTTATCAGGGCAGCAAGGGACACACTGAGGGCTTCTCCATTCCAAGAACTGGCTGGACATTTGAGAGACGTTATGTGCTTAATCCCTGCAACAAGCCTGCTGGAAGGATATTATCTACACTTTCTAGATAATAGATAGAAAATAAATCTGAGGCTAAGAGAATTATTGTCACTAGCTTGAGAGGGAGACCCAGTGCTGTCTGACTCCAAAGCCCTAGAACTTGCACCACTAGTGCTTGACTCAGAGTTGCTTAAGCAAGAATGAACGTAGAACTGATGCCAGAGGGAAAATGGTAGAATATATCCCTTCTCTAATGTAGTTAGAATTGTAAAGTTCAGCAGGTAGCCGTGAAAACTTGCCATCTTACCACTAATCAATGGTGCTTCCTAGAATTGTATTTATTTTATTTACTTATTATTTATTTATTTAGTTTACTGAAGTATAGTTGATTTGCAATATCATGTTAGTTTCAGGTGTACAGCACAGCAATTCAGTTATACATATCCTAGAATTTTAGAATTTCAGCACTGGCAAGTCCAATTTATCACTCTTTTCTTTAACCAGTTGAGAAATTGTCACCCAGAGAAGTGAGGCAGATTTGCCAAGAGGACACTGGATATTAAAACTCAGAAGGGCCCATGGAATTTTGTTGAACAAAACCACAAAGCCTTGATTATCTTTATCAATGGTGCTTTCTTTTTATCTTGAACCCATTGCTTCATGGAGAATGTGAAAAAAAACAAAACAAAACAAAATAAAACAAACAAAAAAATAATATTTTATAAACTTGTTTGTGATGTGCAGATCATAATAAAGCATTTCATAAGTACTGGCTTCTCTCTTATAATCATTAGTTTAGTGATTTTTCAAACAATTATATTAGGGGCAATGTGGTAATACTGCAAATAAATAAATATGGTAATACCATAAAATAAATTCTCCCCCTGTGTCAGCAACAAGGGGTGGCAGCTGGTTTGTGCATTTCTGTGATTTCATGGTACTGTTAGTTGGTTTATTTTGGTCGTTACGATTTCATGTACTGAATAAACTTCAGGTCCACTGAATGAAGATATTGAAATTATAGTCAGTGTGACTGGTTTTGCTTGGAACCACTGGTCCCTTCACTCCATTGCTGGCCTTGCCTCCACACACCCAGGTTCACCCCCTCTAACACGGGGTAGGTACACAGCTGTCCTCCTGCTTTTCAGTCTTGGAAAATGCTGGAAATGCCTCATTCCACAATGCTTGTTGACTCTTGATACTGTCAGGCTTCAAACTGTTTATCTAGTGATAAAACTAACATTACTGTAGTTTTAATCGGAATTCCCTTGCTTATTAATGAGACTGAACATGTTTTCATATATTTTTCTCTCATACAAAGTGCCCATTGAAATAATTTGCCCACTTCTCTACTAGATCACTTGTCATTTTTGTTATTTTTATATTGGGAGTATTCTCACATGTTTTAGGAAAAAATATTTGTGATGTGTGCAAATACCTTATCTCAATATGTATTATCTTTTCACATCTTAATTGTACCTTAATTTTAAGATGAATTGGCCAAACATTTCCTTAATGAAGTATGCTTTTAACATCTTTATGAAGTCTTCCTTTTTCTAGGTAATGGTCAGCTGCATTGTTTTCTTAAAGTTTAATAGTTTTTCTTTTAAGGTATATGTCATAAGTTTACCTTAAAATGACTTTAGTATATTATGTGAGATAGGGGTATTAGTTCATTTTCCTCCCCATATAAAAGCGGTTGTTTTCTGCACCATTTTCCCTCCGTCTCCACCACCAGCCCCATCATAATCAGGTTTCTAAGTTTGTGTAAGTCTGTCTCTGAGTCTCTTCTTCTGTACCATAAGTCTATCTGTTTATCACTGCACCAATGAAATGTGTCTTAATCATATTGTTTAAAATATGTCTTGATATGTGGTCAGGCACATCCTTCCACCTTGTTCTCTTCAACAATGCTCTCTTTAACTGTTGGCAATATGTAAATTTTAGAGCCAGCTAAATGCAGAAAATAACCTGTTGGAAATTTATGTGCACTTGTGTTGAACAGAAAAATCAAGCCAAGGAGAATTAACATCTTTCTTATATTGTCTTCCTAGTCAAGTATCTCATTTTCTTTGTTCAGGTCTGCTAAAGTTGTACGTCTGCTATTGTATTTATTCCTACAATTTTTGTTTCTATTTTAGATAGAACTTAACCTGTGGTATTATTTCATTTACATTTATTTTCATTTCAACATAGTTGGATGTATTTCTACCATTCTATTTTGTGCTTTTAATATCTCCCCTTTCTTTTCCTTCTTTTCTTGTCTTCCTTCAGATTGATTAAATTTTTAAACTTCTCATTCCTTTTCTTTCTCCTCCAGTTCTTTTAGAACTTACATACAGTTGCCTCTCGGTATCCATGGAGGATTGGTGCCAGAATCCGTGGAGGGTACCACAGTCTGGGAATGCTCATGCCCCATGGTTGGCCCTCTGTATCTGCAGGTTCTGCATCCAGGAAGTCAACCAACCACAGGTTGTGTGTTAAGTTTGTGATCCCCAGTTGTTTGAATCCATGGATGTGGAACCAGGAATAGAGAGGGCTGTTTATTAGGAAAAAATATCCACGTATAAGTGGACCCACACAGTTCAAACCCCTGTTGTTCAAGTGTCACTATTTGTTAGCGATTATCTTAGATATTTTAAAAGGGATAATGAATAAAGTATGCAGTTCACCAATATATCTCTCTTCCTTGTAAACGTCGCAAAGATCTAAGATTAATATGTTTTTTTTTTTTCGGTTCAATTATTTTAGATTAATTCTACTTTTACCTAAGCACTAATGCTAAATGTTGTTGTTGTTTTGCCATATAGTTAATGGTTATTTAGATTTACTTGTCCCAGTAACAAATATATTTGCTTATTATTCCTTCTTGCAGGTCAAATTATCCGAGTTTATATTCCTTCTTTTTAAAGAACATCCTTTAGAATTTTCTTTAACGAGTATTTATAGATCAGTTTTTGTTTATCTGAGAAAAATTTCTATTTTCCTCTTGTTCTTTAAAGGGAGTTTCTTTATATGTACAATTCTAGATTGGCAATTCTCTCTTGCCAACACTCCAATGGTATCTTTTGGCTTCCATTTTTGCCAAGGCAGCTGCCAGTGTAATTGCCATTTATTTTTTTAGGTTTTTGTATTTTTCTGCCTAATTTTTAGGTCTTTATCATTGGTGTTCTGAAACATCAACATTTTGAACCTAGGTATGAATTATTATTATTATTTTTTTTAGATTCCCTGGGCTACCTGAATCTCAAAAGAGAGTCCTATAATCAATTCTAGAATATTGTCAGCAATTGCTAATAAAGACATTGCTCCATCTCTCTCTTATTAGACTCTAAATAAATGTGTTAAACCATCACAATCTACACTTCATGTCAATCCATTTCATATTTAACATCTCATTTTCTTTCTGTGTGGCAGTCTCGATAATTTCTTCAGATTTAATTTTCAGATAAATAATTCTGTCTTCAGCTGTATCTAATCTGCTGACTATTATATTTCAATTTTCAGTACTATAAAAAATTTCAGAAATTTGATATGTTTCCTTCTTTTCCCAATATGCCTGGTCATATTTTATTGTCAACTAGTTTTTACTCATCGTACCCTATTTCCTTTTATATTTTATGATGTTCCTTTGAAATTTATTTGTAGGAATTCTTTGAGAACTGAATAAAAATTGGGTTTCCTGGAAAGGATTTGTCTTTCCTTCCAGGAAGTTTTGAATATTACTAACCTGGGAACACTTGAATTTCTGGCTTTAGATTTTTCAAACCATAGAGACAGCTGGAATTTGAGTTGAAAATGCACGTGAAAGTCAGTAGAGATGATGAAATCTCAAAGGACAATTGGTTCCCTTTTATATGGCGCCAAAGCCAAGGTAGGCGACTTTCCCCTTTGTCTCTTTGTAGGTTTGTTTCTAAATTACCCTATGCTTCTGGCCTTTGACTTTAAGTAGGCATCTCTTTGTTTCCCCAGCTTGGGAGAGTACTTATTTATCTCTTGTCCTTGTGCTTTGTGAGTGGAAATCAAATCAGAAAGCCGATTTCAATAGTATTCCACTGATGCGTCTGGGAAAAAGAGCTTGAGTGCTTGCTTACATCTATGGATTCCTTTCTCAACTTCATTGTCTGCGTCTGAGCAATGCAAAAAATATATTCTTAAAAATGTTTTATACTAAATTTTGTGTGTGTGAAAAGATATCTCAGGTCATCCTGTCATACTGTGTACTTTGGAACAATTTTCTTGGACCTCGAAAATAGAAAATTAAATTAATCGTACTCTCAACTTTATGACACAGTGTAATCATTTGTCCACCTCATTGCCATTGTTCTTATCCTACAGACAATAATTCTGATGTGTTTAGTATATATTTTGGGAGTGTTCTTTCAAAATGTGTATTGGTATCTTGTATGCATGTATTTTTAATTGATCCCCATGGTGTCAAAATATAATCTCATGCTGTTTATTACTCTTTTTTTTTTCACTAAGCACTATTTTTTTAAAAGTTTTTCTATGTCTTATTGTACACATCTAACTTGTTTCTTCTAACTATTAAATAATTCTCCATGGAAGACGTCTACCATACTTTTCCTACCCACTATTCTAGGACAGATTCCCTGTGGCTCCCAATTCCCCACAACACAGGGATGCTGCAAGAAGCATCCTCATATGTGAGCCCTTGAGGACTGCTGGGTTGTCACTGAGGAACCATTATATGTCCTTTGACTAACAGTACTAGATTGCTCTCTGTAGCAATTAAAATCAATCTATATTTCTACCAGTATTATAGGAAGGGATTTATACTTCACACTTCTACTAATGCTTGACTCTATCTTGCTTTCAAATTTTGTTATCTATGAACTTTGTCCATGGTTTTTGTCATTAAACAGAAATAATTTTAGTATGATCTAATAACAGGTTGTTGGTTTTCATTTTACTTAAGTTCTATGCTTCTGTCACCCTTCAGGATCACTAAGGTATGGTCTTACCTTTTTCATAATTAACTTTAAAGTTTTGTCTTTCACACTGGAATCTTTGATTCATGTAGAACTCTGCTAGATTTGTTATTGTACACTTGAAAGGTGACCAGTGCATTGAGGAACTGAATTTTAATTTTATTTGATTTTAATTAATTTAAATGTAAAATCTGAAACAGTGTTATTTTCCATCACACATAACTAATTGTTCTGATAGGCATGCATTTAACTATTACATTATATAAGATATTATTGTTTTATTGTGGTGTGTTTGTCAGACACATGCATCATTTCTATTATTACACATAAACATATTACCAATTTAATTGGTATCACCCAATTGGTTTAGTTAAAATGATTTTATTCTATACACTGATGTAACATCATAGTGTATTTATTGAACATATTATGAAAATAGGAAGAGTCAGAGTGATACTTGTGTAAATTGTAATTATTAAATACATTTTAAAATTATTATTTAGTCAATGTATTTAATATCTTTCTAGTCTAAAAATAACTATTACCAAGTTTTTGGGTTTAAAATGAAGCCATACTATTGATGCAGAAACAAGTGGAGACGTAGATGTATATAACAAAAATCAATATAAAATGGAGAGATGTACGTAACAAAGTTTATGATAAATGGCATTTACAAATTGCTCTAACACAGCAAAAAAAGAGTAAAATTTAAACATAAGAAAGAGGATAATATTAAGAGACATTTACAGCAAATACAAAATTGCCAACAAATATAATTGATAAAGCTTAATCACTTGAAATCAGAATTAAATGACCAACACAAAAATTTTATATGATTCTTAATAGAAACTGGGCTTATAACTTTTGCCATCTATAGAATGCTTAAATTCTTACACAGAAAAAAAAGAATTTTTAGATAGGAAGGTGGTAAAAGAAATTATTAAGTTATAGAAATTTTATTAGAAAGTTACAAAGGAAAGACTAAAAAAGATATTTTACTATAAGTGAAAACCTGCAATTAAGCCATCAAATAATTGCCCACAAAATACAATACTTTTCTAAGAATATCAGACCAATTGATTCAACATTTGCAAAGATGTAAACACATTTTTTAGCTTTAGATGTGTCATCTGTTATGAAATGCCACTCAGCTAATACTTTTGGTATGCTTTATCCCAAAGAACTTCCAAATATATTTAGAAATACTGTCAATTCACAATCTAAAAAAATTGAATTTGTGGCATAGATATTGTTAATCCTTTACATTTTTTCAAAGAATAATTTCTGATAGATGTGGAGAAATTAGCTCCAATTACAACAGACCGTGTTCCAGCTATATTAAAAATCTGGATTCCTTACAATTTTAAAACAAGAGACTGGTATTTCTCTTATGGCTTCATTCTACAGTTTGATAGATATTGAAAATATCTTTTGCTCAGTTTTCTGAAGCTTTTAATGAAAGGATCATGAATATATTTGTTAATATCTTTCAGTATGTAAGTGCAAAGGATATGGATCATCAATGGTTTATTAAAGTGTTGAAAGAAAATGAATTTAAGGATCTTGTGTTATTTGTCAGTGCTAGTTGTTTGAGTGGTGGGAGTGGCTTACAAAAATTTTCTTTACTGTTAACCTCAATGTAAGATTTCTTGAAATAGAAGTAATGCTTACCCTAAATTCAATAACTAAAGAAAGAACTTGCCTTATGGAGAAAATGTGTGTGTTTATTCGATCAGCACTGTTCAGGCATAAGTTGGCCATGTGTTCAGTGTTAATGAATCAACAATGTATACATTAAGTAAGGTGTCTTTAAACAGAAGGGCACAAGAAATCAGGTATGTATTGATCAGTTGATAAAATTGTTGTAACCAGAGGTTCATAGGGGCTTAAAACTGTATTTCCTCTAGAAAGGATGGTTCTGCATTTGCCACCTCAGTCCTTATGCTGAATTTGTAGAAAACAACTGCTGTGAACAATGATAACTGACAATAGAAGTCATTGATTTTTGCTAGTGAATTTTGTAGATCAAGCTTGTGTACAGCAAAGTTGCTGAAAACTCTTATTAGTTTTAACAGTTTACCTGATGCTTTTTCTTCATTGGTAATCATGTCACATGCAAATAAGCATAGTTTCATGTTTTCCTTCCCAGTCCTACACCAACACTAGGTCAAATGGTAATGGTGATTATTACCTTTGGTTGCTGGTTTAAATAGAATGCATCGACATTTTTTCAAGTAAATATTTACTATAAATTGTTGGCATATACGATGAAGTTCTGTCATGTATCTTAAGGTAACTATTTCTCCATTTATTTATAAGTTCATATTCTATACCAGAATAGCACAGAATTCTCAATGTGTGCCATCTCAGTTCAAAAGAATCATGAAAAAAAAAAGACTTATGCCACGAGTTTTGTCTTATAAATGTTTTTCAAAGGGAATTACTAATGAATAAAGGTTACTATTTCTCCATTTATTTAAGTAGTCATAATGTATTTATCCTTAACATATTAACATGGCAGATTACATTATAGATTTTCTTATATTGAACTATACTTATGTTCCTAGCATTTTATGACAATATTTTAAACATACTATTGGATTTAGTTACCCATATTTTATTTAAGATTTTTGCATCTAGATTCATAAGTGAAATGGACCCATAAATTTTTCTTTGCTTGTTTGCATGGACCTTATTTCGTTTAGGAACCAAGAATACACTAACCTCGCAAAATGAATGGGGCCATTTTTTTTTTAAAGTCTGGAACAACTATTTCTTCAGGTTTGGTAGCTGTGACCCAAAATCAAATTTGTAAGCTACCCATATGAAATGATATTCAGAGACAGTGTAGGACAAAGTCATCTTAGTGTTTTACTAATATCAGTGCTGTTGGTATTTATTTAGCTTGTTTCTAAACATTCTAAAATATTCCTCTTAGATTATAACAACTTGCTTTCTTGCAAAACACTTATAAAATATTTTCTTACTGGCTTTAAAAAATAAAATTGTTTAAAATATTTTTCATAGATGTATTTTATGGTTAATATACTTTAAACTGTTGACACTTTTCATGGATTTTTCTCTTTAGAACTTACTTTTAATTGAGAAAAATTTCTCCAGAGGTGCTGAGATTTCTGGTAGTTCAGAGTAAAAGCTGCTAAATGGGGAATATTCTAATATTTTTGTGTTAAAATGTGTGTAAGTCTAAATATTTTCATAGGCATCATCTTTTTGCCTTTAGTCATTAGTACCTCCCTTTGACAAACATTTATAAGACAAAGCTCATGACATAAATCATCTTTTTTTCATGATTCTTTTGAGCAGAGATGGCACACATTGAGACTTCTGTGATATTCTAGTATAGAATATGAATTTATCCAAAATAAAGAAATAAGAGCTCTATTGAAATAGTGTTTCTACACATCTAGATAATCCAAAACGCAATTGTAGATATTCACCATTAAATCTAGTGTATCGCTTGAGTTCTCATTTAATTTGTTCAGTCCCTTTTTTGCAACTTTGAGCTGGATACAGTAACTGGATAGGTCCTTAGGTGGTTTCAGTTTAATTTCCAAGAATTCCTTTTGTTAAAACAGAAATGCTGAAGATTTTTAGCCCTCCACTTGTTGAATATTTTTATTAGAGATCTCCAGCTGATTTCAAACAAAATATACCCCAAATTTACAGAACTTGTTTACAAACTGGTTTTTAACATGAAATATATATATAACACAGCAGCAGCCAATATCATACTTAAGAGGGATCCATTAGAAATGACCTAATTAACAAAGTAAGATAAATATACCCATTATTTAACATTATACTAGAATTTGTAGACAATAAAGCAAGGAATAAAACAGAAATAATGGATTCAAATATTGGAGAGTAGACAAAATTTTCATTATTTGCAGATGATATAATGTATATCTAGAAAATATGAGAATATTAAGTGCAAAAACTATTACAACCAATAAGAGAGTTTGGTAAATGGGGCAGACACAAAGGAATTTCTTTAATTAATACTAGCAATAAATAACTGGAAAAATATCTGTAGAAGATCCCATTGACAGGGACAACATCAGCCAAAATTGTAAACTATGTTATAATAAATACACAGAACAGAACAAGAAGATCCTAGAACTTTCTTACTGGACGTAAGAGAAATGCTTATGTAAGTGGTCATATCTGATTAGGGCAGCACGGGTGGCAGAGGCAGTATAACAGAGAAAAGAAATGGGGTGTGTCTACCCCACCATCTGGTTTCTCTCTGAGGAGAGGTTTATTGTCTCCTCCTTGACCGTCCAGCCCCTCCTACACAGAGAATTACAGTCTGACTTCTGGAAGTTTTGACCTCAAGGCTGATCTCCAATCACCAAGATGCTTTGTCAACCACTCACCTTCAGAGTTCATGCAAGAGGAACTAAGAAGCCCAGTTTAAGACTCATGCCCTGAGCCACACTCTCTAACCTTGGTGTTATTATCTGAGTGTAGTGCCCTTGCCCTTCTGTTTAATAAAGTCAGCATTTACTTCCCATGTAGAGAAGATGTGTCATTAATTTGTAGGTTCAAAAACCGATGACCACCCTCCCAAACCCATAACTGCACATTTTTTTCCCTTGAGTTCATCTGTCTTTAAGAGGCACAATGAAGGTAAAGACCTATAGGAAAATAGCTTACGTCTGATGTCACAAGGGGCAAAAAAGAATCTGTTGCTTATTTTTCACCCTTGAGCAGATTCTTTCTCTCTTTGATTTTTTCTTTACTGTGTTTTAAATCTACCAAAGTATTCAATGAGTAATTATTTTAACTGATATTTATATTAACCTACTATGTGCCAAGGACTGTGCTAAGCATTGGGTGTAAAATAATGAATGTACATATAATGTGTGTACGTGTATATGTAAAGATACACATATGCATATAAATGTTGACATGTATGAATGCACACACACATATGTCTTATTTATGAAAATACATGCACAAAGGAAAAGGACTGCAAGGGAATACAAAATATGGCATTGTCTGAGAGGTGATATTACAGGTGATTTTTAAGATATTTTTTTTTTCAAATGCTTATAAAGAGCATGGGTTATAATGTTTCATCTAGGAAAAATATCCTGAGGAGCTTTTTAAAAATAAAGAGACTCGAGGGACTTCCCTGGTGGCACAGTGGTTAAGAATCTGCCTGCCAATGCAGGGGACACGGGTTCGAGCACTGGTCTGGGAAGATCTCACATGCTGCGGAGCAACTAAGCCCATGCGTCACAACTACTGAGCCTGCGCTCTAGAGCTCACGAGCCACAACTACTGAAGCCCGTGCACCTAGAGCCCGTGCTCCGCAACAAGAGAAGCCACTGCAATGAGAAGACTGCGCACTGCAACGAAGTGTAGCACCCACTCTCTGCAACTAGAGAAAGCCTGTGTGCAGCAATGAAGACCCAACACTGCTAAAAATAAATAAATAAATTTAAAAATAAAGAGATTTGAATTATTGAATCATATTGCCTGTTGCTATGACCTAGGCATGTGCTCCACACTGATGGGGTATAGATTTCTGCTTAAGAACCACTGCCAGGTTGGTGGTGGGTCACTATAATTGCAGGCTTAGCTCTTTTCTGAGATGGCTATCTTCAAGGTAAATTTGGTTCCTGAATGTTTCCGTTCTTATTTGTAATCGCTATCTTATTTCTTTAACAGAGGAGTGCTGTGTTTGGGACTGATGAGCAGCCTGACCTCTAAAATATCCAGTCATCCACTTGCAATGAAGTTTCCCTAAAAGGATGCATTAAATAGAGTTTGCAGCCAAGGAAGCATATTAGAAAATGATCAGAACAATTCTGGCATATCTTAAGTATCTTATGGTCCCAGTAGATTATTTATACATACACAAATAATTCATTGAATAGAGACTTGCCCAAATAAACCCAATAATTTTTCTTTTAGTTGCCTCTGATATCTCTCCAAAGCAAGGTAATTTGTTTCCTTCCATCCTGGGTCCTTTATTGCTGGGGTCCAAGTAAAGACCGCTCAGCTTTCAGTACAAATTACCTTTGCAACCAGGTGACTTCAGGATAATTGGATTTTTTCCCACGGTCACTTTATCAAACCCCTTTTATGTTGAAAAGTTTTTCCCAGAGGTGACTTCTGACTCTTAAGCTTTAAAAACAAACAAACAAACAAACAAAAACTACTCTGACTACTCTCACAGTGGACCCTGGATAGAACTGACGTTCTTCCCAAATAGTCTTCTTAAATAAGTCACTCTTTTTCATCATCCTTACTTATCCTCAGGCTTCTCCCATTTACCAACTCCTGGGATGCCTGGTCGGTATTGCAGAGGTCTAATTTATATTTGAAATTTTCACCAACTGGAAAGCATAGAATGTTTGCTATTTAATCTATAACACAGATAGGGATGAGATAAGGAGCAACACCAAATAAACAAGAGAAGAAAATGTGAAAACACTAAGATGTGTGTTTTCTCATATGTTCACATTCCTCATGTTGGGATACATTTTATGATCTATATGTGATTAATGTGTATATTTTGATCATACAATGCATTCTAAATCAGAAACATTAACATGTAGGAAAATAACATTTCCTCACCTTGAATGCCTACAGATGTGATTAAATCTGTGGTAAGTTTATAATCAATGGCATCCTGGAATGAAGAAAATAGAAAGTAGAGTACATTTCTCTCATGGTAAGCCCTGTCTTGACTATGAATATGAAAGATTGAACATTTAACAGAGTAATTTGAGAACTTGAGTAATGCAGAATGGCCATTCTGTTCCTGTCCGTTTGCAAAATTCAGCCACAAGGCAAAGCCATGTCTGGAGCCAATGGGAGATCTATATTTACATTTTAGGACGAGACTTGCTTCCTTTAAACCCTAAAATACTGCTGAAGATCTAGAGAAAAGAGGAACACTTAACTGGAAAGGGTTTGTATTGTTTTTCTCATTTTAACAAGAAGAGCAATTTTAGTGGAAATTTAAAATGAACTATATATTTAACAAGATAAGGACGAAATTCTCTTTAACTACAAATGCATATTAAAGTACAATATTGGGTCCTCGCTGGAGACGAGATTGGATGAGGAGGAGGTAACACCTTAAAGGCGGCATTTGTGTGTGGCATTTTGTTATTTTCTTCTTTGATGTGAATAAATTGAAGAAGTTTCCAACAATTAGCCCTCGCCAAAGAGAATGGTGAAATGCTTGCTGTCCTGTCTCTCATTCACTGAAGCAGGCAAGTGATGGAGAGCAGAGCTCCAGGCCCTCTGGGGAAGTTTGAGGTGTTTGGAAAGTGATCCCAGGACACCAGCGACATTCAAACAGCCTCACTCATTGTGGGTTAGGGGGGCAGGGACACAATGGGCTGTGCACCAAGATGTTTACTCTTCTGCATGTGAATTGTAATGAGATTATTTCAGACAAGCAACAAGACAAGAAAGATATCTTGATTTTGAGGCTAACTGTAGTTACTCCACACTTAACCTCACTGCTCAGTTTACATACTCAAACATGTGGATTTGGGAATTCCCTGGTGGTCCAGTGGTTAGGTTCACTGCCAAGGGTGAGGGTTCAATCCCTGGTTGGGGACCTAAGATCCTGCAAGCTGAGTGGCCATATAAATAAATACGTGAACTTTTCCTCCTCTCTCCCAATTTTTAAACCTAGTCAGTCAGGAAGTGTTACAATCTATAATAGAACGAACAAAATGGGGAAGGTGACCTTTAGTTGAAAGTAGAAAATTTAATTCTAAGAACTCTCAGCTTGAAACCCAAATCCTGGTTCCCTCCACTAGATAACAACGCAAAGGGTTCCTCTGTATTATTAGTAGCTCAGATGGGTTAGCTGTCCTGAAAGAATCGCCTCCAGATTGGAAACCTTAGTTCCAAACAGAAAATGTTTGGTACTTACCACACACTTAAGAGAGGAAAGAGAATCCCTGCTTCACCCACCCAGTAACCAAGTAACCAGACCTCCCTCTTCCAAGGACATCGGGATGGAGAAGGCCAAGGGATCGCTTTGCTTTAGAGCTGAAGAGCCATTTCTGGGAGTTTTTGCTTGCAAATATAGAAGGGGGTACGGTGTAGTGAAAGGAGCCCTGAATTTGAAATTAAAGCCTCTGCTGGGAGTCTTGTCTCTATCATGTATGGACTGTCTTTAGACCAATCACTCACTTTCTGGAGGTGTGGTGAGGGGACCGATATTAACCATACAGCTCAAAAGACTATCATAAGAATCAAAATAAGACAGTGGTTAAAAAAAATGTGCCCTGAGCATTATGACATTATTGTTATTAGGAAATTTAAGTGATTTATTTAGCATATTCAAATTTTTAAAGTATGAATATTCTAGTTGTGTAAAATCAGGATGTTTTCTGGTACTTTCCCACGTCCAGCTGTCTGGCACATCTTCCATTATAGGTGAACCAGAGCTAACCTGTACTGCGAACCAACCCTAGTGAAATTATGTTATCTAATCTCATCATCGTTAACACATATACAAATCAGGTATTAGACTGAATTGTATTAAATTGTCAATTTTGGAGGTCAAAAAGGTCCAGTATTGACTTTTTTATATGTTTCAACCTAATACTACCATTCTCATCATATAGATGAACAGATGGAGATGACAGAGAGAAAAAGATGAGCCCAAAGTGAAACAGGCAGAACAGGAATTTGATCCCGGGTCTGTCTGCATTATTACTGAGTCAGCTTACTTGAAGTTTGCACTGTTGCCTGGGATGTAATTTTCTTGGCCTTGAACTGATTCAGCACAGCGTGTGGCTCTCATTTCCCCATTCATCTTGGGCTTCATTTTCCTTTTGTCAGGAATTCCCCACACTTTCCACCACCAGCCCTGCCCACTTCTCCCTCACATCTCTTCCTCTGAACAGAGCCTAGAGTGATCTTTGCTGTAGTCAGTTTTCCAGAAGTCTCACTGCATTCTGACGGCTGAGCATCAGCTCATATTTTGGGCCTGGATTGTGTGTTCTTTCCACCTTGTGCCTATGCTTTGAAAATTCCAACCCGAGCTGGATCCCTGAGTGTTTCTGAACATCACTCGAGTCTCCCTGAGCACACATCCTTTTAAGAGTCTTGGACCACGGAATGCAGCTTCTTTCTAATTCTTTTTTTTTCATGCTGATGACACTGTGCCTAGAAATCTGTTTTAGGGAGAAATTCTGTGTTTGTAAGTTCTTTGCATCAGAGGCTCAAACCATTATTTTTATCACGGTTTTTAACTCTTTTCTTAAAGCCATTTATTGACTAACATACACCGACACATGCATGGATTTTTGTAACAACATATATTTTCGAGTGATCTTTACCTGCCATCGACTGTGCTAAGTGTTTTACATGTGCTGTGTATTTTAATTCTCATACTAATACTCTGGGTTAGGTATTGTCATTAACCCATCGAACAGATAAAGAAAAGGGAGCCCAGTTTCAGGCAGAGGTTTAGGGCCTAAGGAAGACCCCGCCCTTGTGTCTTTTTTCTTCTATAAAATGACAATGATACTACTTCCTTGAGTTCCAAAATATTTGTCATGTGCAAACATCTTGTGGAGTTGAAAGCATGACACAATGTTGGTTATAACACTTTTTAAAAATAGTAGCATATAAAAAATATTTTGCAACCATCACTACCCTTTAGTTCAGAAATTTTTGGTCACCCCAAATGGAAACCTGTACCCATTAAGAAATCACTCCTATCCCCTGCTGAGTGGAGAGGCCATATTTTATTTACCTACTCAACAGTTGGTGGACATTTGGGTTATTTCCACTGTTTGGCTATCGTGAATAGTGCTGCTATGAATATTCATGTGTAGGCTTTGTTTTCCCACATGTTTTGAATTTTGGGAGTATATACTTAGGAATGGAATTACTGAGTCATATGATAATTCTATGTTTAAGTTATTGAGGAGCAGTCAAACTGTTTTCCACAGCAATTATACCATTTTACATTCCCACCAGCAGTGTATGAGTTTCCAATTTTTCCATATCCTCACTGACACTTGTTATTTTCCACTTTTTCAATTATGGCCATCCCAGTGAGTGTGAAGTACTACCTCCTTGTGGTTTAGAATTCAGTTTCCCTGATGACTAATGATATTGAGCATCTTTTCATGTGCTTGTTGGCCCTTTGTATATCATCTTTGGAGAAATGTCTATTCAAATCCTTTGTGCATTTTAAAATTGGGATGTTTGCCTTTTTGTTGTTACGTTGTAAGAGTTCTTTATGTAATTTAGGTAACAGACCCTCATCAGATATAAGATGTAAATATTTTCTCCCATTCTGTGAATGTTTTTTCCCTCTTTTTTTTCCTTCCATAATTCCCATTTAATTCTCTAAACTCACACATTTCCAAGAAAATAAATATTTCTCACCATGAAGTAGTTCCAATGACGTAGCATGTTCCAAATTCTTAGAAAAAATAGCCTAATGCTGCAGCAAGAGTAAACAGCCATTACAAAGTGAAATAATTTATTTCTTTAACTTACCTAGCATAAAAGTTGAAATCCCTGGTTAGGCTTAATCAGAATATCTAAATATCTTTAGATATTTAAAAAGTTGAGAAGTTGGAAATGATAAGCAAACACTTCCATCTTTTGATAGTATCCTTTGATTCACGAAAGTTTTTAACTTTTAGATGAAATCCAATGTGTCTGTTTGTTGCTTGTGCTTTTGGTGTCATATCTAAGAAATCGGCCAAATCCTTGGCCATGAATATTTACTCCTATGTTTTCTTCAAACAGGTGTAATATTTTAGTCCTTATATTTAGATCATTGATAAATTTTGAGTTAATATTTGTATATTTTGTGAGGTAAGGCTACAGTTTCATTCTTTTGCATATTGGATATCCAATTGTACCAATACCACTTGTGAAAGACAGTTCTTTATTGATTGAATGGTTTTGGCACCCTAATCAAAACTCAGTTAACCATAGATATATAGCTTGATTTCTGGACTCCCAATTCTATCCATTGATCTATATGTCTACCCTTATGCCAATACCACTGAAATGGAAGATTTGCAGTAAGCTTTGAAAGTTAGAAGTATGAATGCCCCAGATGTTATCAAGATTGTTTTGGCATTCAAGGTCTCTTGCAATTGTATATGGAATTTAGGAATGACTTTTCCATTTCTGTAAAAAAGACTGTTGGGATTTTGATAGGGATTACATCTAATCTGTAGATCACTTTGGGAAGTGTTACCATGTCAATAATATTAAACTCTCCAATCCATTAACATGGTATGTCTCTCCTTTTATGTATGTCTCCTTAATTTCTTTCAGCAGTGTTTTATAGTTTTCAGTGTACAAGTATTGCCCCTCCTTGGTTAAATTTATTCTTATGTATGTTATTCTTTTGGATGCTATCGTAAATGAAATTGTTCTTCTAATTTCATTTTTGCATTGTTCGTTGATAGCTTATGACTGATTTTTACATATTGATATTGTTTCCTGCAAACTTGCTGGACTTATTTCTAACTCAAATACTTTTTTTTGGCTTCTTTAGGATATGCTATATACAAAATCATAACACCTGCAAATAAAGATAGTCTTACTTCTTCCTTTAGAATATGAATGTGTTTTATTTCCTTTTCTTACATGATTGCTGTAGCTAGAACCTCCAGTACTATGATGAATAAAAGCAGTAAAAGTGGAAACCCTTGTCCTGTTCCTGATATCAGGGAAAAAGCATTCAGTCTTTTCCTACTAATATGTTAGTTGTGGGTTTCTCACACATACCTTTTATCAGGTTCAAGGCATTCCCATTTGTTAAGGACTGAATTGTGTCCATCCTAAATTCATATGTTGAAGCCGTAACAACCCTTAAGGAGACTACATTCGGAGATAGGGCCTTTAAGGAGATAACTAGGTTTAAATGAAGCCATAAGTGTGGAGTCCTAATTTTATAGGACTCATGTTCTTATAAGAAGAGGAGAGACACCATTATCCTCTCTCTCTCTCTCTCTCCATGCACACACAGAGGAAAGGTCATGTGAGGATGCAGCAAGAAGGCCACTATCTGCAAGCTAGAAAGAGAGGTCTCACCAGAAATTAACTCTGATGATAACTTTATCTTGGACTTCTAGTCTCAAGAACTGTGAAAAATACATTTCTATTGTTTGTCACCGAGTTCATGATATTTTGTTATGGCAGCCCTAGCAGATGATTGCACCATTTATTCTTAGTTTTTTTGAGTGCTTTTTAGGATCAGGAAGGGGATTTTTCTATAAATGATTTTTCTGCATCAATTTAGCTCATCATACAGTTTTTTTCCTTTTTTTAATCGATATGTTGTATTACATTAATTGATTTTCAGATATTAAACCAACCTTGAATTCTGGGGTAAATCTTACTTTGTGTTTATACACGTTTTATAATTCATTTAATATGTTGCTAGATTTTATTTGCTAGTATTTTGTTGACAGTTTTTGTATCTATATTTATTTAAAAATTTTTTTTTTTTTTGTGGACCATTTTTAAAGTCTTTATTGAATTTGTTACAATATTGCTTCTGTTTTATGTTTTTTGGCTTTTTGGCCACGAGACATGTGGTATCTTAGCTCCCCCACCAGGGATTGAACCGGCACCCCCTGCATTGGAAGGTGAAGTCTTAACCACTGGACCACAAGGGAAGTCCCAGCATGTATATTTATAGAAGATATTGGTCTGTTTTCTTTTTCTCGTGACAATAGGGATTTTAGAATTTGTGGAAGTTAAGGAGCAGGGGCAGATTACAAGTGTTCCAAAGATCCTAACCAACGAGGAAAATTTCTTCAAATGACAAGACAGTGCAGAATGTGCAAGAAAGGGTATATTGCATTTTATCTCTATCTTTGACACTTACATTAAGGCTTTCTTAATCCATTTTATCCCATTTACATAGTTAATTTTTGAATTGCCTAGAGAGAGTGGAACTAGGCTTTGTATCTGTGCAGAACCTGGTATCAAGCATATAATGTGCCTTTGAATGGACTTTTTCCAACCCCTTTGTTTCTTTATATTTGAAGGATTATCTATTAAAATCCTATTAAAAACAACATGAGCCTGTCTCATTGTGTTTGGCTGAAATCAGATTCCAGTAATGTTAGGATTCCTTCTAATCACTACATTAACTGGAATTAGTGACTAGGAAGCAACATTCTAGTACTGCAAACATTTTCGAGGCTGCAACCACATGGCATCAGTCACTTAATTTCTCCCTAACAAATTGTGTCTGTATATACACATACATATATGTATTATATATACTTGTGTATATGTATCTCTGTGTATATATGATTAAATGTGATTCTACTTTTGAACATTTAGTGGGAATTATGAGATGGTTCACAGAGATGATCTGGTTGGCTTAAGTCTGTAGTTGAAATTGTTGCCCTGGGTTAAAACGTGAAATAGTGCATGGAAATAAATTTCTCATCTTAGGTTGTTTTGCATTTTCATAATAGTCCTGACATAGATTTGAGGTCTGAAATCTTAACCTTGGCTGTTTAATTTTCTTCTTATAAGCTACAAATGAATGTTCATTGCTGGTACTTCAGCACAGAACTAGAAGTGTTCCTTCACTACTCCTCCCACTGAGGGAAGGGCCCCAAGCGCCCAGGGAGAGCCTCACCACTCCAGGCAGCCACACCCCTCCCCACTTTCCATCCGGGTGCCTCCCCACAAACTAGTCTCCTTTCCATTTCCTGCTGAGCTTGGTGATTGCCTAGTCCCTGCCAGTGTTACCCCACTTCCTCTATTTGGAGGTACTCTTCTACCCCTTTCCTAATTCATCTTCATGACGTGTGTTAAACTCTTCTATGTGAAATTGTCACTAATTCACTTCCTTCACTCTGGTGGCTCCTTTGAGCACCTCTATCTTGAAATTAGGTGAATTTTATAGAAGGAACTCCATCTTCAGCCATGTAGGGAGGTACAGAGGTGGATCTAGGTAGTGCGTAGTCTGCCAGCCAGGGCAAGCAAACAAGAGTTAGAAGAACCCACGGGGCTGAGGATACTGTCTGGGGTAGGGGGAGCTGGACAAGAGTATCCAAGGGGCACATCTCAGTCAGGGGTCAAGAAACCCTGTCAGCTCTAAGAATGGGATTGGGATAGGTAGGAGGTGATAGGACCCCAGTGGGAAATGGAGTGTAGACTTTCAGCATTTCAGGTACATGATGCCAGCTGGGGGGGAAAGCATTTGGAAAATTGGTTTCCAAAGACTAGGTCCTAGCCACCTTGTGAGGTGTTCAGAGACCAGGCTTCAAACTCCAAAGGCATGAGCTCTGCCATGAACAAGGGGTTCAGAGGGCTGGATGGGACTGCAAAAGGGATCAAAGTCTTTGTTCACAGCCTGGGGTGCGCACAGGGCAGGGACCAGCAACTGTGGACCTGAGCAGGAGCTCCCCATTCAGCCCAGTGAGGACAGTGATGGTATTCAATTCTACCTGTTTGAGTGAGGAGAAGGAGATGGCTGCAGAGCTTTAAGTACTGAGCATCTTCATCAAAACTGACTCAGGACGTAAGGATGGGATAGAGAGGGGACATTTGGGTACAGGTGACTATTCAAATAAGTGTTTTTAAAGTTGTGGGACAGATATGGGGCAGTGAGGTTACAGCATCATGTCAGCAAAGGAGGCCTACTGACCAGGTCCAGGTAAAGGCCTCAGATTTTTCAGGTTGGAGGGGATCAATTTTGTCGGCGCATCTTGAAGTGACCACAATCTCAGAAAAGAATTCATGATATTCATGAATTCATGGCAGCTCACAAGATGCCAAATTATAGTTATTTTGTTAACTTCCAACATGAAGTACAGTTGATCCTAGAACAACATGGGTTTGAATGGCACGGGTCCACTTACACACGAATGTTTCCTGATAAATACTACAGTGCCACGTGATCTGTGGTTGGCTGAATCCACAGGTGCAGAACTGTGTGTACAGAGGGTCAACTGTAAAGTTACATGGGGATTTTTGACTACATGTAAAATGTAGTCGAACCCCCTAACCCCCGTGTTGTTCAAGGGTCAACTGTATTCCTTTCTAATGATGTTCATATGTGCTACCCATGGCACCACTTCCAAATCAATAACCATCAGGATATGATTAAGGGCACAGGATAATGGATGACATTTGAGGACCCTGGGAAAACCCCTAGGACAATTCCTGGTACTACTTAGGTCTCTTAAATGCTAATATCTGCCCAGTCCTTTTTTTGGGGGCACTGTTGGCAAGCACTCACTCACATCATCCCCCTTTTCTCTTTTCTAAACCATCTGCCTTGTACTGGTACCCTTTTCTCAGGCATGGTACTACCATTGGTTGGACCACTGCCTCTTCATATGATTTCTGCATGGTCTTGCTCTCTCTTTGATTTAAGAGATACCCCATCTCCTAAAGACTACTGCAGTGTGATCATCTCCATTAGGTGAGAATTCTGATAATGTAAACTTGGAAGTTCAGCTTAAGTCTGAAGACACGCTACTTTAACTCCTCTGTATTGACCAAGCTGGCCAAATAAGTTAACGTCATGACATAACCTATATCCTTACAAGACGTTTTATCCTCAATAATTTGGATGAATGGTTGGATGCAGAGATGGACAAAGAGCTTGTAAACTCAAAATCAATGACAGAGGCAACATCTACTGATCTTTCTGTCTTTCATGAACTCTCACTTTATCATCACTTTCTGTCTGCATTTTATTATCACATTAGAACATTAATTTCTCAGGGTGACTTTGCTTATTCTGCCTCATAGGACTCCTTCTCCAGAGATTCCACAGCCCCTTCCTGACCTGGGAACATGCCACCACCTGGCTTGGATGCTGAGACTTGACCCTAGAGGACTAGAGGACAAACCACAGGAAGGCAGATTCGTCACCTGAGAATCTCGATAGAATGCAGACTCTGATGCTAAGGTTTGAGGCAGGGCTCAAGGGTCTGCATTTCTAACAAGCATTCCAGTGATCCAGATGCTGCTGGTCTGTGGACCTTGAGTGATGAGCCCTTAGTGGTAAAACCGTGGACCTTGAAGCTTCCCTCTCCTGAGTGGTTATCTCGGTTTCCTCCATTGTCAGCTTCATGACCTTGGGAAAATTCCCTCACCTTTCTGAGCTTAGTTTTATGTCTATAGAGTGGGAATTCTCCTTGCTTCCCAGGCTCCTGTGAGGATGGAGGGCATGAGTGCTCAGTGACTTGGATAGTATCTGTCACCTTCAATCTTCCTCTTCCAACCTAACCCTTTCCTTTCAGGCCCATCTAAGTCCAGCCAATCTCTGGCCTCTTTACCTGGATGATCCCACAAGCAGGACATGGGACAGCTGTTTCTAGGACTTTTTCAAAAGCATTCCATCTTCTCAGGCTCCAACTGTCCCCTTGGTTTGGTCACAGCTCCCTTTCTCAGCTGGTGCTCACCCTTCCTCTGGCCCCTGGATCACAGCTCCTGACACCTGGGCTCTTCCTGGGCCTGGGCGTTCTGAGCACACCTGGCTTAGACTCTCACCACCTATGGACACTGTGAAGAGATACCTCACCTTTGTGACATCATCCAGGGAGGGCAGGCAATACCTTTCTTTCTCCCTAGCAAGGCTGCTGTTTGGATATAGTGAGAAAGTCTTGTTTCTAAACTGAATGAGGTTCCTGTTTATTTCAGGAGCACGTTCCCTCCTCCTGGTGGTCTGTCCCTCTGAGAAGTTGGTTGCTGGCCCACATTTTCCCAAAGGCTGGGTGACCCGATGGCACCCTCAGAATGGCTCCTTTCTAGCCTTTAAAGACGACTCCAATTTCATCGCCATGAGAGCTGTGCAATCTCAGATTGTTGATTAGAGCTTCGGTCACTGGTTTCCTGCCTGCAGAGAAGAGAAGAGAGTCTGGCATTTCTGCTCAAAAGAAGGGCAGGACACTCTTGTATAGAGAACAAGGGGAAATCATTAAGGTGTCCACGATTACCAAAGTATATGTAAGAAATGTGTTGTCTAAAGTGGAAATTGCTACCCTTGGGCAACAGGAAAAGGCTGGTCATTACATTATAAGTAGGAAATGGGAGATAATGAAATAGATGCCAAGCACACAATGCAACCTCGATAAGGGAGTTTGCATCATAGCCCTCCCAATTCGTCTTCACAGATGGTTCTCCTCTCGGGCATTTAAACATTGTCTCTAATATCAATCGGTGAAATGAGCAAAGAGATTTGGCCAGTTGTTGTTATTGCTACCAATAAAGTGCTGGTCAGATATCCCCACAATGTCCTCTCAGATAGGAAAGCAACTTAACGGATCCAAGCTGGCTTGTGTGTTTCTGCGCTTCTGAAATGCCGTGTGTTCTGATGGCCCGAGGAAGTCGCAGGGGATTCATTGCATTCAAGTCTTAATGGACTCGGGCTTCAGACAGGCAACACGAATAGAGAGAACTTTGTAAAAAATGTTTTCGCTCAGTTCCCTGAAATGTTTGGGACCGTTTAACCATAATCTCTGGCTTGTTTTCCTGGATATCGCAGCCAGCTAACGGGTGGTAGGATTTCCGGTGAGAAATTTGGCACAATGAATGATTTCCCCAGCATATCAGAGAGGCAGCATTACTGTAAGGCCAGATTCCCACGAGGTCTCCATCCTGAGTGACCATTATTACAGAATCCACTCCAGTTGGTGTCACAGACCACCGGAGACCACCTCTGGCTTCTGCAGCTTCAGAACACGGGTCTACAGGATGGAAAGTCCATGACTGTAAAGTCAGGAGATAAGTTGGGACAAAGGTCCTGACCCACCCCATTAGGTGGGTGGTACCGTATGAACCCTGACCTTGCCCATCCAGCTAGCCCTTCCTCTGCTCTCACGGCTGTTGTCAAGTGAAGTGCACAGTGGGGACATGGAAGTGAGGCCACTAGGACACCCAGTGGAGCTACCATTCACAGAGGGGTCTATGAAATGGGTGACTTCTGGAATTATGCAATGCACAGCCCAGGGGGCCTGGTGCATTACCCATGCTTGGAAAAAACTGTGATCTGGCCCAATTTACATACCCTAAAATCAAAGGGCCCCAAAGCATGGTAAATATGAATAGAGTGAAAACTCCAAGTGGCAACCAACCCCAAGAAATCAGAGCTCAGGCCTGGGCTCTTTCGTACAGAGCTGTGGGGACCTAAGGGCTGAATCGGGCCCGAGGTGTGATCCATGCCCAGCCCTCATGTCGGAGAAGGGGAAGCTTGGGCCAAAGTGGGAAGTGGTTTGTTTGCCCAGTGTCACTCAGAGCATCTTTGGCTGAGCCGGGGTGGGGACCCGTGGTTTCTGGATGAGAGGCCTGCACACTCTCCCATGATGCCTGAGATGGTAGTGAGAACACTGCTTGAGGAAGGGCTGCTGGGGGGATGTCAGGTGGGCAGGCTGATGGCCAGAACCAAAGGTTGCCTCTGGGGAGCGGAGGTGACGCAAGAACGTGTATGGCACGTACACAGACGCCTCTCTCTGAACCGATAGGAAGGTGTTTCCGTGCTCCCTCCCTCTCTCTCCCTCTCACACACATGCACTCACTGCTTCTCACCTGTGACTTCTCTTTCTCTGTGGACCCACGTTCTTAGCTCCTCACCGCAGGGGCAGAATATTCTTAAATCCCGCCACCCCAAGACTCTCTTGACTCCACCTCCAAACTGATGCTGCGTTCGGACGTGTGGGTCCCTAACTCTCACCTGTGGTTGAAGGGGGGGTTGGCAGGGACACCTGGAAAGTGGGGCAGCAAGCAGCGGTCCCTGAGGACCCAGGACTCCTCACATGGGGCTTTGAAACGACCCCGAACTTCTCCCCCTCGGCTCCAGCTCCTTCTCCTGGATCCTTGCTCTGCCTTTGGGTCCAAACCAAACTTCGTCTTCCCTAGTTTGAACCCTGCTGAGCGAGATTTCCCCAGGTGGAACCTGCAGGATCAGGATGGAGCCTGAATCCTGAAGCAGAGCCATGAGCCCCAGGACACTCAGCTGCGTGTCCCCCTTTCTG
Source organism: Balaenoptera borealis (assembly GCF_965194805.1). Classification (NCBI taxonomy): domain Eukaryota; kingdom Metazoa; phylum Chordata; class Mammalia; order Artiodactyla; family Balaenopteridae; genus Balaenoptera; species Balaenoptera borealis. The sequence goes on along the minus strand of NC_138864.1, from coordinate 6,078,707 downwards.
CTGGCACCCCTGACCCTGCAGAGCTGGCAGCAGGCACACCGTGCTGGTCTGGTCCTCCACCCCTGGACGCCGCAGCATCCAGACCCAGATGGATGTCTGACTTCGCCATCCTGCTCTGGGAACTGAGTCCGTTGCTGAGTGCTGAAGGGACATCCATCTATCCATACCGCGGAGCGGACCTCATCCAGATGAGTGAATTCTTGAGTTTCGGGTCACACAGAACTTGGTTGCAGTTTTGTAAATTACATGACGCACATTCACATCCCTTCATTTTGACTGTTGATCTGAAGGCCCCAAGAGGTCCCGGCCGATGTTGAGCCTCATGAGGCCATGGCGGGACAGAGGGGCGAGGCTCACGGGTGTTGCCTGACCGGCTGCTCTGCCTGTCGCTGTGCTACACCTTCTACAGATTATCTCAGAGGGGCAGGTGGGAACGCTGGGGAACCACAGGGAAAGATAAGGGGAATTTTGTGACTTCTGACATCCAGGAAAGGACAGGCCTTAAGGGAAAAAGATAAGGGGGAGAGAGACACACATTCAGAAGAGCTGTGCTGGGCAAGGCCAGCCTGCAGCCAGCAGACCCTGACCCTCTCTTGTCCCGTCTTTGCTGCAGATGTGACTCTGCTGTAGGACCTTCCCAGCTACAGCTACCAATCCATGCCCCGTGTGAGCTGAGTGCCTTGGAGATCTGGGGGACCTGCTCTGGGAACGGTGGGGTCCTCCTGCTTCCCAGGGGGCAGGCGAGGCCTGAGGAAGGAAGCCAGACACCCCCAGGCCAGGTCTGGGAGCAGGTCCACGGACGATTCTCTGTTGCTCTGCCCCGTCACCAAGACTCTCCAGGAGAGCAGTGGCTGCTGCTTTGCAGACACTGGGCAGCTGGCCCACTAGCACAGGAGCCTGGACGGTCCCTGCAAAACCAGTGTGATGAGCCCTGTAGCCACCTGACCTCTCAACAGCATGCTCCTTCCAAATGTAAGAGTCTTCCCTCTTGGGCTCCACTTCCAAGCTGCTGAGCCCGGCCTGCCTGTGCTGTGTGGGCCTCCTTCCCCCGGGCACCCTTCGGCCTCGCTGGGCTGGGCCTGACCTGCCTCCTGAAGAGCAAGGAGATGGGCCGCTGTGTCCCCTCCGCCAGCGCAGACAATGAAAGCGACTCGTGTGGATGGAAGGGCGGCTCTGGGCCAGGCAAACCGATCATTTCAGAATTGCACCTGCCAAGCCTCGTACCGCTCCCTGCTTTACAGATGGGGAGAGGGAGGCCGCATCCCCCCAGACCCTGGGATCTGACCTCACGCTCCTATCCTTTCTGGGCTCAATGCCAGCAAAGCAAAGGCAGCTCGTGTGAGGGATCCACGGAAGTGCATGCTGGAAAGGGGGGCAGACGGGAGCCAGATTCAGTGGGAGGGGCCTGGGGAGTTGCCCCCACACCCCCGCCCCGGCCCGGATGAAGCCAGCACCTCCCCGCCAACACCGGGGCTGGGGCCAAGGCCCGTTTTCAAGCATCGTCCAGCCCCGAGCGCCACCGTACGCTGTGTGACCAAAGGGCCGGGACAGGACCGGCGCTGCTGTGTGTGTGTGTGTGTGCGGAGGGGGGCGCTGAGTGTGTGTGGGCTCTGAGTGCAGGGGAGCAGGGATGCGGAGGGCAGAGCAGGCACATGTGGGAAAGCCAAGAATAGCAGCCGGCCGCGCGCTCCAGCGGGGAGGAGACCCCATCCCAGCGGGCAGAGCGGAGGCCGCTGGGAGGAAGCAGAGGCAGCTGGCGGAGCCCAGGGGCTCTCCAGCACGGGGCAGTTCCTCTCGTGTAGAAGCCAAGGTACGGATGTGGTTTCCAGCTCTCTGGAGGCCCCCTGAAGATACGCATCCTGGCCGCGTGCGTGCTTGATTTAGCGATAAGAGCTGGTCTGGAACCCAGGAGCGGGGGATGGGGGGAGGAAGGAGGGGGAGGGGCGAGGGGTGCCCAGTGCAGAACTCGTCCTCCCCATCCACCGGGTAGGTTCTCCCAGCGTCCCCTGCCTGCCCGGCGCCCCTCCCCCTCCCCTGCCTCCACCCGCCACCCTGTGCATCATGCTGCTGCCTCCAGCCTGGCCCAGAGTCCCTGCCCGGCCGAGCCCTGGTGACCTGGGTCTGTCCAGTGGCCACACAGAGGCCCTCCTGCTCTCAGCGCCCAGGGAAGCAGCAGGATTGAGGCTGGAAGAACTTAGCAGGGGGTTCACCTGAGACACTTGCCTACCTCGGTCCTATTTGCCGGGGCTGGGGGGCCTGGCATCATCACCCTGCACCCTGGCCTGGCCCGTCTGCTCCCCTTGGAAGGGCACAGGGATCCCCCTGCCTCGACCTCCCTCTGAGTGGGGGGCCCCCACCAAAGTCTCCACCCCGACCTCACCGCCCAGCTCTTCAGCCCAGTCCCCCCGACGCCGGCCGCCCCATCAGCGCACTTCCTTGCTTTACTGGTACCGTCTCCTGGTGCATCTGCATTCCTCACCCAATAGATGGTGGCCTCAGGGACGGAGCCGTGTCTCCCTGACCTGGTCACTTCTGCCCGCCTTTCCGCCCGCATCCCGAATGCACCCTAACCAGGACCAAGAATGTGAAAATGCGTCCAGTGTGAACTGTGGCCTACAGTATCCTACGATGCAGGACCAAGGACAGGGCAGCAGGAGGGCAGGCCTGGGTGAGGAGGGGAAAAGGAGGGGGCACAGGAAGGCGGGAACAGGCACTGTTGACTGCTGGGCCCCGGGCATCTACCCTAAGGGTGGCAAATGGCCTTGCTGGCCCGGCTCAACTTTCCACAGCCTGGGAGGCGACCCAGGCCCCGGGAGGGCAGGTGACGGGTCTCACAGCTCCTCGGACCCCAGAACGTGTGCGTCAGCGGACGCCTCCTAGCGCCAGCCAGCTTCTGTGCTCAGCTGCCGGGACCTCTGAACGGGGTCGGAACACACCTGGCTGACCTCACGTCTCTCCTTTCGTGTAGCTGCCTTGGGCCGCGTCTGCCCCTGAGTGAAGGCTCCTGCCAGCGAGGACCCTGGAAGAGGAAAGCAGGACAAATGACCCTGCTCCGATCTCAGCGGCTCCCCTCCCTCCTAGGGGCTGCCATGTGCATCTATGTGATTGCTGTGGCCACGTAGAGACCCCACCTTCCACGTCAGACAGGCTGTTAGTGCAGTACCTGTGCTGAGTCATTTACGAAAACCTTCAGTATCAAGCACGGTGTTTGCCACTTGTCAGGTATTTAGTGATGGTTATCACATGAATGAATGAAAGAAAGGACGGAATGGTGTTTTTCAGCCCACGGGTACACATTTGACTGTACTAGCCAGGAGCGCTCATGACTACACAATGAAGGCAGACACGTGGAGTGTGGAGGGAATAAGCACATTCAAGTGCCCCCTGCAACCCGGCAGAGAGCTCTCTGCTTTTTCATCCCACATACCCGATGGGTACCCCTTATGTCACTCACAGAATCTGCGCAATCATAATTATTCATTGTATTAATTCTACTCATCCTTAATCAGACATCGCAGTTTATGTTTGCAATTTTCTTTGATAAACATTAAAACAAGTCATGTTTTAATACTGTGAGATAGAGATTTAATACTATGAAATAGAGATGTTCATATTAAAAACTATTAAACTGTGTCCGTTCCCCAAAACATTACTAGTACCTAAAAAATAGCACACAGATCAACTCTTAAAAACTTTTGTGGCTAAATACAATTCATACAATTCATAAATTGTCTGCTCCTTTACAATCTGTTGTTTCTCATCCACAACGTTACTGGCTCTCCACCGCACCCTGTGATGTGGGTATTGTCATTTTCCTTTCACCAGAAAGATGCTACCAATACTCAAAACCTAAGTCGCAGGAGGTATTCATTATAATACGTGCACATCCCTTCTAAGGACACAAAATATGAGATTACAAGTGGCCTCAGGGGGAAAAAAGGGATGGATGGCGCGAAATGAAACTGAGAAGATGAAGAGGTGGGAGGTGACCCTGATGCCTGTGGGCAGCGGGCACCTGGCTCTGGCCTCCCAGGGTTGTGATGTCCCACATTTTGTAGTTGTGACCCAGAGAGACAGACAGACACGCTGGTACGAGTAAAATTCCATCCTTTTGCATCTGTTGAGTAACTTCCGCTCATTTGCTACTGCCTTATGAAGGAGGATAGTCAGGCATTTATCATGACACGTTAAAGAGGAGAAGCCGAGGCCCACGGCTGACCATGCCCAGCCCACCCGTGAGAGCAGCAGGAAGAGAGGGGGAACTTCTGTCTCCATCCAATGCCTCCCGTGCCCAGGCTGAGGCCCCACGGCCTTCCAGCTCTCACACTCCGCCCTTGTCAGTGGTCTTGGGTAAGAGGGTTCTGGATGCAGCCGGTTGCACAAGGGCTGCTCAGTGAAGCCACCAATTGTCCTCCAGGCCTGGGCTGGGCACACAGTTATTGCACAGCAGAGACCGCCCAGATAAGGAGAGATTTGCGAAGTTCCCCGGTCAGTTTGCACACACTCCCATTTGACCCAATGAAATCACTCGCTGGTGGACGAGGCCAGCGAAAGCCACGGACGCCACCTGCTAATTCAGTGACCTAGTGGCTGGTGCAATGCCTAGCAGGCGTTCAGGGAACGTTCCACTTGGATCGGCAGAAGGACAAGTTAGGGATATATGGTCTGGGGGCCCAAAGCCCCTGACCCCAGCTCCAGCGTGTTCTGTGTGACTTAGGGCAGATAACTTCTCTGGGTGTTGCTTTCCACCTGTGAAAGCATTACGCAGACGGTATTTATTTCACCGGGCACCGTGGAAGAGAAACAAGGTAACTGCCCAGAGCAAGAGCCCTGTTAAGTACGGACCGCGATGATCCTCCCAGTAGAGTTGCTGGAATGCAGACAAGGCCTCTGGGCCAACCTCCTCCGCTCTCTCGAGAATCATTTCATTTACCTGCTACTTCGACGTCCAGTGTGACGGATGGAGGTATTTTTGGTAGCATCTCCCGTTAACAAGAGGGCAGCACCCAGGCCGCAACTTAGTTCGCCTCCCAGGCCTCACGTCCGAATCTGAAGAAGCACGAGTGGGCTGGCTGTGTTGGAGTCTCCTCCATCTCCGACCTCCCTCCGGAAAGGGAAAGAGTCTGTAGGGTCTGTAGGGGTGGCAGGGGGTCTAAGGTGCAGAATTGTCTGAGTTACGCTCGAAGGAACCACGGAGGAGAAAAGCCAGCCAGCAGACTCCGGGCAGGGACAGGGCAGGGAGGGACAGGAGACTCTGTGGCATCCCTGGCGGGTCCAGTGACCTGCTAACCCCAGCCAGGCACACGGCGCTAGGGGTCCCGCATGTGGCCATGACTTTCCCAGCAAAAAGATGCTTCTGTTTGAGTCCTGAGGCTGCTGGCCTGTCCTGTGATCTCACTGAAAAGACATGAAGTTACAGCCATCAGACTTTGCTGTAAAGATTTTCAAAATCTATGTCTTCTGAAGCAAAACATTCTTTCCAGTAGGCGTTGTGAATGTGCCCATTGCCCTGTGGCTCCTCTGCCCCTGATTCGAGATTCCATGCTGGCTGTCACATGGGTCGGGTGGGAAATACCCCCTCCAGCCTGAAATCCACCCTTGGAAAGCCGTGTGCTCTTGGACAAACACTTAAGTTTTCTCATTTGAAAAATACCTGCCTATTAGTTTATAATACTCAAATTAGTGCTGACGTCTAAAAAAGCAACAACCTATTATGCTTTTGAAAAAAAAATTTTTTGTGTGACGAAAACAAAGATCTGGCTTCATGGATTTATTTTCTCCCCTTGGCAGGAAGCCACCTTAGTTTTCTGTTTTAAAGCCTTTCTAAGGTTCTGTGAAAATGTTTGAAAATATTTTATTCCTGAAAAATAGATCCTCACACTTGAGGAGGACAGTTTCTTCAGAGGAACATAAAATAAGTTCTGCCCATTGTCCGTCAAAGTGGGACACCTCAGCCATGGTTATGGTACCACGATGAAAGTCTGGGGTCTCTTAGCAGAAGTGGCTTCTGTCTTTCATGCCATGTCTCTCTTCTAGAAGAAAGAAGAGAGAACAATTTCTGATAAGACAAGACCGTTCTATGATTTCAATTATGGCCTCATTCCATCTGCTCTTGTCAGAAAGCACCCCGGACATGTGGATGCTATTTGCAGCTAATAAAGAGGCGGGAGGCCTCGCTCTAATCAGTGCTAAGAACATAAAGAAACAAAAGAACACAGGCAAGCTGGAGAAAGGCGGCGGGCCATGGGGAAAGCAGGGTTTCTTATGGCAAATGAACTGGACCGAGAGGCCAGCCTGGGGAGGAGCGTGTGTGTGTGATGAGGACCAAGGGCAGGACCAATGGCCAGGCAGTGTGGGCGTGCCATGCGCACCATCAGGAGAGGTGCCAGGTAGCACCTAAGTGAGCATCCAAGTCCCCACCCATTATTCGGTACCCAAGTAAGCTTCCAACCTCCCATCCATTATTTGGTACTAAAGTGAGCATGCATCCTCGCATCCATTATTTGGTACCCAAGTGAGCATCCAACCTCCCATCCATTATTTGGTACCCAAGTAAGCTTCCAACCTCCCATCCATTATTTGGTACTAAAGTGAGCATCCATCCTCGCATCCATTATTTGGTACCCAAGTGAGCATCCAACCTCCCATCCATTATTTGGTACCCAAGTGAGCATCCAACCTCTCATCCATTATTTGGTACCCAAGTGAGCATCCAACCTCCCACCCATTATTTGGTACCCAAGTGAGCATCCATCCTCGCATCCATTATTTGGTACCCAAGTGAGCATCCATCCTCCCACCCATTATTTGGTACCCAAGTGAGCATCCAACCTCCCACCCATTATTTGGTACCCAAGTGAGCATTGATACTCCCACTCAATCCTCCATCAACTGAAAGGTGGCTTTCGCTAGACACCTCATGACGTCACACCACCGTCTCCAGCCACGTGGCCTCAATGTCACACAGTCGATCTTTCAAGGGCATTTCATCCAGCTCCCTTTTCACAGTCTCTCTTTCTCTGCCCTGACACACCTGCTCCATCAGCAGCTTTTCACAGCTTCACCCTCACTTCTGACCACATCCTGCACCTACACGCTTCTCCTCACCCGGTCTGCAAACTCCTGCCCCATCTCCCTGGACCAGGGCTATGGCCTCACGTGTATGCTTGCCCTCTAATCTCTTTTCACACAGAGACCAGAGAGACAGCTGAACCCACCACTGGACTCTGTCAGCCCCACCTACAAACCCCTTCCTCGTTCTCAGAGGAAAACCCACCTCCTTTTCTGGCCTGGACGTTGCCCTGGAGGTGTCTGCTGGCTGCACATCCTCCCCCCACTTCCTCCCCAGCTCCGCTGCTCCTCACAGGGGAGCTGGACCACCTCTCACCTCCTCAGTGCTCCCTCGTGCCTGGAATGGGGGCTCCAGGGCTCAGGTCTTATTCAAGTCCCTTCCTCAAGGAGGCTACCCTGGCCACCGCCCCCACCCCCCAGCCTCTACCAGGGTCCACTGTGGGGGAAATAACTGCATTGACTTTATCTCTCCCTGCTCCTCTGGCTGTAGGCTGAGTTCCCCATGGGAGACGTGGTCCCTGGGCCCCCACCTGTACCCCAGCCCTCAGCCCAGGCAGTGCTGAGTGGCTGAGTTTGAGGTGACAACCAACACATCACTTTTCCAAAATCGGCTTCCCCTGAGTCCCCCAGGCTTGTGCCCAGGGCTCCCCCCTTAGCTCTGGATGCCCTCCCAACCATCGTGGGCAAAACGAGCCATGGGGCCGCCACCCAAGGTGTACAGGAGGGCTCCCCCGCTCCCCTCATGCCTTCCGCCTCGGTGCAGCCGCCGGGAGGGCACCATCACCCCCGCCTGCACTGGGCAGCTCTGTCCCTCGCCGGCTCCTGCACCGTCTCCTGAGCACCCGCTGTGTGCGAACACTGAGACACATGGAGACACAGCACAGAAGCATCTTTCTAGCAGTTTCCAGAGTGCCCAGCGTCATCCAGGGGACAGACAGACAGACAAGTTATGTGGTGATGCCAGTGACGCTGATGTGAGGGACGAGAGATGACAGAGGATGCGGTGGGGTCTGCAGGGACCCCGGCTTAGACCTGGGGGCTGGGGGGGTGGGCGGACTCCCCCAGGCCCATCCCCTCCCCACCTGAAGTCCTGGCCCAGCTGCTCATTCCAGGAGGGATTCCCAGCCCAGGTGACCCGTTCCAGAGATGGACTCTGCTGTCGTCCGGCCCCGCGAGGGAAGGACTCAGCTGCCACCCCGCGTTTTACTAGCCGTCCCCCCTCCCGCCTCGTACACCCCACCTGCACAACCTCAGGCTGCAGGCCCCCGCCCCTTGGCTTCTGGAACAGGCCGCTCCTCCCCCTGGAATCACCTCCCCCCCAGCCTGGGGGAGGGCAGAGGGCAGCCCCTGCAGACCCCCGGCCTGGCCCACTGCAGGGCGGGTCCTGCTCCCCAAATGCGGGAGTGGGAGCTGAGGTGGCAGAGTGACAGCCCCTGCCCGAGAGAGAAGATTCTGGATTGTTGCCCAGCTGACTGGGGGACAGGGGCGTCACCCACAGAGTTGGCCTGTTTCTCACCCAGCGCTGGGGGCCCGTTCTGATTGGTGGGTGCCAGGACCCATCACTACTGCCACCTGCTGGCCAGGTTCCCCACCTGCAGGCTCAGCTACGCAAGGCATTTCTGATCTTTAGGTTGGTGCAATTCCCGATCCTTCCCCAGTCCTAGGGGAAGAAGGATTCCTCTAGGGTGAGAGAGAGAGAATTTCCTCCCTGTACTTTTTTGTCTCCCACTTCCCACCGTGACCCAGACATGCGCTTCTCACAAAGACAGCTCCCGTGGGAGGAGCAGCCTGGATTTCAAGGCGCCAGCAGCACCTGTCGGGCTGTCTGTGCCTAGAGACCTCCAGGAGTGGCAGTGTGGTCTGCCCTGAGCTCAGCTCCAGACCTTCAGCAGCACTGACTGCGCTAAGGCCAAAACGGAGCCATTTAAAAATGTCCATTAAGATGTCAGGCCCGACCAGCCACACTCTGGCTGGTTTACGTTTCCTCGTGACTCTAATCATTCATGAGACAAGGAAGAGCTGGCCACTGTCTGCTCCCCTCTGGGGTTCTGTCAGCATCTCCTCACCGGGACCAGTATCCCAGCGGATGGTAACTGTGTGTCCTGCTCCTCTGGTCCTTGCAGTGATGACCTGGCCCCTCGAACATGGGATCAAGTTCCCCTAAGAGCCAGGCCCTGCCGGCAGCCTGGGCAGGCTGTCCAGACGAGCAGCCAGTGGGAAGCTGTGTCTGTGCGTCTGCTGGGCGGGGAGGCCTCTTTACCAGGACACGCTCCTGCCTCTGACAGCTTTCCTGATGCTCCTGTGTCCTCACCAGCGCCTTGCGAACGGACGGCCTTTGAAGATGCCCAAGAATCCTGACTTAGAATTGTGTGTTATGCTAAGCCTTATCTGTCTTCTCTGTCTCTGAATTGTAACAAGGCGTGGATGGGGCCTGGGTCTGGGGTTTGGGGTGTCTGAGTGGCCAGCAGAAGGCTCACAGGAGTATCTCCCAGCCTCTCTTGGAGAAATAACAGGAGGGACTCTCAGAACAGAGGCGAAGACAAGAGGCTCCAGGTTGGGGACGTGAAGGAGGAGGAGATGAAAGTGGGCCCAGCCTCTTGGGAAGGACCCTGCTTGGTCAGCTGCAGGCTCAGGGGTTATCTCTGAAGACCACCAAGGGAGGTTCGTTCATTCATTCACTTATTCATCAGATAATAATTGAGAGTCCACTGCCAAGGACCATGCCAGGGGAACGGGTAAGACACTGAGATGAAACCTCCACAGTTTCTGTTCTCAAAGACAGAGATGAAGAGTAACCAAAATATCACATGATGAGTGTATGCTTACTCGGAGAATGCTACCTCACACATGACGAGACAGAGCAAAGGAACTCACCTGACCTGGGCTCTGCCAGGCTTCCCCTGAGGAAGGGACCTCTGTCCAGAGAGCTGAAGGATGGAGGAGAGTCAGCTCGGTCACGAGGGGGAGAGGAACACCCCCCGACAGAAAGCAAAGAGGCTCAAAGTTTCCAGGGCAGCAGGGAGTGGGGCCTCTTTGAGGATCTGAAATAAGCTGTGAGCTGGAGCAGGGGGGTGCTAGGCTGGGGTCCCCTGCCCGCTCCCTGGGGACACTAGGGGAGAAGGCACAGTGAGCCCTGGGTGGTCTCTGCCCTGGGGGAGGTGAGCAGACAACTACATGCACCGCAAGGCAGGCTGTCCGGTGCTCCTTGAGAGGATGGTAAAAGCGGAGTTGGGGGCTCCACCCCGACAGGGGTGTCTGTACATAAAGCAGCACCCGGGCTGCCATAGGTGCTCTGTGTTTGTTGAATGAATCAATGAATGAAAAGGTGCTCTGCCCCATCCTTGGGAGGTGGCCTCCAGCACAGGAATGCTCCCAGGTCCCCCTGAGTTTTCCATCCCCCGCCCTCATCCCCAGTGAGGAGAGGAGGATGGTTCTGGATTGCTCAAGTCCAGGGATAGTGAATGGGTCTTTTTTTTCTGTTGAGTGTTAGGAAGCGAGATGCGACAGAAACAGGCGATCAGACCCCTGCTCTCCTATTCTGTCGCTCTGGTTCTTGTATCCGGACTTGCTTCTCCTTGCTGGACATTTCCCCCCTTACCATAAAAGCGGCAGGAAAGATGCTACAGGTTGAGGCTGAGGAGACGAAAGATGGAAAGAAGTCCGTCACCCTGCTCCCTTGGGTCTAGGCAGGTGGTGCCCCTGGAGCGATCCCGTGTGGTTCGGAGGGGACTGCGCATGCGGGGCCCTGCTGAGGCTGAGGGGGACGCTTGTGGGGACCTGGGCCCGAGGTTCAGGAAGCATTTGTGGGCATCACCATTCCTGTCTCTTCTGTTTTAATTTTTGAAGACTGACTGTGACAATAGCATTAAAGGTGAAAGTACAAGGGTTGGAGAAGGTGGAGGCATGAAAAAAAAATGCAGATAAAGAAAGTAAAACTTAGATGGGCTGAGTAACTGTCCTGAGGCCACACAGAGAACTCTTCCAAGTGGGGAAGCAAACTGAGGTCACCCAGGCTCCAGAACTTTATTCTAATGGCTGCTCTGGGAACCCGGGGGGCAACAAATCGTACAGATACAGATTCCTACACATTCGTGGTAGCTTGCAGAATACGGGCAGAGATTCCTTCCAAAGTGCACGTGTGTCCCATGACAATGTGATTTTGTGGCTCTTCCATCCAGAAGTGGTGTGGATTTCCCACCCTTGCCATCTGGAGCTGTGACTTGTATTGGTATAATTGATAATAAAATGAATGGAAATGGGACTGTGCAAGTTCAGGGTCTAAACCTTGGGAGATCCACTGGTTTTGCTTTTGATCTCTTGAAACTCTGCCCTGAGACCACCGAGTAGGGACACCTGTGTTGTATTCTGGAGACTGAGCGGTCACATGAGAAGAACAGAGGCCAAGATCAACTGCCCAACATGTGACCTCAACCCCGCTGATCTTGAAGCTGAAAGGAGCTGCGTGGATGAGCTGAGGCCAGTCGGCCAGAGCTGCAGCCTATCCTCGCGGCCCTCAGGGATCTTACTCATCGGGGTTTGAAGCTACTGAGTTTTGGGGTAGTTGGTTATGCATCAGTAAATCACAACACCACGTCCTTCACACCGGAGACTCCCTGCATCATCTTGTTCCATCCTCATGACGACCCCGCAAGATTCTTATTTGTCCATTTTACAGATAAGGAAACTGAGCCTCCCAGAGATGGTGCAAAGACATTAAGTGGCAGAACTAACGTTTGCATCATGTCTATGTGGCCCGCAGGCCACGCTAGCCCTGTTTTACTCACTTGTCAAAACCACAGAGATGGGGTCAGACAGCATGTCAAGTGCTGGAAACAGAGGCTCCCGTCTGGGTCTGTAGCACGATCTCAACTCATCTGGTCACAGGACAGGCCACTGGGGAGTCAAGGGAAGGTACAGGAACCTCTAGGACACCAGAGAAAAAGGGATGGGCTTGGGCTTCTATTGGCTTTACTGAACGGGAACTAAAAACTATTGTGAGTCAAAAACTCTCATGATTGAGACCCACACTGCTGCTCTTCTGCAAGAAGCTGCACAACCTGAGATGCGAGGGCAGAAAACGCCGATGGTGTTGGCATTACTCATCTGCTGCTGGGTAAAACGTTGTCCCCAAATTTAGCAATTTAAAGAAATCTGAGGGAAGCTTAAAATTGCAGTGAATTTGTTGGCCAGGGATGCAGTCATTGGAAGAGGTTGAAGCATCCACGTCTAAGCACGAGGCTAGTGGCAGGAGGATTCGATCCATCACAGGGTCGGGGAGGAAGAGGGGCAGAAGGAGTGAGGAGGAAGGGAAATCAGAGCCTTTCATACCTTAATCTCAGAAGCCCCATACCTTTACTTTATGCTGTGGATCACACAAGCACCCCTGCCTGCTTGCTGCAAGGGGGGAAAAGACGACACAGGTGGGAATGCAGGAGGAGGTCACTGGAGTTCACGCCGATCCCAGGGTTCTTACAGCATCAGTGACACTGCCATGCCCACCCTTTCAGAGGAGGGGAATACTGGCAACCATGTTCCAAAGTACTCGCAGGAAGCTGGATCATCTCTGCCCCAGTAACAAATGGCGTATTGGCTTGTGACTCTGCAGAGTTACCATACAAAGGCTTCCTAAGAAGGTAGAAAATGAAAAAGCTCATGGAAAATGAACCAGAGTGGAGGAATTATCTGATAATTCAAAGAAAACATATGTCACTTGATTTCATCCCATTCCCCAAAGTGACATAATGAAACATGTCCACAATTTTCTGAACGTCTATTACTCTCTGCCAGTCTCAGAGGATTTAATTAACATTTTCCAAAGAGAAACGGAGTCATTGACTTAGGATCAGTGCTCTGGCAATTCTATAATCTCAAGTCTTTACTCAAAAGTGTGTTTCCTCTCCCGGGACAGCCCTTTCCTCCGTTGGCACCATGGCTACCCAGTCATTCTACTCCCTCCATCTTAACTAAATCTATTTGATAAAGATGGAAACATTCTCCACCTGGCTTGTTGATCTTTGATCAAAGAATTGCAGGAGGGAGAATCGTTCATGTAAAGCCAAGAAGAGTAGAAAAAGAAAGAGAGAGGGAGAGAATAGAACAATACAGGAAAATAGCTGAGGAAAAGTGAGGAGGCCAGCCTGTCCTGGCATCACCGTCTGTGCTCCAGGCCTGAGTCTTCCTCACAGAGAAGCCAGAAAACTGCGTGTCCAGGTGTCCAGAGGCTGGAAGGACCATCGGGTACTGGACCACTACAGCTGAACACCTGCCGGAGAAGGTCCTCGCCCTAAAGACAGAGCCAGAGCTTTCTATGCACTGAAATCTGCCACGTCAGCAGGCAGCACGTCCTGCGACCACCTGTACGGATGTGTGTGTTTTGCCTGGAATCTAAGCATGAATTGGGATGGGATTTCTGATAAAGAAGAACCATAATGACTAAACACCGTTCATGGAAAAAGGAGCTTCTCCATTTAAAAATGTTGTGTTAACATACATATAACATGACATTACTATTTAACAGTTTTAAAACTTCTTTTATTTTTTATTTTTTTGAAGTATAGTTGATTTATAGTGTCATGTTTGTTTCAGGGGTATAGGAAAGTGATTCAGTTATACAGTTTTTTTCAGATTCTTTTCCCTTATGGGTTATTACAAAATATTGAGTATAGTTCCCTGTGCTATACAGTAGGACCTTGTAGTTTATCTATTTTATATATAATAGTGTGTATCTGCTAATCCCAACTCCTAATTTATCCTTCCCCCCTCCCCTTTGGTAACCATAAGTTTGTTTCCTATGTCTGTGAGTCTGTTTCTGTTTCATAAATAAGTTCATTTGTACTTTATTTTTAGATCCCACATATAAATGATATCATACGGTATTTGTCTTTCTCTTTCTGACTTACTTCACTTAGTATGATAATCTCCAGGTCCATCCATGTTGTTGTAAATGGCATTATTTCGTTCTTTTTTATGGCTGAGTAGCATTCCATTGTATATGTATACCACATCTTCTTTATCCATTCATCTGTTGATGGACATTTAGGTTGTTTCCATGTCTTGACTATTGTAAATAGTGCTCCAATGAACATTGGGGTGCATGTATCTTTTTGAATTATAGTTTTCTCTGGATATATGCCAAGGAATGGGGTTGCAGGATCATATGGTAGCTCTAGTTTTCATTTTTTAAGGAACCTCCCTACTATGTACATTTCCATGGCATTAAGTACATTCACATTGTTGTGCAACCATCACCAAAATCATCTCCTGGACTTTCACCGAAACTGAAACTTTGTCCCCATTAAACACTGATGCCCCATCCCTTATCCCTCCCACAGCCCCTGGCACCCCCAATTCTCCTTTCTGTCTCTATGAATTTCACTAAGTGCTTCATATGATGTAACCTTACAGTATTTGTCTTTTTGCAATAGACACTTCACTGAGCATAATGTTTTCAAAGTCCATCCATGTTGTAGCATGTGTCAGAATTTCCTTCCTTTTTAAGGCTGAATATGTTGTGTTGTATATATATATATACATACCACATTTGTTTATCTATTCATCCATCACTTGGGTTGTTTCTACCTTTTGGCTATTACAAATAATGCTGCTATGAATATGGTATACACATAATTTTTGAGACAGGCCTTCCAATTCTTTGGAGAATATATCCAGACGTGGTTAGTCTTGATTGTCCCTGATTGTCTGTTCAACTTTCTGAGGAACTGCCGTACTGTTTCCCACAGTGCCTGCACCATTTTACATCCCCACTAGCAATGAACAGTTTCCAATCTCTCCACATCCTCCACCTCCTCGCCAACACTTTCTTTTTTAATAGTAGCCACCCTAATGCATGTGGAGCTTCTTTGTTTTATAGAATAGGAAACCAAGACAGCAAATTTAAACAGTTTGCTTAAGGTGGCCCAGAGAATAAGTAACGAGGCAGGGAATGGCACTCAGGGGGTCTGAATCCAAGGGGCAGGGTTTCCGTTCATTCCCTTCCCAGGTTCATAGCACACGAGCTCCGGCTTAGAGGGGCTCCTGACAGTTGCAGGGAACTGCTCATGGGGAGAGATCTGTGCTTAGCGTGTGTCGGTAAAGAGGAAGATGTAAAAATATTTCCAGTAGCTAGAAGTGAATCTGCAGTTGGTTTGGTCAAAAACGAGTCGATAATCTGGAACAGATAAAATCAGAATATCTCCTGATCTTTGGTGTAAATGCCCAAGGATCTGAACGTGGATAATTTTGGAAGCCAACTGAAGAGTTGAGTTATGACTTGTCTCAAGGCTTCCTGCTTTCGGTTGGGACTGGAAATGGCCGTGCGGGCCCTGCCAGGAGGTCTTCGCTCGTGGTTTTACTGGTTGGGGCTAATTTAGGAAGTGCTGGAAATCTTGTAGAAACCCCTTGGGAAATTTTTACCTTGTTTTCCTGCATCAAAAGCTCCACTCAGTTAAAAAACCTCAAAAGTGACATCTGGTCATCCTATACTGGCTTATCTGGGCTAAACCTCGCATTCTTTCTTCACTGCAATTCGGTATCAGGCAGCACAGCCTGGGGACATAGGCCAGGCTGGGCAGAGAGATTTACTGGGCATCCTGTTGGCACTAGTCTGTGTCGTCCCATTTCACGCACATGTCACCCCATGAAATGCGTGTTCCTACCTCCATCTCACCCCAGAAGACCCGGAAGACCTGGGGGTGCAAATAAGGTCAGTGAATTTATCCAACATCCCCCAGCTAATAAACAGTCAACAAACCTGAACACATGTGGTTCCACAAATGACACTTTTTTCCTTACCCCTGGGTTTCAAAAGAAAGTTTGGACCTCTTACTCTAGGAGGTGAACACTGAATTTCCCCCATCCAACAGAAAGCATCCATGTGGCTTTAGGTTCAAACTCCGGCCCCCTGGGCTTCCCTCCTCTCCTCCTGTGGCCACACCTGCTGCTCTCCACACCTGGACAGGCCGCCCCCCCCCCCTTGCCTCATGCTGTTCCCTCACAGGTCCGCAACCTTCCAACCTTTTGAGGCCCTGCCCAAAGGGTCCATCAGAGACCCATGGGATCTCCCGCTCTCTCTCCAATTCCCCCAGCACATGCCCCACAGCTTCCGCACATACGCCCCCGTGAGCTGCCCACATGTCTCATTTCACCTGAAAGAAGTCACGTGCACAAAATGCCCAGCACGGTGATGACACGTTCGGGAGTTCAGTGCAGGACGACATGAGTTACAGCCCAAACAAGGAAAGGAAAATGTCTATGCAAATCTCAGGGGAAAGAAAATGTGAACTTGAAGCAGAAAATGAGTAACCTTCAGCGATTAAGGTTCGAATGGTTGAGATTCGGGGCTGGAGGAACAGGGGAGGCAAAGGATGGAAGACAGAAGTGGGCCATTCAGAGTGAGGAGGGGCTCCCTCCGGCTAAGGCGGGGGTTCCTACAGCACACTTGCAGCGGACCAGACTGAAGACCTTACAGTCCTTGAGAAATCGAGCTTGACATTCCTTCACAAAACACGAGCAAAAAAGTGCACATCACCCAGTGTAAAATCAGCCACTACTCATTCATTTGCATAACCAAACTTTGTGCATGTTTACCATGTTCAGCGAATCACAGGTGGGTTCCTGCCCGTTTAGAACAGACAGTTGACCAAGAAGGATCAGGACCCAGACTACTGTCTTTTCACTTGACGTCCATTGTGAAGAGATGCCTGGCAATTAACAGACTTGAACAAGGGCATTCATCATTTTATCCTGGAAAATGATATGTCCTACAGACATAGCTTTACCGGTGGCAAACTTATAATTACATTGGCTCACTGCTGCTCATTAAGAGTGGACGATCAGGAGAGAAAATTCCAGCTCACTTTTTCCTCCTTAAAATCAATTTTAATAACTATGAACTGTGTTCCATGGCAGGGTCATCCAATTCTCTTCCTTTGAAAAAGGAAATAGGGAAAAGCTTTTTTTTTTTTTTTTTTTTTAATTGGAATATATTTGATTTACAATGTTGTGTTAGTTTCGGGTGTACAGCAAAGTGAGTCAGTTATACATATGCATATATCTAATCTTTTTTAGATTCTTTTCCCGTATAGGTCAATACAGAGTATTGAGTAGAGTTCCCTGTGCTACACAGTAAGTCCTTATTAGTTATCTGTTTTATATACAGCAGTGTGTATATGCCAATCCTAATCTCCCAGTTTATCCGTCCCCCACCTCCCCCTGGTAACCATAGGTTTGTTTTCTGTGTCTGAGAGTCCAGATACTTGTTATTATAAAGACACAAGAGACGCTTGCCGTCTTGCTTTCTTAATCTGTGATTCAAATATGTTCTCAGCAACTTGGAAATTACGTGTAAGGTTTTCAAACTGCATTTACATATCCAGCAACATTTTGAGCTAGAAAAGAAATGAGAATCAGAACCTCACTTATCTCTGGAAAACTCGGCACCCAGGCTGGTGGCAGCCCCCCGTTAGTCATGGCCCATTTCCATACACCCACCCAGCAGGGCAGGAGGAGCCCTGTGCCCACGGGGGGCGGCGGTGAGTCAGAGTGACTCGGCTCCATCACCCACCTTGGTCTGGCTTGATGTGTGACTCACGGAGGCCAGGCCCTTGGGAGCCTCCCTACCTCTTGCCCCGGCTACGAGCCTCCTGCAGCCTGATTCCCAGGTCTCAGCTTCTCCTGCGTTCGCAGAGCACAGCCCACAGGCCTTGTCATCTGACTGGGTCAGAGACAAATAAGCTATTTTCACGTGGGGATCAGTCTCTGGGGTCTGAATCAGTCGTGGGGGGGGGGGGAGGTTCGTCCTCCGTTCTTCGGTGCAGAGCAATTTGATGCTCTCTTCTGTTGTATAGTTGCTTCTGAAGAAGACAATCCACGTGCAGTGAGAGGCATCTATTTTCCTGGAGGCGGAGGGCTTTTCTGCCCAGGTGACGGGGATGACGGTCAGAGGACATCTGTTCCCCCACCTTGTTCTGTGACTGCGGCTGGGGGCAAAGATGGAGCTGGAGTTTGGGGGGCGTCCTGAGGAAGAACGGGGAGACCCAGTGACATGGCAGCTGCACTGGGATCAGGAGGGACTGCAGGCTGATGAGGCTGAGTGATGCCAGGAGCGGGACCAGCTGACACGGCTTCAAGTTCTCCTTTCTACACCATAATCCCCTATGTTGGCCTCAAACCTGGGGAGAGTCGTTAGAGATGACAGTCTCAAGTTTAGCTGTGATTTGAGACTAAAAGGGATAAGCTCTGACAGTGATCTCATCGAAAGCAGGCTGGAGACTTCCAGAAACCTGGAGGGGTGACAGGAGCTGACAGCCCCCATCAGGATGGATCTGGGGAAGTGAGGGCTCCCCAGGGGGCTGCTTGAAGGGTGGGGTGGCACTGGCTGGGAGGATGATGGGAAAGGCAGGGGTGGTCAAGTGACGCTTACATTCTCCCATGTTGATGCAGTTCTAGAGGAAATTTATTGTAGATTGAATGTCAATTATGTCTTAGGACTTGTGTCCTAATGTCTTAGGACTTGTGTCCTAAGTCTAAGGTCTATTCACATGTAATGCTGGTGAATAAGCAAGCTTAAGAGCACGTCCTGTGAAGCTCAATGTGAACCAGAAACACAGAGACCCCCCTGAGGCCCAAGGGGAGCCCTGAGAACAGAGAGGTAGAGGTTTGCAGCCGAAGACCCCAGGGGAAGGAGAAGGGCCAGCCAAGGCCCTGGAGATTGTCTGGGGTTGGAATCTACCTTGTATTAAATATTAGCAGCATGGCCTCAGCCAACTGACAGGTCCACCCATGTGAATCACTCAGACTGAGTGTCTACATCTTCACGTGGTGTGATGGTTAATTTTATGTGTCAACTTGGTTAGGCTCTTTAGGCAGCTTTTGACCAAACAACCACTGTGGATGTTGCTGTGAAGGGTATTTGTTTGTTTGTTTGTTTGTTTAGGTGAGATTAACATTTAAATCAGCAGACATTGAGTAAAGCAGATTGCACTCCATATGTGGGTGGGTCTTGTCTAATTAGTTGAAGGTCTTCAGAGCAAAGACCGAGATCTCCTGAGGAAGAAAGAAGAAATCCTGCCCCAAGACTGCCCTTCTGTTAAATCCTGGACATGCACATACATGCATGTTTTAGTATCTCACATCTTAAAAGAAGAAGGGAAAAAAGTCCCACTCTTGGTCTCCTATCCCCCTCCTGCTCCTGGACCCTTTTCCTGCCAGTTGTCCAGCAACGCTCCCTGCAGGGTGGTTCCCGGTCACCCAGCACTGCTGTGCTTTGCGCTCTCTGTTCCAGCCCTTCCAGCCAGCCCTCCAACCACTACAGCTCTTGCCGGGCACCGAGGAACTCCAGGCCCAACCCAAAGGGCACATTTAGATCTTGGCTAATTCGACCTCTTGACAGTATTCAGCACCGTTTCCTTCTTACATCTGCTTCTCCTGCAGGCCTCTGGGGACCCTTAGTCCATGCTCTTCCTCTTATCTCAGCCTCTTTTCCAGTCTCTCTGCTTGGTGTTGAAACATTGCTGGGCCCAATGGCTCTGATCCAGACCTCTCTCCTCTTCACCTGCCCTCACCTGAACCTCACCCAGCTCTGTGGATTCAAACACCATGCTCGTGCTCATTACCCCAATTCTGTTCCTGCTGGTCAGGCCTCTCCCTGAAAATCCAGACTCTCACCTCCAACCACACACTTGGCACATCTGTGCAAGTGTGTTTCTCCATCTTACCAGTGTCATGGCCGAGCTCTTAGATCTCACTGCCACTAAATGGGTCTTCCTGTCTCAATAAACAGATCTGCCCTGCTGCTCAGGCCATAAATAAGTATCATGCTTCTCTTTTTCTTTTCTTCTGTACTTCAATTTGTAGTAGTTCTATTGAGATACCATCCCATACCTGAGAATTCACCTGTTGAAATTGTACAAGTTGGTGTTTTTTTAGTATATTCACAGAAATGTGAAACTATCACCATGATCAAAGTTAAAAATATTTCATAACCCCCAAAAGAAACTTTGTACCTTAGTAATGACCATACCCTCCCACCCCA
This sequence comes from Balaenoptera borealis, assembly GCF_965194805.1. Taxonomy (NCBI): domain Eukaryota; kingdom Metazoa; phylum Chordata; class Mammalia; order Artiodactyla; family Balaenopteridae; genus Balaenoptera; species Balaenoptera borealis. The sequence continues at coordinate 6,058,606 of NC_138864.1, read as the reverse complement.
GCTCTCCTCTTCGAGCCCCTGGCAACCAATAATCTACTTTATGTCTCTATAGATTTGCCTATTCTGCACGTTTTATAAAAATAGAATCATATAATATGTGGACTTTCGTGTCTGGCTCTTTCACTTAGCATCACGTTTTTGAGGTTCCTCCACGTCGTGCCTGCATTGCCACTTCATCTCTTTTATTGCCAAACAATATTCTATTGTATTGATTTCCCATAGTTTGTTTATCCAGTCCTCAGTTGATGGACGTGTAGGTGGTTTACACTTTTGGGCTATTGTGAATAGTGCTGCTATGAATGTCCGTGTACCAGCTTTGGCGGGACACACATTTTCATTTCTCTTGGCTCAGTGCCTGGGAGTAGAGTTTCTGGGTCACATCATAGCTCTGTGCTGAACCATTTGAGGAGCTGCCAGACTGTTTTCCAAAGTGGCTGCACCACTTTGCCTTCCCACCAGTGGTGAATGGTGGTTCCAACTTCCCTCCATCCTCGCCAACACTTGTCATTGTCTCTTTTGGCTCTAGCTGTGCTATCTGTGTGACTCATTTGGTGTGTGTTATGGGCTGGATATTCATGCCCAGCCCCTTCCAGAATTCATATATTGAAATCCTAACCTCATGATGTAGCAGTGTTAGGAGGTGGGGTCTTTGGGAGGTAATTAGGTCACGAGGGTGGAGCCCCCATAATGGGATTAGCACCCTTACAAAGAGAACCCAGGGAGCTCTCTAGCTCTCGCCTTGCAACGTGAGGGCACAGCAAGAAGACAGCCATCCATGAACAGGAAGCAGCTCCCCAACAGACATGAAGTCTTCTGGCACCCTGACCTTGGACGTCCAGCATCCAGAACCAGGAGAAATGAGTGCTTGTTGTTTAGGCCCCAGTCTTCAGTGTCTGTTACACATCCCAAGATGATGGAGTGCGAGATGCCTCGCTGTTCCAATAACTACGGCCCAAGTTGTGGAAGTCGGTGGAAGCTTTTTCTGGTACTTGGCATTTGAACAGGTGTTAGAAGGATGGAGAGGATTTTGGTAGCTGTGGGGAAAAGGGGAGGGTGTTCCTCGGCAGTGTGAGAAATTGTTCCCCTTCTCAGGATTTGTCTCTGACCCTTTGGCTAAAGCGTGGGCTACCCTGTGATGTCCTGTTGCCTGAGGCTGGGGCTGCTCTCTGAGCGATTCAGGCATTTTGACAGCCTAGACGCTGCGGAAGGGCAGTCATGACCAGGCTGCAGTCCCATCCCCACCCCTGCCCCTGCTCTGCGTCTTTCCTCATTCCCTGATGAGCCCCATGCCGCAGCCTGGCTTACATGTGATGCACTGAACAAATGAAGAGTCATATTTAGGGTTTCTCCCCACAAGACCACAAGCAGTGAAGAGTGGTCAGGGAAGCAGGGCGAGTGCCCTTCCACACAGGTGAAGTTCACAGGACTCCATCTAGGGTGACGTCAGGAATATTACAGCAAGAGTGTGAGATGGCAACAGAGTTGGCTAGAGTTGGAGAGGCCTGGGGCAGCCAGAAAGAGACTCAACAAAGCGAATCTTTCTCTTACATATCAGAGGTACTAGTGTTTAAACAATGAATACCTGGTTTTTAAACTTTATTTACTCAATTACTTCAACCACAGCTTTGTGTGGCAGAAGCAGAAATCCACCTTGGAAAGGATGTCTGTTAAATCGGAGACATTTGAGCAAAATCTCTCAGAAGGCAGAAGAGAGAGTGACTTTTTATTTGACTTGAGACACCATCCCCTCCATAGGGGTTCAGAGCCCCGGGGAAAGGGGGTGGGCCAATTTAGATAAAGAGCCCAGAGCCTTCGGAAGGGAAGGGATGAGGACCCCAGGCCCCTCCGACTGGGGTTTTAACTAAGCTCCTCCACCAGCAAAGGATCCAGCTCAGCAGGAGGTCAGGGGCCGAGGTGGGCACAGCCAGGGCAGCTGCTTGGATGGATGCCCTGTGACTGTGGGTGAAGGCGAGCCATCCTGGATGGGGCAGATGCACACGGAGGGGTGACCCCAGGCTCCAGGCAGGGCAGCCCCATGGCCGGTGCCTGGGGCAGCCCAGGAACCAGCGCAGAGCGGACGGTGGCCGTCAGACCGGCAGAATGGGTGTCTAGCAGGAAGTGGTGACAGGTGAGCAGACCTGGCTGGGTGTCCCATGCTCCGTCCCTCTGCCTGGAAGTGGACTCAGAGCTGGTTCCTTGGACCACGTCAGCCTCAGAAGGGAAATACAGACATTTTTGCTAATAAGGGCAGGTGAGGGCTCAAGCAACTAATAAGAAAAAAATGTGATTTAATTTGTACCCCACGCTGGCGAAGCAGGTCACCTACAGATAACAGGAAGGAAAACTGTTTTCTACTCCGGGAGGTAAACATAGCTTGGCTTCTTCAGACACAGCTAATGGATCATTGTCACTCACAACCTATAGAAAGAGTGATGGAAAGTCAATAGCCTTACATTTTCTATATATTATGTGAAGGAATTATCTGTGGGTATCCTAAAATTTTAAGCGAGGATTAAATACTCTCGTTACATAGATTCTACGTATGTGGGGTCTTAAAAAAATGGTACAAATGAACTTATTTACAAAACAGAAATAGAATCACAGATGTAGAAAACAAACTTATGGTTACTAAGCGGGAGAGGGGCGAGGGATAACTTGGGAGATTGGGATTGATGCATACACACTACTATATATAAAATAGATAACTAATAAGAACTGAATGTAGAGCACAGGGAACTCTACTCAGTACTCTGTAACGGCCTATATGGGAAAAGAATCTAAAAAAAGAGTGGATATGTGTACATGTATAACTGATTCACTTTGCTGTACACCTCAAACTAACACAACCTTGTAAATCAACTCTACTCCAATTAAAATTATTTAAACTGTGTGCCTGCATCTCTTTCCCCTGATGACACCCCCTCCCCCATTCAACTCGGTGGCCTGATAATGAGAAATCAAGTCCCCATTCATCTCTGGGTGCAAACGACATTGTGTGCAGTCGTGGGTTGCCGGGTTCTTTGTCCTGGGCCTGCACCATCCTTCTCATAATGGCCGTGACTTTTCTAGCAGCAGAGAGAAGAGGCAGGTCTGAAAATCGGTGCCCAGGTTGAGGGTCAGTTTTTATTGTCTGAAGTCTAAGCAAAATCATATCATTTCCCTGGGGTCTGCCGTGTGTGTTGAAAGGACGTGTGAGGCTCAATGAGACGAGAAGCGACTATGGCCTCCCTTCTCATGTTACCAGCTGCTGGGAAATAGTTTGTCAAGTTGTATTTATGGTTAGACAGGTTCACGCGGTAGCTTTAGAGCTACCCGCCTGGAACTATATTGGAAATGGAAAACGAACGAGCAAGAGAGTAATAAAGGGTCAATTAAGGCTCGGGGGAAGAGAGGAGAAGAGACAAATTCAGAAAGAATGGTAAAAGGAGTCAGAATTTTTTTATTACTGCCTTAAAATATCAAGGGAAAAGGAGTACATAGAGAGAGAATCTCTCCTTCCTTATATGGAGAACACAAACTCAGAAAGCACCAGGCAGCAAATTGATGTTCATCACCATCAGCAGAGTCACCAATCTTCAGGTGACAGCTCTGCCCCGTCACCTAGTGTAACTGTCGCCGGGTGTGTGGTGAGGTGGGGTTATGACCCCAGCTCCATAGGTGGGGACAGTGAGGCTTAGGGAGCTTTACGTGTCCTGCCCAGATTCACCCAGAAGTCACTGATGGAGCTGGTTTTCCAGCCTCACTTTCTCACTCCTAAGCTTTGCTCTTTCCGCCAGACCACAGCCTACACCGTGGAGACAAGGAAGGAAAAGCTTTGGCCAAATTCTGGTCCTTGCTGAGCCTGTGTACTCAGCGAGTCATTTGGAAGCTCCGTCAAATCCTGGCCCTATTAAGCTCATGGGGACCCAGTGGTGCCATGCAAAGGGGGGAGGGCTGCCAGATCATCTTTGGGGGCAGCCCACTGGCTAAGAGGTGAAGCCTGGGTTCCTGGCAGAAAGGACAAGGAAGCAAGGGCTGGTGTGCAGGAAGTGGTCCCCAGGATTAGGGGTGGGGATAAGGAGAGGAGATAAAGTCCCTGTTGGGGTGCTGGACCCCACCTGGCCAGGGCCCTTCGGGGGCTGTGGGACGCACCCCAGAATTGCCCCTGGAGTCACAGAGGAGGGCCATCTGTCCTCTGGCTCCACCCCCTGGGAGCAGTGGGTGCCTCTGGTGCCCTCACTCCTCACACCACTAGTTAGGCCCGATTGCAGCATCTGCATCCCAGGAGGACAGGGCTGGAAGACAGAGGTCCTCTGTACAGCTGAGGCAGAGCCGTCAGCAGCCCCAGGGGACAGCCGGCTTCAGGGCAGTGGCGGGAGGAAAAGGCAGGTGGCCAAGGGATGGGAGCCTGGGCCCACCACGTGTGGACACAGCCCTGCTTACAGGCGGGAGTCAGAGCCTGTGCGTATCTGTCAGGGGCGTGGGCACACAATCAGGAGCTTCTGTTCTACAGGAGGGTAGCTTCCGCAACACTGTTAATCAACTAGTTATAAAATTTAAGAAAGAGGGTAGCTTCCTCCTGGCTCTAGGACGGCTAGGGGCAACTAGCCCAGGAAATCTCCAAGAGTCTTTTCCTGCTTGGACCAGTAACACTGTGTCACATTTGCACAGGGCTTTACAGTTTACAAAGTACCTCCGCACACACCATCTCACCTGATCCTTCTGGAGTTCCATGAGCTAGTCCTTGCTGAGAGTGCCATTTACCAAGGAGGAAATGGAGGCCCTGAAGGGCTACACAGCTGTTAAGTCGGGGAGGACAATTCCAGAGTTCGTCTTTGCTTTTTTTTTTTTTTAACATCTTTATTGGAGTATAATTGCTTTACAATGGTGTGTTAGTTTCTGCTTTATAACAAAGTGAATCAGCTATACATATACATATGTCCCCATATCTCCTCCCTCTTGCATCTCTCTCCCTCCCACCCTCCCTATCCCACCCCTCTAGGTGGTCGCAAAGCACCGAGCTGATCTCCCTGTGCTATGCGGCTGCTTCCCACTAGCTATCTATTTTACGTCTGGTAGTGTCTATATGTCCACGCGGCTTTTACTAACCGCTTCGACTTTCTACAAGTTCACGTGATGATACAATGTGGATGCATATGCCTGTGTTTTCCCGGACATTACTGAGCCTTCTCTGCAAATAAAATTCATCCGGGTTCCCCAGCATGAGGTCCATTAAGCTACCCTTGCGTTTTGCAATGGCAGGGGTGGGGGCCTGGGAAGAGGGATAGTAGGGGCTTAGGTCTCTCCCGCCAAGAAGTGGCGCTTATAGTTCTTCTTTCTTTCCGTTTTGCTTCTGGACCAGAGGTCCTATATTTATGTCATCACAGAACAAATAGAGGCATGAAGACGTTTCACAGGTTTCACGACTGATTTTGTGGGCACTCCCAGTTGGTGTATCATGTCTCTTTCCTGAGCGTCTGCTTCGTGCCAGACACGTGTGCCAGAGAGTGTGTTAGCTCCACAGCAGCCCTGACTGTGAGGGGATCACTGACCCTACTTTATAAACAAACCTGGACCCACGGAGGTGGAGTCTTACCCAGACGCATGCAGCTAACAGCCAACCTGATAAGACCCAATTCCACCTCGCCTTTGGAGAGAGAGGGGGACGGAAGACATTCGAGGGATATTACCCCTCATTTTGGGGAGGAAGAAGTTATTTGTTCAGGTCGTATAACCAGTAACTGTGTGGGCACAGGGTTCTCTGGTTCTAATCCATCATCCAGGTATGGCTGCCTCTGGGCTATAGCTACCATGGCCATGGGACTGACGCAACCATCATTGTCATAAAATATTCACTTACATTTATTGAGGGCTTCTATTTTCCTGGATCATCTTATTTTCCAGATGGATATAATGACTGCACCCATTTTACAGACAAAGTAAACAAGCCTTTCAAAGATTAAAAACAGAAACAGATTCACAGACATAGAAAACAAACATAGTTACCAAAGGGGAAGGGAGAGGACACGTTATGAGTGTGGGATTAAGAGGTACAAACTACTATGTATAAAATAGATAAGCAACAAGGATGTATTTTACATCACAGGGAAATGTAGCCATTGTTTTGTAATGACTTTAAATGGAGTATAGTCTATACAAATATTGAATCACTATGTTGTATACCTGAAACTACTATAATATTGTAAATCAGCTATACTTCAGTTTAAAAACATGCTCAAGGACAAACCAGGGCATGTTAGAGCTGAGAGTCCAGCCTGGCACCCAGGCTCCCGAGAGAGATGAGAGGTCCAGGGAGAAAGGCAGCAACTGTCTTAAAGCAAGACTCAGTCCCGTCCTGAAAAGCAAGTTGCCTAGGACTGTTTAATCTTCCATTACTCATTTGAGAAGCAAAGGACTTGTGAAGGTTCAAATGTCAGACAGTTTTACAAAAGTGTAAAGAGTTTCACAACATGGAGACAAATTGTGTTCCATGGCCACCTCCCAGCACCTTCCAGGGAAGAAAACGCGACAGCTTAGATGGGGCGTCCTTCCCTAATGGTGGCTGCAGAGGTCTGAGACTCTTGGGAGCCACATGCAAAACTGTGTGAATGGATAAAAAAGATGTGGTACATATATGCAATGGAATATTACTCAGCCATAAAAAAAATGAAATAGTGACATTTGCAGCAACATGAATGGACCTGGAGATTATCAGACTAAGTGAAGTAAGTCAGACAGAGAAAGACAAATACCACATATATCACTTACATGTGAAATCTAAAAATATGATATAAATGAGCTTATTTACAAAAGAGAAATAGGCTCACAGACATAGAAAACAAGCTTATGGTTACTAAAGGGGGAGGGAGGGATAAATTAGGAGTTTGGGATTAACAGATACATACTACTATATATAAGATAGATAACCAACAAGGACCTACTGTATAGCACAGGGAGCTCTACTCAATATTCTGTAATAACCTACAATGGAAAAGAATCTGAAAAAGAATATATATATATATATATATATTCAAATAACTGAACCACTCTGCTGTATACCTGAAACATTGTAAATCAACTATAATTTTTAAAAAATTTCAGGAAACAGAACCAGCTCCTGTCAGTCAGACAGGACATGGTCATTCAGTGCTTTATGCAGTAATACTTCAACCATGACACTCTGGCTTGTTAATCTCTAATAAAAACTTTGTAGTCAACATTCTAAAAAAAAAAAGGTGTGTATGCGTGTGTGTGTGTGTGTGTGTGTGTGTGTGTGTGTGTGTAGAGGGGGGCAGGACATGTGGACCAAGGAAGCAGAATGGCACGTCTGTCCTCCAGCGCTGTTGGTCACCCAGGGCTCTGGGCCCACAGAGAGGAAATTAGTGTCACCCTCAGCAGGGTGGATGGGCTGGTGACTGAGGGCTGGAGGAGGGTGATGTGATGACATCACCAGCAGGACACCCTGGGCTCAGCACGTGGCCAGGACACATGGGCGCCTCTGCGTACGGCTGTGTTGGTCCCGCTGCCCAGCTGTGCTCTGGGTCAGGTGAGCTGTGCTGAGGGCAGCAACAGAGAAGACAAGGAAGGAGATTGTGCCTCTCCTCCAGCTGCTCCAGGACCAGAAGGAGAAGCTGGGTTCCCAACCGCAGGAGCCCGTGGGCACCGCACCCTTGCAGCACGCAGGGGCCAGGGCTGGTGTTTCTTGAGTGTTTTCTCTTTGTGACCCTTTGACCCAGTGCCAGCCCCGCCCTACGCCTGGTCCCATGACGGTCGGGCAGCAGCCCTGGATGTTCGCTGCATCTTGCCCATGTCCACCTCTGGCCTTGAACGCAGAGGGGGAAGGTCTAGTCCGAACTTTGGCAGAGAAATAGTTCGGGAGTTTCATCAAGAGGCAGACAGCAAACGTGTGTACACATCAATGAGCTGCTCCACTGTCTGAAAGGATGGGTGTTTGTTTACCTGGGCAGGTGTTGTTAGCACGCGTCTGCCAGGTAAAGGGACGTGGGGGGGCTGGAGAGATGAGCAGAGTCGGGCCGACGCCTTCAGCGGTGCCTACACTCAGACAGGAGGCAGGTGTGTGCGTCATCAAAGGGGAAGCTGCAGGAGAGCCAGATGGGAACTGAGAAGAGGAATATCCTTCTAGATTCTGGGCCACAGCCCTGCTATGTGATGGCTGGGATGGAGGACCCACTGGAGGTTGGAGCCAAGGCATCTTTGAGAGTCTGTGGCATCACAGGACCCATTAAATATCTGGACCCCCTTCTTCCCAGATTTTAAGACTTCTCTCCATCGGCAGCAGTGTGAAGGGACCTCGTTCCTCTGTGTTTCTTTCCCCCTTTGGGAAATCACCGTTCTTATAATTGCTGCTCACCCCTCATCAGCTGGGATGATTTACCAGCTGCTGGTCCCTGTTCCTCTTCTCTCTTAAGAGATCATAGACACGGATATGATGATTATTAGTATGAATCTTTAGAAGAGAATAAAAATCTTTTTAAAAACCTCTTATTCAAAATCATGGCATTTGAATCATTTTTGAGCTACCAAACGGAATTTATTTGGGCTAGTTTAAAGGCTAATTGATACAATTTCAATTTCAAATGGAAACACTACTTATAATGCGTTGTCATTCATCTTAATGGGTGTTAATGTTGAAACATAATTGAGACTCTTTGCCTAAGAGCATCATTAACCCCGTTATTGCTGATCAATGTACAGCGATGTTCAAATACAGATGCTCGTCTGCTCTGATTGGATGCACAGTCTGGGGTCTCCATCCTGAGAAGTTCTGGAAGAAGAAGGAGCCTTGCAAATACTTTGGTGTGTAACCCTTGGATGTTGAGGAAATGAGACAAAACATGAGGTGCCTAGCATCCCGCCTGGAACAGAATAAGGACTCAATAAATAGCTTCTGTTTCTCATGTAGATTATTATTTTTGCAGCTGTTCTCCAAAAGTTATATTTATTTTCTTTTCCCAAGCCGCTTGGAGATCCCCATTGGATCTAGAATGTATATTAAGCTACAGAAAGTGTCTTAGGATGCATAATCATCGCAATCATCATTTGCACTTTCCATATAGGACAGGAAAGCCACAAAATCTTTCTTATGCAGTGGAACATCAATCTTCCCAGCAGCCCCATGGCGTACGTATTACTGTTCCACTTTACGTACGAGGACACGGAAGTTTGAAGATGTTAAAAAGTCCCCAAATTCACACGTAAGGTGCCTATTAAGGGATGGAGCTGAAATTTCATCTGACGCCTTGGCCCAAACTGCTAATGATTACACTGGCCCAAACTCTGATGTAGGACGCGCCACACATTTCCAGAAGAAAAAAAGTGATTTCAGCTGGCTCTGCTCTGTCATAAACCTAACCCCTTTTCAGTTCCCTTTGCCTCAGGCACCCTTCACCCCAGGGCCCAAAGCCCACCACCGTGACCATTTCCCTGAACGGACTCCCGGTGTTTCCTCAGTCATCGGAGATGTGGTGGGTCCCACCTCTGCCCTCAACTCTCAAGGGCAAATCTTCCAAAGCATTACTGAGAACTAAAATGTCTGGGCTTGTCTTCCGTGGACGGTGTTTTTGCAGGTCTGTACTGACAGCAAAGACCGTGATGAGTGGGTGCCTCACACTCTCCCCACGGGGGTCTTCTTTTTCTGGTTTATCAAAGTGAGAAGTGCATTCAAAACCTCCCGCCATCAGCCAAGCCTTGCTGCAGCTGGGCATCGAACCAACACATTTACCCAGAGCACGTTACGTGCCAGGGCTCTGAACACTGTGTACACGTACAGGAAAGACCTTGCCTCTGATAGGAAGGAGTTGTCTACAGTTTAGTGCAGAAACAGAGGTGTAAACAATACAGTGGTACAAGGCGATGACTGGGACGACAATATTTAGCTTTCCTGAGCCTCTGTGCTAGGCGTCAACATGCTCAATCTGGATCAATCCTCACAGTGAACCCTAGGAAGGAGCGTTTTACATGTGGGGAAACTGAGGTCTAGAGAGGTAAAAATGACTTCCTCGAGGTGATGTGGTCCTCAGGTGACAGGATCGAGATGCACGGCTCTTTAGCCTGGCTGAAGAGCATGAGCTTTTGACCACCCCACAAGGCTCCACCGTGGAGGGAGGACAGACAGAATCTCCAAGCTCGAGCGAGAACTTGCCGAGTGAACAAGAAGAGAGGAGTATTCCCAGCTGAAGAAATAGTACGCGCCGAAGCCCAGAGGTCAAGGTCATCTCATGTTTTGGGAAACCCATGCAGTGTTACTGAAGCAAACTTCCTGCTGACGGGCGGGGCAGGGACACAGGGAGAGAAGAGGAAGTGGCGAGCAGGAGGTAGGGGCAGGTCACAGAGGGCCCTGTGGCTCTGCAAAGCCAGGGGGTCGGTCCAGCTGTTGATGGGGAGCCCTTGAAGAAGGCGGGGGCCCCCGAGGTAGGGCCATCCAGTGCCCGGGTTAGGATGACCTCGTGGCTGTGTGTGGGCTGGGGGGGGGGTGGGCTGCAGGCTCTGCACCTGGACGTGGGGACCAGGGCTGTGCCCTGAGTTCGGGGCTGCTGCGGGGGTCCAGGTGGGGCAGGAGGATGGCCCTGAGGCCGTTTCATGGGTAGAAGCATCAGTACTTGGTCAGAAAGTGGGAGAGCGCCTGGGGGTGGTGGTAACGGGGTGTCATGGTCTGTGTGGCAAGCAGCAGAAAGGGACACGCTTAGGCAAGAAAGGGACTTTATCTGAAGAAGGTTAGTTAGCATAGCTCAGAGTTAAGAAGAGTTGAAATCCCCGCCTCGGGGCTGAAAGGCCACCATTCCAGTCCTGCTAACAGGAGCAGGAGGTGTGAAGCTCCGTTTCTTCTGGTCTCTTTGACTCCAAATGTGACAGTGTGCTACTAGATCAGGGTCCACGGGAGGCGCGGGAGGGGATGCGGGTCCCTCGTAAAATTGGGCTTGGTAGAGAATGCGGTGGAGTTTGGCCAAGTCCCCCCAAGATTGCAATCCAGGCTTCCCCTCTAGAAAAGGACAAAATGAGCCCAAAGGAAGACAAACCATCTATTTTCTAATGAGTGGAAAAGATTACGATTTATAGCACATGGATAGTATCTCTGACTGTGAAATGCAAACCAATTTTAAGAATTAACAACCCCCCCTCCCCCAACTGAAAAGGAAGTTCCTCTGTGACAGATGTTTTCGGTTTGTTGAGGTGTGTGTCAACCTGGGGCCAGCTCGCCGTGGACAGTGCCCACTGACGGTCCTGCACCAGGAACTGTCGGAGTCTGAGGACTGAGGGGACGAATGGAGTCAGGTGTGCGAGGATGTACAGGCAGCAAACCGGCAGGCAACAAACCTGGGATAGCAGACCAGCCCTGGCAGTTACTAGCTGGGTGCTTGGGGTCAAAATCTGTGAGTATCAGTTTCCTCAGAAATTTCAGCAAATACATCTGTTCCAGACCACACCTTCTTAGCTTCTGATTCAGTAAGTTGACTCCTTAAAAAGTTCCACAGTTTCAAAACCACAATGAGGTGCCACCTCACACTGGTCAGAATGGCCATCATCAAAAAGTCTACAAATAACAAATGCTGGAGGGGGCGTGGAGAAAAGGGAACCCTCTTACACTGCTGGTGGGAATGTAAGTTGGTGCAGCCACTATGGAGAACAATATGGAGCTTCCTCAAAAAACTAAAAGTAGAGTTGCCATATGATCCAATGATCCCATTTCCGGGCATATATTCAGACAAAACTCTAATTTGAAAAGATACTTGCACCCCGATGTTCACAGCAGCATTATTTACAATAGCCAGGACATGGAGGCAACCTAAATGTCCATCAACATATGAATGGATAAATATGATGTGGTATTCATATACGATGGAATACTACTCAGCCGTTAAAAATGAAATGATGCCATTTGCAGAAACATGGATGGACCTAGAGATGATCATATTAAGTGAAGTAAGTCAGACAGAGAAAGACAAATACAATATGATATCGCTTACGTGTGGAATCTAAAATATGACACAAATGAATTTATTTCCAAAATGAAAAGAGACTCACAGACATAGAGAACAGACTTGTGGTTGCCAAAGGGGAAAGGTTGGGGGAGGGATAAATTAGGAGTATAGAATTAATAGATACACACTACTATATATAAAATAGATAACCAAATAGGACCTACTGTATAGCACAGGGAATTCTGCTCAATACTCTGTAATAACCTACATGGGAAAATAATCTGAAACAGAATAGATATATGTATATGTATAACTGAATCACTTTGCTGTACACCTGAAATTAACACAATATTGTGAATCAACTATAGTTCAATAAAAAGAAAAAGTTCCACGGGTCGTAGGATAAGCAACAAGGGTGGAAAACTGATCAACAGGAAAACCCCAAAACAATAATGTTTCCACAGTCACTCAACTCCACCACGTGCCAGGGTCTGTGCCGGGCGCTAGGACCAGAGTGATGCACGAGACAGGACCCTTCGCCTCCTGGAACTTAATGTCATGGAAGCGGCCATCCGTGAATGAGCCCGATGAGAGAAGGAAGTGTTGTCATGTCAGCCCGGGTGGGCCCTGGTTATCACCGGCTGGAAGCTTCTTGGAGCCTTGTTAGCTCCTAAATTCCTAAAAGCTTTTCACTGGCGATTCTGGACTTAGGGATGGCTTCCATTTGCTGCTCACCATGTCCCACGATGGAACATTTCAGAAGCCACAGGTGATGGGGGGGGGGTGGAGTGGGGTGGGCAAGCTTGGGCCCTAAATGAAGCCCTTTCTCCAGCCCGCCCTTTCTCCGGATGTACCTGTTACATCACGGGGATGGCTTTTGTGCTGCCCTGCGACATTTTTCTGAGCATGAGTGCAAGTCTCTTGTGTCTGGTCCCTGCCTGGTGCATCCCTGAGGCCCCCTCGATGGGCTCAGCCCCTCCTTCAGGGAGGATCCCGAGCAGAGGAGACGTGCACCAGCGGACATGCCTCCGAACAGCTGAGGAGCCAGACCAGCTGCTGGAGGTCCAGGTCAGGAACGGCAGCCTGCCCTCTCCGGATGCTATGGTGACTCAGAACACAGAACGGAGCTTTCCAGACAATTAGGGAATTCAAGGGCGGCAGACCAGCCTCCAGACTGAATCCAGCCACGAACCGGTTAACCTGCAGTGCCTGGCGATGTGCATTTCCACTGGGCAGAAGTCAGGAGCCTGCACTCTGGGAAGAGCTGCCCCGGGGGAAAGAGGAAGCGTGTGCGGTCAGGGCGGGGGAGGCGAGGCGAGGCGGGGAGCTGGATGAGGAGCCGCCTGGCCTTGGGGGCCTCAGTCACATTCTCCACGACAAACGCAGTCGTCTGAGAGGCCAAACGTTTCATTGCGGGTTCATGTGATACACATGTCTCTGTGCAGATGCAGAGGGGTGAGGGTTTTTATCTGGCATCCTCCCTTCCTGGCCATCCGGCAGGGAGCAGGTGTCAGTGAACGTTTGGGAAGAAATGCTGGCTGATGGGGGGAGTGAAGAAATGGTAGAATTTTGATTATAATAGTGATGCCGACGGCTGACATGGCCTTCGGTGCCGTGGAGATGGATCTAGTCTTTCCCCTAAGCATAGCCTCACAGTTAAAATCACGGACTCCGATTCGTCATCTTGGGTTGGCCCAGCTTGGCCCCTTGTTAAGTGATGCCATGAGTGTGTTACTTAACCCTCTGCATGCAGGTTTCCCCAACTGTAAAAGGGCGTAATGATAGTACCGTGTGTGTCTGTGTGTGCGTAAAGGCTGTCACTATAAGTGAGACGCTTAGAACCATGCTTGGCACAGAGTGAGGTGTCTGAAATTATTAGCTAGTATTATTAGTTGTAATGGCAGCTGTATATGTTTGGTCACATGTAACCTAAGTCCCAATTTTCTCATATTTTCTAACTATATGTATAGGCTATAATATATATATATATATATATATATATATATATATATATATATATATATATATATACACTTCCTGGAATGGCTGTCAAAGATGTCAAAGATGAATGGGATAATGTGGCTGATGGGATCTGAACCCAGACCTCCCTTACCACTTGACTATTTCAGACAGAGACCACCGTGTTACAATTTTGTATTGCTTGCATTTTTGCTTCCCTTTTTGTCCCTTATAGCTTAAAAATACAGACACAGAGTGCAAATATGTTCTTAAATAAAGTGATATTTAAGGTTTCAAATGATGGAGCAATTAGCAGGGAGAGGTAAGGACAGAACGCACCATTCTCGTATCTGATGAATATGGTTTTTAAACCTTGGCATTCATTTTCCCGGCTTATGGAGTGGCCCTCCATCTCGGGGGCCTTGATAGTCCTGGTGAAACATCACCATTTCCAGGAATCGATGCATCTGGAACCTACACATCCACCCGGAAACCCGGGAGGGATGCCGCCGAGACAGCTGGGGCCACAAGTCTGCATCCCAGAAGCCCCTGCAGCAGGACCATCGCAGAGGCCGCCCAGGTTCCTCAGCCCAGGGGCAGGGGGACTTTTCGGTTGGGACCCTTGGGCAATCCCCTGCTGTTACCCAAACGGTCACAGGGTCTGTCTGGGACACAGCGCAGGACAGGCTTCTCTGAAAGTTTCTCCTGAGAGGAAATGTGAGCGGGCAGAGGTGCTGGATAAAGGGAACTTCTGGGTTGGCTTTGTCCAGAAATTTCCTGTCAAGTGTTTCACTTCACGTTTAGGAAAGGATTGAGGAACTCTTGGGAATCTAGTTAAAAAAGGTTTAGACTCAGTGAAAAGAAATTCTCCACCCAGGCCTCTTCTCACCGGCGTATGCCAAGGAGGTTATTTTACATCCTGTCTTTGTGTCTTGACTTTCTGGTGGTCCCGAGCTTGCACTTGGCATTGTTGTTGCTGTTTTCTTCAGGTCTCAGCAAAAAAGAAAAAAAAAAGGAAAACCAGGAAATACTGTAAGTGGTTCATGTCTGCAGGACACCCTTGCTCTGCAAAGTGTGTGAATAACCATGGTCACTCCATCCCCAAATGCTTTTCTGTTTCTTCCAACCCTTTACGCTAATAACCTTGCCCCAGGCCAGACCTGTTACTGTAATACTTCTTTTAAAGTATGAATTAAAACTTCATACAGAAAAGAGTATATATTTTTTCAAAGAGGGCATATTCTCAGCTCTCCTCCGTGGGTGTCAAAGAGCAGATTTTGGAAGACTGGAGAGAAAGAAAAGAGGATGGGATTTTCTTTTCATTTCATGGATCCTTAACCCGTATTTAATGCAGCCTCTGGATCTGAGACACAGCAAGTGAGCTCGTAATTATTTCAAACAGTTAAAAAAGCTAGTTAATGATGTTCAACATAAGTAATCATGTTAATAGTAAAATTTAATTTCTTAAAAACTTAAGTCCTCATATCTTGTGGAATGCATTGTGCTGTAGGGTGTCTGAGTGAATTAAATTCTCTCCCACACACTAAAGCATCAATTTCCTTATGGTAATTATCTGCTAGATTGGATCTGTCAGAGGCAGGGAAGCAAGCCTGACACTATACCCTCTTTACAAAAAATGATGACAAAAAATTAAGACGAATGAGTAAAATTAAGGCCACGGCTGGTAAGCCTCTCAAAAGCTCTCAGGGATCACTCTACATAAGATACCATTGTGCCGGGGACTAAGCCTTTAATGACTTGGCCGTATAATCAAGGCAAGTCCATTAAAGGACACCAGAAGTTACCGATCACAGAGATAACAGCGAGAAATGATTTTTCGCCAAGGAGAAGCAATTTATTATACACAAAAAAGCATTTCTGATGGAAGTGTCTGGAGAGAGGAGGAACTTGGTAAAGTCGACAGGATTTCTTTCCTGGAAAGTCTGACAAATGCCGCACTGCTGGGGCCCGTGTGTGCTTTGCCTTTGACCCCGGCATCCCTGGGGTCCAAGTGGCTTTTCTGAGCTGGAACCCACAGGGTCTGCAGTGGCCGGCGGGTGCCTCTGGGGCTCACGCTGCCCCCAGACCCGAGCTCTCTGGCCTGGATCCCTCAGAAGCTGACTCGGACAGAGACAGCCTTTGGTTCAGGGCTGAACTCTCTGACGGCATCATGGCAGCCAGGTTGTTAATCTGCTGGTGCAAAGCCCGGCCATGTGTGAAGGCACTAGGGGTATATAACTGCACAGCTCTCATAGCCAGCACATCGTTTAATGAACTCTAACTCTAAAGCAAAAGCAGAAGCCCCATGGAATCCCAAGGAAAGCTGCCCGATCTCCGGGCATAATGAAAAACACATGGCTTGGAGTTCAAGGCCCTGGACCAGTTACCTCCCGTCTCCACGGTACTGTCCCTGCCACCAGCCCCAGCCGTGTCTTGGTCTGGGCTTGTCCCAGTTCATTTCAAAGGACGCCCTGGCCCCTCTGCGATGACAGACCGCTGGTCCCACCGCCGCTCTGCTCTGGGCTTCGCACCATTTCCCCCGAATTACTGAACTTCTCCAGGTCTCGGTTTTCTGATCTGTAAAATGGGATTTCTCACAGCAACACAACCTCTCCGGTTTACGGGGGCATCCAGGCAGCGCAGGGCTGGCGTGTGCTGGGCACGTACCAACCCGAGTGGGGCTTCTGGCAACAACCATGCTTCTCCTGGCTTCATGGCAAACTGTGTGTCCATCTTCCTGTTCTCTCCCGCTCTCTGTGAGGGCAGGGAACGTGTTTTGGTTTTCATTGTATTCCTGGGACCTAATGCAAATGCTGACAGATAGTAGGTGCTTTAAAACGATGGCTGAATGACAGGTGTGGGGAACTGGAATTATCCAGTCTTGAGTGAAAACTAGGGGCAATGAATTCTCACTGTGAAACCTCAGTTTTCCTCCATTTGAACGCCCTTGAGAATCTGGGTTATGCCCAAATGCATTGCATTTGTCAGGGATGTGCATGGCACCTCCCGAGGGGAACGCTGAGGACAGGGCAGCCTTTCTTGGGCGGCCGGTGGCAGGGGTGGTGTCAGGCAGGGAGGCCAGGCCTGTCCGGCTCAGACGGTCACTGCCGCCAGCCTTTCCTGTCCTGTAGCCTCTGTCCTCATCACCTGTCAAGGCTCCTGGGTTTCCAGAGCCTGCTCCAGCCACGTGGAGTAGCCTGGACCCTGCACACTGTCAGCTCCTTCCTTAATCCGAAAGATCCCTGCTCATCCTGAAGGCCACGTTTCCTCTGACGGCTTCTCTGATATGCTCAGGGAAAAGGAGCTGCTTTCATGACACTTTCTTTATATTTCCCTAAGAGCACCGATGAAATTATAGCTCTGGTTAATTGGATACGAGTCTGTCTCCCCCTGTAGTTAGCTACCGAAAGGCACAGGGCATATGTTTATTCTCTGTTTATGCCCACGGTGGTCTGCAAGCCTGTCCTGGTATAAACCAACACCCAAGAATATCACCTTACTCTCAGGTGACCAGGGATACACAAGGTATCCATGGGATGGTGCAAAATAATTATGCACCAATTGGATTGAGTGAGCTGCTTTCCCTCCAGACTGGGCTTCTTGGGTCATCTGCTGATTCCTCTCTCTTAGTCTTTGCCCTTCTTTCTTCCTGTTGTCAATATTGGTCATTTCTCACAGCATAAGGTTTTTGGTTTTTTTTTTTTACTGTGTTAGAATACAGATAAAAAAATGTATCATCGTAACCGTTTTTAAGCGTGCAGTTCAGGTTAAGTACATTCCCATTGTTGGGCAATCACCAGAACTTTTTCACCTTGCAAAAGTGACACTCTGTTCCCATTAAACAATCCTCTTCTTCCCTGCCCCACCCACCTCCTGGCAACCACCATTCGACTTTCTGTATCTGTGAATTTGTCTCCTCTACACAGCTCATATGATGGAATCACAGGGTATTTGTTGTGTGTGTGTGTCTATGTGTGTGTCGGGGGGCTGGTATATTTCACTGCATGCAATGTCCTCAAGGTCCATTCATGTTGTAGCATGTGTCAGAATTTGCTTCCTTTTTAAGGCTGAATAATATTTTA
This sequence comes from Balaenoptera borealis, assembly GCF_965194805.1. NCBI lineage: Eukaryota > Metazoa > Chordata > Mammalia > Artiodactyla > Balaenopteridae > Balaenoptera > Balaenoptera borealis. The sequence goes on along the minus strand of NC_138864.1, from coordinate 6,040,647 downwards.
TTCCATGTACAGACCTCGTTCTGTTCTCCATTCATCCTTGGGTAGACACTTAGGTTGCTTCCACTTTTTGGTCATTGTGAACAGTCTTGACACAAACATGGGCATGCAAGTATCTCTCTGAGACCCATTTCCAATTCTTTCAGATTTATACCAGAAGCAGAATTGCTGAATCATATTTTTAATTTTTTGAGGAACCTCCATACTATTTTCCATAGTGACTGCACGAATTTACATTCTTACCAACAGTGCACAAGAGTTCTAATTTCTCAACACCCTCACCAACCCTTGGCATTTTCTTTTTCTTTTCCTTTTTTTTTGACAGTAGTCATCCAAGTGGGTGTGTGGTAACATCTCGCTGTGGTTTTGATTTGTATTTCCCTAAGGGTTAGTGACATTGAGCATGTTTTCACGTGCTTGTTGACAATTTGTGCATCTAATTTGGAGAAATGTCTATTCAAGTCCTTTGTTCATTTTCTAATTGAGTTATTTATTTTTTTGTTGTTAAGCTGTAAGAGTTACTTTTATAATCTGGATATTAACCTCTTGTCAGATTTGTAATTTGCAAATATCTTTTCTTATTCTATAGGTTGCCTTTTCACTCTGTTGATCATGTCTTTTGACGTACAGGAGTTTTTGGTGTTGTCATAGTTCAACTTACCCAATTTTATTTTTGTTGACTATGATTTTGGTGTTAAATCCAAGAAATCATTGCCAAATCCAACATCATGAAGCATTTCCTCTGTGTTTTCTTCTAAAAGTTTTCTAGTTTTAGATCTTATATTTAGATGCTTGATCCATTTTGAGGAAATTTTTAATACGATGTAAGGCAAGGATCCAGCTTCTCTCATAGCATAAGCTTTATGCCAACAAGTTTTTTATTTTGTTAACAAGTTAACAAAAAGGGAAGGGAAGGTTAAAGCTGAGAAGGACATCCTGAAAGACAAAGACAATCTCATCCTGCCATATTTCAGTCCACCAACACCTAACTTAGCAAATGTTTCTCAACTGAGTACAAATCTCTACAGGGATAATGCGCGTTGAGTTTGTACCTCAGTCTAATTGCGTGAATGCCTTGCACTTAGACCAGAATTTTGCTCCTTCATTGGCGTCTCTGCCAGTTGAACGCTCCCACCACCATTGATGAGTTTGGGGCACGAGGGGCAGTCCCCTCTCCCAGAAGGTCTGCAATGGGTGATGAGACCCAGTAAATCCAAGCCAAGGTTCTGGAAACTGGACAGAATTAATACATATTGCTCAAAGTGTTGGAGCGGAACCTAAACAGGAAGAAGACTGAGAGTTGGGAACTGAAAAGAAGTAGGAGCATGTCAGGACAGGTGATGTGGTCATGTCATGACTGCTATGAACCCCATGGACCCTGCGCCATCCATGACAAGTCCTTGGACCAGCCTTGGTCCTCAGGAAAGATGGCGGAGGCAGACTGGGATCAGAGGTCTGGTCTGCACCAAGGGCAGATGGGCCTGGAGTAACAGGGGCTCTGAAGTCCACCAAACACCACACTCTGACTGGATGGCCTTGACCAAGCTGGGCTCCAGGGCTGGTCAGGGATCTTGAGAACAACTTGAGTTACCCTAACAGAAGCTAATGGAATGCTCTTAGGTCACTCTTCTCTCTGCCATCCCATCCCCCCAACTCCCCACCCAAGGATGGTATTGGGTGAGGCTTAGGCACCCAAGACCCTTAAGATTGTGACCTACATCCCAAGAACATGGGAACTGAAGTCCCAGGTTAGCAAAACTGCGTGGACCTGCTTTGTAATCAATGCACTTTGTGTGAACCCCGCCTCTGTGATTCTGTTTGGGAAGTAAATGAAAAATCAAAAGAGGACCCAGAGATCTAAGTGGCCATATAAACCCAACAAGCACCTGAAGTAGCCCATACAATCCTCATAGGTACTACATAGTTGGCCTATATGGTCAGAAGGTTCTAGCTACTCATGACATCCTGAAGAGTGAGGTGGACAAGAACTTAGAAATCCTTGAAATCTACCCTTTAATTTACAGGGGAACACCTGGGGCCCAAGGATGCCACATGACCTGCTTGATGACATCATGCAGCTGATCAAAAGCAGAGGCCACTGTCCCCAGCATCTTTTCTATGTCATTTCTGCTCCTGCAACTCCTTACAGACCAATTGACAAGATTTAAGAATTTCCAAGGCCATTGTAAAAAAAAAGTATGATTATTATATCAAATACTTTTGCCTAAATAATTATGGGCTATTTACCTAAGTTTTAATACTTTAATTGTCTGAAAAAAACTTTTTGACAGGATGGCCATTCACACAAAGTACCCAACTGTTCTGTAAGTAAAATTAATGGCAGAAAAGCACAAACTGGGCTTCAAAATGAACTCAGGAACAATCGGGCTGTTAGGAAGAGATCTTGCCCGGGACATGAAATCAAGGGAGTAGGTTTCCAGCTAACGAACAGATGGGAACATTTTACTTGAGTTAAAATAGCAGAAAATCAGCTTCATAGGGAAGGGATATGAGAAGGTTTGGTGGCAAATTCTCCCACCTGAACCAGCCAATGACCTGGATGTGAGAAAAGGACACTTGTGGTAGTAGAAATTGAGGAATACAGCTGGGTCAAGTCGTCCAGTCAAATTTCACCATCAGTGGATGGCATCAGAGCCAAATGCTTTGTACCTTGATTGCTTCATCTCCTACCTGACCAGCTCTCTCTGAAAGACTCAGAAGTAAACTTCCTCTATTTTATTCTAAATAAACTTCAGCAGAAACCCACTGCCTGAGGGATTTCACAACCACCCGGCAGGATGCCTCTCTACGAGCAGGCAGCCCATCTCTACTGTTTACACCTTCCTGAGTTCTTTCAGGTACAAACTTCGCAGGTGAATCAGCCCACAGTTGTCTTCCACTCCAGGCAAAGTCTTCTCCACACGCCTGCACGTGTGGTCCTAGGGCAGAATTCTTTTTAGCCACAGTATATGCCAAGTCTCATGTGTATCTGCATGCAGAATACAGGGTACTTTTTTTTCCTGGGCTATGGTAGGTTTTTAGTAAGTGTTTCCTAAAATAGTGAGAAATCAAAGCGAATAAGTTTGCAATTTTCTCCTCTTATCCTCGACATTTTAGGAGTCATGTTAGATAAGATGGTGGAGGTGTAAATGGATACGTGGTCTTTCACAGACATGAACCTCAGTTTACTTCTTCCAACATCTGTTGAGTTCTCAGTATACTCTAGGCAATGTTTCTACCCTTACAAGACATAGTTGCTGGCATTATAGGACAAACAGTCATATAGATAAACAATTATGAAACAGTTTACAAGTAAATAGATATATGTACAAAGCACAATAAAATGATGGAGTATTTAATTTCCCCAGGGGGTTAGTAATTAACTCCCCATGGAATATTACTATCTAGTGTTTATGTTTGGGGTGAGGAAGTTGGTGGGAAACGCAGACCTTCCAGGCAAAGGCAACAGAGTTTGTAAGAAGGTATAAAACAAAACTGGCCACCTCGTGATGGCCATGTGGGATGGGTGGAGACAAGCAGAAGATGGTCTTGGAAAGAAAGGTAGGGTCCATGCTGTGTAAGATCTGGGAAGCCCTGCTAATGGCTGAGGATTCTTTCTGGGGTTTGTTGGGATTTGTTCTGAAGGTAGAAGGACTCTTAGCAAAAAGTTGAAATAAACAGATGTGTGTTTTCGAGCTGTCCTAGAACAACACTGAGGAAGTTGGATTTGAAAAGGATAGAATGAGGGAGGGAGGGTGAGAGAAAACACTGGAGGCTGTTACAGAAATATCAGACATGGGATGATGAAGACCTTGTGAATGAAAAATGTTACTGCCATATCAGTAAACAAATGATTCTGCAGCCATCAAGCCATCACATGACAGCTGCCCCAACAGTGACCCCTGAGGGGACTCAGGATGGAGACAAACAAGCTGCCCACTGCCAAGCTCTCAGCCACTGCAGCGGCCCCAAACTCTGTACCCTGAAGGGATCCAGGATGGAGAAAAGCAGTGCGCTGGCCCCAGGTAGTTGAGGTGCACATCAAAGGGATGATTTCAGTGAGCCCAGACTCTGGTATTTTCCCGTACATAGAAAAGCACTAAATTCCTTAACTTGAGATGTCTGGTTTTCTTTAATTAACAGTAATCTTTTGATGTTCCTACTACCTGGTTTTTGTTGCAAATCTCCTGAATATCCTGGCTTCCCCTTACCTCTTTGGAGCAGTCCCTCAGAGCCATCTGAGAGGCTGCGTCCCGGGCTTAAGTCCTCAGTTTTGTCTGCCAAATAAAACATAATTCTCAACTTTTAGGTTGTTTTTTTTTTTTTTTTCAGTTCACAAACCAGAAAAGCAGAACCAGTGGCATATAAGTATATGCGTGGGTGTATGTGTTTGTATATATACTGATGTTGATATACAGATGTATATGTACACATGCACACACACACACACATCATTTTCAATGAACTCAGTGCAGAAGGGGGCTGGCCGAGCAGCCTGTACCAGGCTGTCCTCCATCTGAGGCTGGAGCCCCAAGCCTGCCAGCAGGCCATCAGAAAGAATGATTGTGAGCAGGCTGGACCCCACAGGTGGGGCTGGAGCCTTATGAGGACACAAGGGGGTCTGTGTCTGTTCTTGTTGCCTCTGCTCTTAGTGGTGGGGGGTCCTGGGGAAGCCAGGGCCCTTCTTCAGTAACCACACACACACACCTGGCCCAGAAGGCAGGGAGGCTGGTGGAGTGGGCCTCCACTCTTCGTATTTGATGGACCAATCTTTGAACAGCTGGAAGACAGTGCTGCAGAACCCCATTGCCTCCCTTCTCACCCTAACTCTAGGGGGAAGCTCCCCATTGCCCATCCTTACCGGAAACGTACTAGAACAGAAATTCTGGGGAGTGGATCTCAGCCACGAACCATGAACATGGTTCAATTTCCATATTGCAACTAAACTTGAAGAAACTACCTCTTGTTGATTTTTAATATAGAATCAAAGAAGAATAGCCCCAATTGTCTAAAACGTCTGTTAAGACATGCCTCTCCTTATCAACAATCTATGTGAGGCTTCACTTTTTTTTTTATATACTTCAAAAACACCTGTTGCCACAGATTGTAACACAGAAGCAGACACAAGAATCCAGCTGTCTTCCAGTAAGCCAGACACCAAAGAGATTTACAAAAATTAAAATGATGAGGCTCATTTAATTTTTTGTTGTTTTGCAAAATATTGTTATTTTTCATAAAAAGTAGTTTGTGTTAACATGTAATGGCTTTGTTATTATGGTTTTAAAATGAATTAACAAAAATTTTAAAATTGATCAGTTTTAATTTCTAATACAGTAAATACGAATGACATAACCCAGATGAGCAAATACCCTTGGTGACTTTCATCATTTTTAAGAGTGTCAAGGAGCCCTGAGATCAAATGTTTGAGACCCGCCAGCCCACACGATGGAGGAAGTCAGCTCAGATCTCTCCAGTGTGGCCATGTACTTTCCTCCTCTTCTCTGGCTCCCCTGTTGCCTGGAAGGGTCTCCCCTCTCCTCCCTTTAGTGAGGTCCTAGGGTCATGGACCCCAGGAAGAATCGTATGTTTTCTGTTCCTCTCTAAGAGCTCCCTAGCTACACCTACTGCACCTGGGACCTTGCCTCACCTCACGCTGTTTATCCCTGCAGCTGGACCACATTCCATAACCCCAGAACCTAGTATGCTGGAGGGAGTCCCCTATTCTGAGGTTCCTTAACTGAGGAACCAGAGCAGCTGGCCCAGCACACTCGAATCCGTGCTAAAGGCTGAGATGTACATGGAGCTTGATACAAAAGAAAGATTGTGGCTGTGTCTACATCCAGGCAGATGGATCTCACGCCCAGAGAAGCAGGCTGAGGACAGTCACTTTTCCAGGAATGGAACATACACGTAGAGTAAGATGTTGCTTTTCTGAAGGAATTCGGCAGTTCCATCTGGCAGGTAAAACCTGAATTACAGGTATTTTCAAAGAAATAGTTTCTTCTCCTTCAATAGAAATTAGAATGAGTGGTACTTGATTAAATATAATTTGTGCTAAGCTGCAATCAGAATATCAGTTGTCTAAGGGGGTTGGAAGGAGCAGATCTCCAGAGGCCAAGGGTTTTGAGGAAGCCAGACACCAGCTAAATTCCTCATTCTGCCATGAAGCCGGGTATAGCCTTGGGTACGAGTCTGAATTCAGTTCCTCATCTGTAACATGCAAGAAATAATACCCACCCTGTAGCGTATTTGGGGTGATTAAATGAAATATTACTTTGACCCGGCCCATGGGGGCTAGCAGTGCTTTCGCTCTTTTGCTTCCCTTCTCTTCTGTCTGCTCCTCCCCTCTTACTTAAATTGAGATGAGGTCTCCAATCCACATTCAGCATTCCTTTTATAGTGTCATTTACATCTTCACTTGCCAAATTCAGAGAAAGCATAATAAAATTATATAAGAATCCTGATGATTGGGTCCAAATTAGTGAGATTGTACTGTATAAAAAAAAATCTTTAAAAATTGACTTTCGAGATCCCTTTCAATTTTCATTCAAGTTTTAACTCCAGTTCCACATCTTAAAAGGTCAGTGCCAATTTCCCTGACCTGAAAGTTTCTTTCTTTTCTCTGAGGCTCTAACATGTGTATAGTCTGCACCATGTAATTTAGCCCTTAGTGATATATGGTCTTATTGTTAATGAAGATTCTTAAGCTAAAGTAGAAGAACTTAACATGTTCTGTGTCCCAGATGCTCTCCCAGTAAAAGTGTGCACAGATTTGTACACACACACACACACACACACGAGTTAGCATGTGATTTCCGAAGCTCAGGTTCCCCCCCTGGGAAGGGAGAAATGCAGATACTTCTTCTCAGCACTAAGCAGAGATTAGATGCTTCTCCGTGCGCTGGCCAATGGGAATGCAGACAGAGCTGCAGATTCAAACTGTGAGCAGTGAGGTGGGGACTGGGAGAGCAGAGGGAAGCAGAAGACAAGAAAAGGAGGGATGTTGACCTTAGCACAAGATGAAGGAAAGTGGTCTGAGGGAGGAAACACAGGGAACAAAAGGAGGGAGTGAGTGGCGATACAGCTAGAGAAGAAAACGTACAGGGAATTCCTGATATTCAGTTTTATGAGTTGTAGGTTCAAATTCATTTTCTGCTAAGGGGACTGCTCAGAGTCTGGGGTGAAGAATTACCCATCCATCCATCTGTGTGCCTGGCCATACATCCATGTATCCATTCACCCAACTATCCATCATTCATCCACCCATCCATCCATCCATCCATCCATCCATCCATCCATCCATCCTGCATCCATCCTGCATCCATCCATGCTTCCATCCATCCATCCATCCATCCATCCATCCTGCATCCATCCATCCATCCATCCATCCATCCTGCATCCATCCATCCATCCATCCATCCATCCATCCGGCATCCATCCATCCATCCATCCATCCATCCATCCATCCATCCTGCATCCATCCATCCATCCATCCATCCATCCATCCATCCATCCATCCTGCATCCATCCTGCATCCATCCATGCTTCCATCCATCCATCCATCCATCCATCCATCCATCCTGCATCCATCCATCCATCCATCCATCCATCCTGCATCCATCCATCCATCCATCCATCCATCCATCCATCCATCCTGCATCCATCCATCCATCCATCCATCCATCCATCCATCCTGCATCCATCCTGCATCCATCCATGCTTCCATCCATCCATCCATCCATCCATCCATCCTGCATCCATCCATCCATCCATCCATCCATCCTGCATCCATCCATCCATCCATCCATCCATCCATCCATCCATCCTGCATCCATCCATCCATCCATCCATCCATCCATCCATCCATCCTGCATCCATCCATCCATCCATCCATCCATCCTGCATCCATCCATCCATCCATCCATCCATCCATCCATCCTGCATCCATCCATCCATCCATCCATCCATCCATCCATCCATCCTGCATCCATCCTGCATCCATCCATGCTTCCATCCATCCATCCATCCATCCATCCATCCATCCATCCATCCTGCATCCATCCTGCATCCATCCATGCTTCCATCCATCCATCCTGCATCCATCCATCCATCCATCCATCCTGCATCCATCCTGCATCCATCCATGCTTCCATCCATCCATCCATCCATCCATCCTGCATCCATCCATCCATCCATCCATCCATCCATCCTGCATCCATCCATCCATCCATCCATCCTGCATCCATCCTGCATCCATCCATGCTTCCATCCATCCATCCATCCATCCATCCATCCATCCATCCATCCATCCACTATTACACAGATATTTTAAAGTATCTAATAAGCGCCTGGCTAGCTATAGGACCTGGTTGATACCTAGATAAATAAAACACAGTTCCAGACTTCAAGGCATGGAAAAGGAAAATACATAAACAGATCCTATCAAGACAATGAGATAATTGCTATAATATATTACAATACATACAAAACCTAAGTAAGGCAATATTAGCAGACGGAAATAAGAGAGCTTATTTGAGAGCTGTAGCAAAAGAGAGAGAAAGTAGAATCCAAACTGGATGTCAGGTGACTCTCAGCTTCCGACTTCAGCATGTGGTGAGTCATGGAGTAACCACCTCGCTGGGATTGCAGAGGCCGAGCAGGGTCGGAGAACACAGGACACGGTTAGTGGTGGGAGAAGGGCTGGTTGTTACGTGAACAGTGCATCCACTCCAAGAAGGGAAGCCAAGGTCTGTTTCGGAGGAGCGTTATTTTTAATAATAATAATAATAGTTACTATTATTGAATGTCTCTAATGCACCAGTTACTTACGTATGTTCTCTCCTTTAACACCCTCAACCACCCAGCGTTTTCCAAATGAGAACTGTGAGTACTGAGGACGTAAATTTCTTACCACAAATCAAGGCAGGTGTTGTGCAGTCTTGCCGCTCCACCCCCCCCACCCGCCCTGCCTGCTCTGGGGAAATGCAGACTTTGACCTGGGCCGGTGAGTCAGCTGTGAGGGAGGGGCTCATGGAGCCCACTGCCCCTTCCCAAGGGGATAGGTCTTCACGGGATATCCATGTCAATTTAGAAAGTTAGAAAAATCAGCATTCAGATTTGGGAGAAAACTTTGACCTAGAGGAAGCAAATGCCCTGCTCTCACATTCAGGGGCCCCAGGAGGAGCTGAGCTGGAAATCTGGGGTCTCCACCCCTGTACCCAGGATGGATTCTCTGCTCTGGACCCCAGGGAAGCTCTGTCCTCCTGTTTCTCCTGGGCCCCCTCCAGTTCAGACTCACTGCTTTCTTCTCAGGCAGGAAGTGAAGAGTCGCTCACAAGAGGTGTTTCTGATGCAAAGGGTTACCTCTTGGTGGGGCCTGTGGGGAAGGAAGGGGTGTGGTCACTGTGATTGAAGGGGGCTGAGGATTTCTGAAGAAAAACACCTTCTCTCAGGTACCCACTCCAGGTGCCCAGAAGGGCAAACAATGAAGAATTCAAAGGAACGGTGAACAAACTGCAGCCAACACAAACACTGTACCCCGCCTTCACCAACCTCACCTTTTAAGCAGAAGAGGGTACAGGTTCTGCAAAGGTCCCTGGTCTTTGCAGAAATATCAGGCGCTCTCACCTCCCCGGCATGGTGGCCTCCACCCCTGAGCCCCAGGGGCCCTCTCGAGGGGCAGCCTGGCACCCGGCTGTGCCACTCGCAGGCCAGGCAGAGCCTCCCTCATCGGCCTCTGCAGACCCCTGCCTCCAACTACAGAGACCAGAGGGCACCTCCAATGTTCTGCTCCCCAAACAGGCAGTGGCCAGACCTCCTCGGGCGACCAGGAGCCCCATCTGAGTCTGCTGAAAGGAATCACACATACGGGGGTGTTTTCCACCAGCAGGCCCCTCAGGAACATCCCAACAACCACCATCCCACCGTGCACCCTGCAGGGCCTTCCTCTGCACACAGACACACAGACACACAGACACACATGCCCCTCTGGGGACCTGGTTTGCTCTGTCCCCACAGTGCCTTGGGTCAGGTCCCAATCACTCAGGGTGTGTGGACCTACTTCCCTATCCTCCTGCTGTTTTCAAAAGGTCTCTTTGAAAGCCCCTTGTGAATTTCCCTGCTGACTCCAGAGAGACCCTTTTATTTTTCAGCTGATAAGTTCATCATTAAATAATTCTTAGAGAGACACAGGCCACTGATTTTCTGCAATTTGCATCACCCCACTTTAACATGTGTTGAAACCTGAGCCTTTTGGTCCCCTGGTTTTAGAAGTACATTAAGATTTCTGTGACCTTTACGAGATGGCAGTTGAGACATATTCTTTTAAATAGCAAAAGCAAGAACACCGATAACCTAAAGTGCATATTACTGACCTTAGTTTGATAAACAAATTAGGAGAGAGAACTCTTTTCCCAAAGGGAAAAGAAACTCAAGGGGACTTGAAAAGTTTAAATAGAATAATTATAGACAGATGTTATCAGACAGATAGATAGATCGAGAGATAGATAGATAGATAAAGATAGATGATAGATAGATAGATATAGAAAGATGATAGATAGATATAGATAGATGATAGATAATGATAGATAGATATAGATAGATGATAGATAGATACAGATAGATGATAGATGATAGATAGGTGATAGATAGATAGATATAGATGATAGATCAATAGATAGATGATAGATAGATAGATAGATAGATAGATAGATAGATAGATAGGTAGATAGATAGATTGATTCCAATATTTTGCAGGCATGATTCAGATCCATCCATCTTTTGATGTGCTGCAGTGCTTTATACACCAGTTCCCTGTTACATCTTAGGGAATTTACTTGAGTTTTTAAAGGCTGACACATTTGGTCAGTACCTGGATGACAGAATAGGTGGGAGAGGAGATGTGGGTCAGAGTGCACTGGCAGCTGTGCCCCAGGGCGCAGCCACAAGCCCCTCCTTGTGCATCAGCATTGGTCACGCCGTCTGCCCCTCCTGAGGCTGGACCTGTCTTCGAGACCTGGATTAGTTTGCGTGGACCTCTTCATGGGGGGTCCAGGTGGTTGAGCCACTGTGTCCACGCCACCAGCGGAGCTCAGCTGAGGGGGACGTGAATCCCTGTAAGTGGAACCCAAGTCACAGGAGTGGAGGGGACCCAACGGCCACAGTGTCTCTAGAATCCAGGGTCCTCCACTGCAGTGTCCAAAATGAAGGTGACCTTGGGGTCTTGGTCTAGCTTCCATGTTGGACTAGGGTCTGCAGTGGGCTTACGGACATCTCAGTAAGGAACCCCCCCAGGACACCCTGCTCAAAACACTGTGACTTTCAGTGACCCTCTCAGGGGAGACTTGCTGTTGCATTTGTCCTCTTAGGAAACTAGTTGAGGATAGAGAGGGTGTCCCTAAACCGTTAAATGCTGCTGAGATGAGTTTGAAATATCAGATCTGCCGAAATTAGACCATGGGGTTGCTGTTCAGGTCTCCCCATCCAGCTATCTGAGTAGGTTTCTCCTAGACTCTGCTTTGATAGTGCAAGTCAACCCTGCCACCCGCCGCCCCCCAGACCTGCCCTGACACTCACAATCCTGCCTGGGAGTCCAGGGCTGTGCTTGGCACTGGGTGGGCCCCACCTACCCCATCCTCTGTGCAGATCCCCAGGGGTCTCCCCACTAACACCCAACAGCCCCCGGGACCCGCACCTGCCTGCCCTCCTTCCCACCAACCCCCCCACCAGGGCACATTGCCAAGTCTGCTCTGTCTGCTACCTCCTGGCCCTGCCCACAGAAGACACATAAAAGCGGTCAGCCAGCACTGGAAAAATCGATTTATGCAACACGTTAACACTTTATTTCCAAAGTGGGAATGCAAGGACGTAAAGCTGTTTGCATTCCAGTTTACAAGCTTGCAGCAGTGGGGTTTGCCTGGAAACCCACGCTGGGTGAGCGCCCTGTGAGGGCGGTGCTCTTCCTGTGCACCTGCCATCAGCGTGTATGCTGTGCGGGCCGGGAGTGGCCTTTCATGTCAGTTTGCACCGGGGTGTGAGGAACCTACATTGTAGGAGGGTGAGATGGGAACTGCCTTGATGACAGTAATTGTGAGTGTATTCAAAACCAACCATAATAAGAAAATACCAGCGCATCAGATAAAACCACAGTGCAGTGTGTGAACCATTTGGATAGAACACAGAAGGACTGATTGTGACTCAAAGTCAGAAAAAAACACCAAAAATCAGGGCGCCCAGATATCGCCTTTTCACGAAAGTTTATAAAAAAAATATTGTGCGCCTACTGGATGCCCAGTACTCTTACGGATTCGCGGTTGTTACCACCCACCCCCAAAGCCAATACAATTTATTCCCATTTTCCAGAACAGCATTAATTTGGCTAAACCAAGGTCTTTTATGGCAAAGATATATAATTAGTTCCACTGGATGATCCGTTAAGTGTATTTGTGTGTATGCGTATATACAAGTACACCTATCTTACGATAGGAAATATTTTTACTTTGAAAAATGCAGCGTAGCTTTTTGAAGAAAGATTGCTCAATTTACGACACTAAGGATTTATTTTTATTTTTATTTTTTTAACATCTTTATTGGAGTATAATTGCTTTATATTTTGTGTGTTAGTTTCTGCTGTATAACAAAGTGAATCAGCTGTACATATACATGTATCCCCATATAATCTGTGTACGTATGTGAGCTGAGAGATGGGCACATCGCTATTGCCTGTAGCCTCCTTGGCACAACCAACGTGTTTTTACATTTTCTACGTCTCAAGTTTGTTCTCCAGAGTGAATGCTGGATGAGGACCCACAACTCCTGAACCCCAGGCATCTCACACATTGTTTCTTCTTGGGATATTTGCTGAACGACGAATGTGCACCGGACAAGGGTACCCACCTTCCATGCTATCTCAGGGAACGAGGTTCTCAGCACTGCTGTGGCTACTGTCATACCCATGTTTGTGATTGCAATCATAGCACTATTTCTGTAATCCTATGAGTATAGAAATATATTATGTTCTTTCCCTCTCCGAAGTGTGGCTCAGAGCCGTGAAGCAGCTCACCAGGACAGTGAGGGATTTAGACCCCATTCAGGCTGATCCTAAACCCACGCTTGTAGCCACAATGCCTCCTCGCCTCCCAGGCTTTAAATGAGAATAGTGATAGAAAACTCCGTCTTCACAGCAGATGTTTAAAAAAATCAATCCTGAAAATGTATTTTGCAGAGAAACATACCTGCTCCTCAGTTAATTGTAGTTATTTTGCATTTCCTTCTTTGCCTTTTATATTTTAGCAGTTTATAGGTCGCAAAGCAGAGCTCTTTGATTCCCGGAGATTAAAACAATACAGTCTACCCTAGACTAAGGGGAGCAAATGGGCCTACTGTAGAATATTCTCACTTATTAGAAAATAGTCCTGGGTCATCAGGTTATTCCGGCTGCTGGGTGACTTGACCCTCTCCCGCCGCAAACCTGATTCAGGCAGGACCAGCAGGGCTGGAGGTTGCCCCCAACAAAAGGCAATTGGGACGGTTTTTACCACTCAGTCCCGGCTTGGGTTTTTCCTTCCTTAGCCAGTGCTCCATTATTTTGCATGAAACACTAATGGGGAAACATTAAAAATTTAATGTAATCTGTACCTTATCAGTTTCCCCAAGGGTGAAGGCATCTCCTAAGAGTACAAGGCTCTTACAGTAAAAACAGAAAAATCTGAAACCATGTGGAAGGAAGGGAAAGCAGGTACACTGCCCCGCAGAATCAGTGGTCCCCGACTTGGGAGTGTGCCAGAGGCCTCCAGAGGCCTGTGGAGTACCCATGTTGAACCGGGCGCCTGGTTCAGGCCTGTTCGGGTTTCTAAGCTAATTTCTTTACTTAATACGCTTCGAGCTTCCTGGGAGGCATGGGGAAATGGAAGCACTTCCCATTTTAGCGTTTTCAATTTACAGGAACAGTAATTTCACTCCTGTGTATATTACATATCATCAAAATTTAGAAAAGATTGAGACGGATGGCTTACATAATCCTCATACTCAGACACCACTTCTTCAAGAGGGACAAATGTTTTCCTGGTACTCAATTCATAAAAGCAATTTGGGGGGTAGTTTCCTTTATAAGGGGTTTTGAAGTTTGAAGGATATTGTCTTTATATGACTTTTCAAATTTTCCAACTTTAAAGAAATACATGTCTACTCTAGTAACAGTATAAAATACAGAATTAAAATTATTAACTTTTTTTTTTTTCATTTTCCCACATTATTCTATATGTTCACATATAAAATTAAGATAATTAAATATACTGTTGTAAATTCTGCTTTTTGCACTTACCAATAATTGCATGTATATCTTTCCGTGATAATAAATACGTAGAGAGCCCCATCATCTTTTAAGGCGTGTATTGTATTTTGGTATATTCATGGAAGGCAGTTTATTAAATTTTCTCTTGATGAGCATTGAGTTGTTTCTAATTTCTCAGTTATGAAATGCTGTACCTTCAACTCCTTTGTAAAATATATTTGCTCACTGCTGAAATTATTTGCTTGACAAAATCCTAAAAGTGAAATTGCTAAGTCTGAACTTATGCCACCTGGCAAAAGCTCTTGAAGCATTTTGCCAAATGCCCTCTGGAAAGGTGTTAGCAATGTCAAGACCGACTAGTGGAAGGTAAAGATACGGATCTCTTCCCACGAGTGCCGACCATGGGTGAAAAGAGAAATACTACTGTTATTTCTCTAATACTCCAACATTTACTTATTGGCCACTTATATTTCTTGTTTTGAATGTATTTGTTAATATCCCTTGTCTTATTTCTATTGGTATAATTTTTTTTGTATCATTGGCTGTTTTTAGAATGAGGATATGAATCTTCTGTCTGACGTATTTTCCCAACAGGTTTGTCTTAAAATTTTTTGGCAGTATTTTTTAATATTAAAAGTAGTTATTTTTTTCTTCATGATTTCTGGCTTCAGTGGCCTTTTTGGAAAAATTTTCCATTATCCACATGTTATAAACCAGTTCTTCTGTATTTCGAGGTCACCTGTCGAAGGCTGTAAATTATCCATTTAAAGCTGTATTCCAGGAGCAGTTTTCTTTTGTTCTATGGGTGAGACCTGAATCTTCCTTTCTGTTTTGTTTCCAAATAGTTGTCTCTATATCATCTATTGAAAAAAATCTGTCCTGGGCTCAGGGGTTTAAAATGATTTCTTTATCCGTCCATTTCTAGATTCTCTCTTCTGCTCTCCCATGAGTGTCATATTTTTCATAGTGTTACACTTGTGTAATGTTTTTACAATATTACGTTGCAATATATTTATTTGCTAGAATAAGGTCACTAGTGTGCATTTTCTCTTCCAAGTGAACTCTTTAATAATTTCCGACACTCTCTTCCACGTATGTTTTACAAAAGCTGCAGAGGTTCTCTGTGTCTGTGTCATCCCTGGTGATAAATGAAAGCTGAGGCAGTAACACTGTAGGAAAGCCTGGGCTTGGGGACAGGAGCGGAGGGCAAGTATCAGAATCATCCAAGACCAGAATTCAGAACTTGAAGAGCAGATGCAAATCCCTGAAGCTATCTTCCTTGATTTTTATGGTTTTCAGTTGCTGACCATGGAAACCCAAGTCATACAATTTGCACTTGGAGGTAAGGGCCAGGGACACTGGCGTTGCTATGTTGGCTTTGGACCCTGGATCTGTGGTGAGCAGGGTTTGCATTTGAGCTTCACGGGTGGAAAGTCTGAGCCAGGTGTTGTGAAGATGAAGAGCTGCCATCTCTCTTCTGGATGTGGTCCAGGGATGCTGCGGACAAGGCCAGCATCCTTCTAGAAGCAGGTTTGGAGGTGCTCAGTGCTCTGATGGGTGCCCAGGGATCTGCACCGTGGAGGATGGAAACAGTTATCACAGGCTGCAGGGTGTTAGGATCGGGGTGCTGCTGGTGCCTTGCCATAGAAAGGCCCAGAATGATAAACAGGTGCCTCGGATTTGGAGCAACAACGCCTCCTGACAAAGTGACCTGCCGGGGATGTTTACCGCAAAATGTGATCTCAGGTCCCTGAGTTCATCTACCCCCTGGACACGGCTCATCCTTCCCATCTGTGTTTGGGTGAGAATCTTGCAGAGATGAAGATTTTTGTTTTAGTCCGATTTTTTGATAGAATTGCTCTTTCTGAAAATAATTACACTGCACGATCGGGTTCAGGTGAAGCCATTCCTTTTCTGTGAAGGCCAGTCAGCTCCGCAGGATGGATGGAGGGTGGACGCCTGCCTTCCTGTGCGTCCTGGCAGAAAGGCAGTGTGCAGGGGGCGTCTGCAGTCAGCGTCTAGGTCTGTAGAGGTGTCAGCTCAGGCAATAGGTGATTCCCGAGCCAAAACAGCTGATTTTGCCCTTCCGACGGGAAAGCAGGGCCAAACTACCCCAGACGATTTACACATCTGTTTGGAGTTCTGTGGGATCCCTATCTCATTCTGAATCTCTTGGGAGAAGGAGAAGGCATTCTGTCTCTGTTTGTTTTTTAATAACTCAGGGAAGGTTATTCCATGTGCCAAGAAATGGAGTGGCCAAGGTTCTAAATCCGGAAAGCCTGGGTTCTAGTTCTAATTCTGCTAATTATGAGTGTGTGACCTTTGATCAGTATTTCCCTTCTCCTAGTCTCAGTACGCTTATTCATAAAATAGCAAGAGATTTGAAAAATGCCTGCTGTGGGGTTGTGGATCAAATGTGCTAAGGTTTATGCAAGCTAACGGGATCTACAGACGTGTGGATACAAATGTAACCACGTGTGGGAGGATGGAGGGATCCCACACAGCCCGCATCCATGCCTGAGAGATTCTGGAGCTGGAGCTCCACTTGGTCACGGCCCAGCCAGGCCACACGCTGACCCTAATGTGGTTATGTGTGGTCACTCCTGCCTCAGACCCTCATGGAGCCTGGGGTACGCCTGTCTCTCAGAAAGGGAAACACTGGAGCCAGGCAAAGGCCGGCTTTTGTCTTCTGTATCACAGGCGCTGTCCCCATGTGATACGCTCTGTGTGAAAAGAATGCCACTTTCTCTCTTCATATTCAGTTTTCTCATCGACAGCATATGGGCCTTGGACTGGATAATCTGTGATCATAGAATCTGTGATCTAGGCTCCACAGTTAAAATCCCCACATGAACCCCAGACCTCTAGGTAGCCTAGCATTCCAACTCTAAAGAGGAATATTCTAAAATAACACCTCTGCTGCTGGGGGCTTCCAGAAGACCTTGGCACCACGAAACCTTGTCCAACTTGTACAGACACACTGGGAACATGCTTTATTTGATTTCTTTTATTTCCCCATTGTACTGTGCGTGGCGCCTCCCCAAGGCTCAGGTGTCACTCAGGGCAGGTCGCTTTCAGTAGCCTACAGTTTCCTTTTCCTTCTTATTGAAGGGGTTGTAGGGTTTCACAGTTGTGACCATTCTAGACAGTGGCCCCTGGTGACGGAAGAGGTCAACAGGCATTTCTCTCCGTAAGACGCTGTAACAGAATGGAGGGGGAAAAAGACACATAAAATAAAATAAAAGCATATAACCTCATCTATCCTCCAACTAATGATACACACGTCGGGGCGGGGGTGGGGAGGAGAGAGAAAGCAGAAGCACAGAACAGAAAGAAAATGGTTAGTCCTTGTGTGTATTGTTTCCTTTATTTCATTTATTTGCATTCAGTTCATTGATTGCATTCTATGCATTATATTGCCATCAGTTTCATTGACTGAAAATCTACTTTGTGCCTAGAATTACAGTAGGTGCTAAGAATACAGAAAATACAGACAAAAGGAGGTGAGGCTGCAGAGAGGCAGCTGAATAACCCAGGGCTACCACACAAAGCCTCCGTGGGGGTGGGCTCAGGGTGTGAGGGCACCCAGAGGTAGAGTCACCTTTCTGGGTTGGGGAAGGACATCCACCCAGCGTCTATGTCAGGGAGGAATCAGGACGGTCACGGTAAAGGCCAGCTGGTGCAAAGGTCAGAGTTCAGGGAGACAGGAAGGTGGGAGGGCGTGGAGCATGCGGGCAGGGCTGGGAGGGGGAGAGGGAGACAAGGGCAGAGGCAGGAGAGGCCACATGCAGAGCTGAGAGCTGGCTTCACCCTGCAGGTGGGGTACCCTGGTGGCTCCCTCACGATGCTCTCAACCCACACCTTAGTCTTCTCATCTCTCCAATGGAAATGATGCCCTACCAAGTTTCTGGTGAGAATTAACAGAAAGGAAATAACCGTGAAAATGTAGAATACTATGTATGCAAATGATGCTTTCCAAACACTTTTGTGTCCAGAGGTGTCCACCTCAGCATGGACCTGGGTCATGCCATCTCTCTTGAACAGCTGCACACAGCCTGTAGCAATTCTTCCATGAATTTGCTGCTACTTGAATCACACACACACACACCGCGATGCTCGTATGTGGCGGAAGTTACAGAGGACACGGCAAATGAATCTCAAGCACGCTGTTTTTACACCGTGATTATCATGAAGTAACAATATTTTTTTCTTATGTTGTGAAAAAAGGCTGTTGAAATGAGAACTCCTGCTTCTGTGAAGGTTGAATTCCGGTGTGAAGGATGCACAGGAAACACTGAGCTGTGGTGGAAACAGGAGTGGACGCCCTTACCTTCAGACCTGGGGACTCACAGCATCCCTCTGACCCATCTCCTGCACCCCCGTCTCCCCGCCTTGAACCCCTGTCCCATAACCCCTTCCTTGCTCCTTTACATCTCCTCTCAGCAATACCCATCCTAGGGCACTGCTGGTGTCCTGCACACCACCCTCAGCATGTGTTATGGGGACTGCATGGCCCTCCCTCCCCTGGCATTGACATTCAAGGCCTAAGCCGCTCAACCCCAAACCACCACTGCAGCCCATCGGCCATAAACTCCACCGCAAGTGCGCCGTTCTTGCCCTGGGCGGGAAAAGGGGCCCTCAGTCCCTCCCCCGGTTGTCCTGTGGGAGCTTTTCATGTGACTGCGAGAGGATAGCCGAGAGCCAGAGGAGGGAGAGGGCTGGGAGGGCGTGGAGCAGCGAGGGAGGGCAGGGTGGCTGCTCGCTTCTTAAAGAGGCTTAGAAGTGACCGGGAGGAGAGGGAGAAGCAGGACGGCTGCTCGAGGGGAAGGTCTGAGTCTCCAGTAGGGAGGCCCTGGGCCTGGCCAGCCAGCAGGGAGGGAACAGGGCTGAAGGGGAGCCGGAGCTCACAGGGAAGGAAGAACCATTGAGGCACGTGAGAGCTTGTCTTTCTGGGAAGAAGGAAACAGAAGTAGTGGTGGGAGTAGTGATTCCGAAGTGGGGGGAGGACACGGGGGTGGTGGTCCACTGGAGCAGGTAGGCCGGGGGCCTGGTGAGCAGCAGGGCGGCCCCTCTGCGGGGGAAGGAGAAGGGCTGCTGCCACCACAGGGTGGAGCCAGCTTTCCATGGAAGGAGAGCCGCGAGGGGGCGCATCGGCGGCTGGCACTCCGGAGCACCCTGGGCAGGCCCTGGGCAGGCGGCTTCTCAGGAACAGCGGGAGAAACAAAGGGGATCAGGAGGCAGTCAGCTCACTAAGTTCTCATGATTCTCATCAGACAGAGACTCAGACTCTCACGGTCGCTGGAAATTTTTAGCAAAGAGAAAAGCAAAACAACGACAACAAAAACACATTAAATGTAGTGTCACAAAAAATCAGAGGCACTACTTCACCACGGAGAACCTCAGAGACCTGACTTTTTCTGATCACAGGGGCCAGGACAGGTGCAGACCGCTGGCCACCCTGCTGCAGGTCGCTGGCCTGTGTCAGCAGAGTGCTTTTAAAAATCTACATACCCCCTGTGCGTTCTCACCGCAGAGCCCCACTGCCACGTCAGGAGCCCTCGTTTGGGGCGACGCAGGGGCGATCTGGGCTCCCAGCCCAACACAAGTCCGTCATTTCATGTCACATAGTGGGTGACACGTGTATCGCTGCCACTGCCTGTGTTTCCAGAGCCACTGTGCACCCTGAGAATGAGAACCCCGGAGAAGACAGCTCCACGGGTCCTTGGTCCCCACTCTGGGACGGTAGGTGACAGCTGTGTGTGCAGTATGTGTGGGGTGAGTGCGGGCCTGCCAGGGGTCAGCAACCGGCCTGAATCTGCTGCTGTGGCCATTACCACAAATGGCCTAAAGACTCAGGCTCTTTTCTCAAGTAGCAGCAGTGATCACAGTAGGAACAGGAGTAGTAGTGGTGGAGGCTAGTTCCCCACGTAGGAATAAAGATTCCTCTGAAATATATTAGGGACTTTGGACAGCTGGCTCACGTGGCTGCAGAAACACGCCAGACCACGAGGCTGTCGGGGACGAGGTCTGAGAGATTTGGGGTGAGAAGATGGGCTGTGGACAAAAACGGCGACGGGTGAGAACCGGCTGCATTTGCCAGAAAAAGTATCCTCGAGTTTGGTCCCTCCTCCATCGTGAATTGCCCAGACGCAGGGCGTTACCCTAGCTCTTCTGGGCAATAAGTCTAAACGACAGATATAAGGATGCATTTAATTTTGATGTTGTTTCTTTAGGTCCTTCAGAGGAAGTAAAATACTGTGTCTAAATTTCTACCAGCCCTTCCTTTGGAATTTGTGTGACGTGTGACAATGTGTCTTGAGAGAAAACAGACTGAATGCAAAACACCAGCCTAGAAAGCCAATGACTTTCTTTAAAATGTTTCCCACCGGTTGGCCCAGAGATGGCGGCCAGTTGTCAAACTGTCAGAGCTAAGCTCAGTTGACGACGCGCCCCATCGTCCTGCGGTCACTGCCCTTACCACGCGGCTCTCTACACCCAGTTCACACGGCAGCTGGCGGCGGCCTGAGAGCCGCCTCCCTAAGACCCCACGGCCGTGCGATGAGGGCTGCCTGGGGCAGGCAGAGGCCTGCCCTCGGGTATCTGTGAGACGAAGCCCACTGCCCCGAGAATCACGGTGTGGACCACCTCCTCCCTCCGTGAAGTCTTCGCTGCACCCACACCGATGCCCTGCTGGCCTGGAGCCTCAGTTTCCTTACCTGTCAAATGGGAAAACAAGAGAGCTTCCTCACAGGGTTACAGGGTTGATGATACCAGTCAGTCCTTACAGGGCAGCGTCCCAGAAGCCCTCAGCTGTTAAGTGACTGTCACTATGACAACACTGGGCACCCTCCAGGGTAACTGTTTATCCCTCGCTCACCGCTAGACTGGGAGCTCCTTGCAAACTGGGTCTAACTCTTGTGAATTCCTGGCACCGTAAACATTTGTTGACACAAAGAAAGAACATATGAACGAACCACACGCACACGAGTGTACGACTAGTGAACTGATGTATGAACCGCGGGCCAAGGTCCACGAGGCCCCGCCATATCCTGCCTCTCGGGATGATCAGAAAGCCCATCAAGGCAGGAGCTCGGACTCTGCCTGAAGGTCAGCACCCACCAGCCCCCCTGACCACCCAGCTTCCTGGGTCCTTGCCCAGGCTCTCTCTCCGACGTCACCCTGCCTTTTCTTCTGCACAGCATGTGTCTCTCTCCAAAATCGTTTTAATTCATTTCTTCAGATACTTGTGTGCCTCTTTGCTTCTGTCTTTCACGCCAGAACGTAGGTTCCTGAGAGCCTGGAGCTTTCCTGCTCAACCCTGTGAGCACAGAGCCTTCAGCAGTGCCTGGCCCAGGGTGGGTGCTCAATGAATGTTTCAGGAATGAGTGGATTCTCCACCAAAAAGGAGAAAAGGCACCCATGGAGGCGGGGGGCCGCGTCGGTCCCCCTCCCAGACGCACACCCACCGACCCACCGCGAGAGCTTATTTACTGGCACGGGGCCGGCCTCTGGACCCCGCATTTGCATCTTCAGAGCTGTGTCATCTTATTTGCAAGGCCAGGACGTCCATCAGATGCTTTCAAATTTGAGGTATAATGAGCAGTAATGCGCCACTTCTCACTGGCAGCTTCAAAACACGGGGTCTGCGCTAAACTCCCATCAGATGTCTCCTGTTTTCAATTTGCAAAACAGTGTTTAGAGATATATATGGCTTTCAACCGAATGCTGTCTTTTGTGAAAAGTAAGGTGGCTATTCACAAGTGAATACGTGTCTCGTGCTGTGTGTTCCACGCGTGTGCTGAGGATAATGCAGAAGGGGGATGTGTATGCAGAGCTGAGCCCAAGAGGCGAAGATGTCGTCCACCTAAGATGCATTAAATACCTTCATAGGCTCCTTGGAGCGACAACAGTGGGGAATGAACTCTTCTGTCTTTTTGGACTCGACACCCTATTTTTTAAACAACGTAAATTTGCTCTTAGTACTGAATCGCTCTTTAGTGGGATAATCATCATTAGGACACCTCCCCACCGTGTATCTGAGCGCACTGAGTAATAGGACTCATACTTACTGGTGCACTCCTGAATCCGGCGAGGGGGTCGTTGATGGATGATCAGAATTTGCTGGATGGGTGGCTGTGAAATGAACCTTACCGGTGTACCCTGGAATATTTGCAGAGCTAAAGGAAAGAGGGCAAGGAAGGAAAGGAAAATAACAATCTGTGAAATAGTCACGGTCACCAGCACCCAACTATGAAAACATAAAGGAGGACGCAGTCTAAAGGTTTTGTCCCACGTCAGGTCTGGAAATCTGGCTGCCAGACAGGAAAGCGTGCAGGCAGGGGGCAGAGATGTGCAGATGACAGCCCTGCTCTAGGACTAAAGAAACTTCAGGTCCATGTTTTTCTACTGTTTCAATTTGCATGTGTTTTACATACATGATTCACAGTTGAGCTCTGTTTTCTAATGAAGGCGGACAGGTTTTCCCTACCAAAGAGTGGACCTGGGTCCCACACGGAGCTCTGTGACACCAACTCCAATATCAGTCACAACTGTGATTTTTAAATAGTATTTATTTCTTGCCACCGTTAAAGTACTGATTTCATATAATTTCCTGAAATTGCACAAATTTAACTCAATTCTGCTTACTCCTCGGTTTCCCTGGTCCTTTTCCCCTCCAGAGAGAGAGAGTAAAAGAAAAACACAAGAAGGTCTGGCAGGGTTTTTCAGGGTGGGTATAAAATCCCTCTCTATAAAGGCAAGCAAACGTCCAAGAGAAATATTTTAATGGGTAATTTAGAGAAGTGTGAATAATAAGTACTGTTTTCGCCATTCTTACAGCATATACAACCCTTTCCATGGATTACTTCCTGAGGAAGAGGTGGGCCCCGTCCCAGTGCTGCTGAAGGCATGCAGCCTCGTCCTCAGGTGCGAGCAAGAATGTGAGCTTGAGACTGTTTTCAAAGAGCAAGGACACGCTCTCTGCAAATCACAAGGCTCCCTCAGATGACACCCATCTTTGTGAAGTTCAGCTCTCAGGGTCCTCTTGGCACCGCGGCAAGGAGAGGGCCAGGGCTCAGCTTGCCCCGGCCGCCCCATGGCCCCTCCTCGGGAGCGCGGCATCCTCTGGCGAGGGTCCTTATCCTCGATGGAGGCCCAGACGCAAGGCAAGAGCAGCAAGGACCGAGCGCCCACGGAAGGCAGAGGGACGGCTCCTCTGAGGGTCCCCTGGTTTCGGCCCGTGCTTTCCACACGTCCAGTAAGCCAAGGAAACCTGCAAGCACCACTGACCGCAGGAGGAATTTTCAGACTACGGAGCTTCAGGGAGGCTGCTCCGTACAGAGTCAGGGACGGGCAGACAGCGGAGGGCGGGGCAACGAACGGGGTGGGCTCAGGGGCCGGGGCGCAAATCTGGGCCTCAGCTACGAGAGGGGTGACAGTACCAAGCTCAAGGGCATGGGCAGGAGGGAGGCCAGATTCTACTTGTGTCTGTGGGCAGGCAGGTCCTCTGGTGTCCTTCTGGGCACGGATGATGTGCCCCTGGCATCAGCACGTTAGGGGAAATGACGTATCAGGTAGGAATTGCACCAATATAGTCCCGTGTCTCTTCCAAGTGCATCCGTCTACGACTAGCTGGCTTGCAGGCAATAAAACAGGGGACCCCGATGCAGACAAAGTGAAGGGCAAGCACATCAAGGGCAACAGCAGAGTAAGCAGTGCAAGTTAATGGATCTTGTGAGGCCAGGAAAATCAGGGAGCCAGGCCTGCCTGGACCTCTTTGCCAGCTGTGAGATTGTCCTTGTCTCGGCCAGCTGCAGCCCAAGAGCGCACATGGCCTCCCAGGACCTGGGCGTCAAAGGGATTCAGTGAAGGTGGAAGCAACTGGCAAGTCTTTAGCACTTAGTAGGTGCTCAATTAATTGAGCATGTAAGATTTTAAAGAAATAAGAACTGTACAAAATAGGAGCCTGGCAGGCGAAGAATGCAGTTCGTCCAGGACAGGCAGCTTGAGAGAGGTGAAGACAGACAGTGGTTTCCAAACGCTGCTGCGCCCTGACAACTCACGGGGATTTTTAAAAGGTACTGATGCCTTACTCCTACCCCCAGACATTCTGATTTAATTGGCAAGCGGTGTAACCTGGGAATTGGGGTTTTTAATCTCTCCAGATAACTCCCGTGGGCAGCCAGGTTTGGAAGTCTCTGTTTCAGGTTTGTTGCAGGAACCTGGGTGAGTAAACCACTGCTGTCCAATTCCAGGCAGGGCCCTTCAGGGTTTCTTGGAATTTTCTTAAAGAATTGCAGCTGTATGTCAGAGAGGTAACAAAAAAATGGGGCAAAATCATTCATGTGTCATGTCTCTCCCCAAACATTCATTAAAGCTTCCATGCATGTTACAAAGGAAATCCCCTTCCTCTGCATGAGAGGTTTTTTCCACTGCCCCTAAAACACCTGCAGAATGAAAATGTCTCTGAAGTCATAACCTTCCATCAGAGCAGTTAAGAAGTCAAAGGTGGAAACAAGTGATGTGTCAATCACAAGAAGGGCTTGATATAAAACGCCGCCCCACTATATGTGCCTTGTGGCATACAGGTTATTGATGTTAAACGGTATTATACATTACGTTATAATAATAATATTATATTACATCATATCTAAAAATAGCACCCATGCACTAGTGGACTGGATTAAAGAGAAGCTGCTTAGGCCTGAGAAATGAATTCAGTTGCATAATAAACTGCCACATATTTGAAAACGAAAGTCCTCACCCACGCTGCTTCTAAAATCGATTCCATTTAACCCTTTGGCAGGGACATCACAGGGGGACTTTTTTCCATCTTAAGTGCAACATGTTGACCTTATATCAAGAGGAGAATAGTCTCTGGGGGACACTCTGCAGACCTGCGGCTGATGGGTGACACGGTTTTTCAGATGGAAGAAACAAAGATATTAAAGACACTGAAATGTACAGGCTCTAAGAGAATTTCCAGAGCAGTTGTACGTTCAAACCCACTCCCCCATTGAAGGAAAGCGAGAGAAACAGGAAACCATTTGAAAATAAGCGACGTCTTCACGTTTGCCTTTGCTCCATAGCTGCTAGTCTTTTGAACACCTTCTCTGGTACCCAATTCCCAAAATAAGCCTAGAGTTGGTTCACTAATGGGTAAATTTGAATAAATTGTTGCCTAAGTTTACAACTAATTGGTTTTGCTCAGCAAAGCATAATAAAATAGAAATTAAATAACTTGAGAAACATAAGGAACTTTAGTAAATCAGTTAGAAGGAGGGAGCCCAGATGGTGTGTAATGAAAAGCTAAACAGAAAATAACGAAAACATGGAGAAAACAGTGTTATATGTAGACTATAGGTCATGCATACGTGGATTAGAATCCCAGTGTGCACACGTTCTTTCTCTGTACCACAGGCCTGACAAATCCTCACTGAGTGTGCGCCCTTTATGACACTTACATGAGTTGACTGATTTAATCTCCCAACACTCTGGGTCGCTGGTCCTGGTATCATGCCCATTTCATAGATGCAGGCACTGGGGCCTCAGAAAAAGTCTAAGTCATGTGCCCAGAGACAACCGAGCTGGCAGGTGGCGGAACTGACCCGACCCAGAAGGCCCTGACACCCAGACTGCCAGCCGAGCTGGGAGAGCTGTGCTGGGTTGGGGTGGTCTACATTGTTCAGGGTGTGGGTGTAGTGCAAGTTCAAGTCACTTGGACCCTCGTTTATTGAGAGCTATTCTGTGTCAGGTACAGATCTAGCAGAACTCAAACAGGCTTGACTCCTGACAGCTTTCACATTAAGGAGTGAAGTTTTTAAATGCACAACTAGAGGTTTACAGAACCCAAGTGGGGCAAAGATCACTGATGCACAGTAAGAGCCGGAGGGTGTGAGAGGGACACAGAGGGAGGTGTGGGCTCAGAGTGTCCGAGGGCTGGCATCGGCCTTCAGGGCTGCCCCCGCCAGCCCTGTGACCCTGGACACAGGATGGGAGCTTTCTGAGCCACCTCTGCCCAAGTCAAGGGTGGGGGGATTTGCAGCTCCCTTGCAGGGGGCGGGGGGCCGTGTTAGCCGGGCCAAGTGCTGGCCTAGTGCATGTGTGGACAGAGAAGGAGGCAGGCCTGAGAAGGCTGAGGGGGCACAGCTGAGGGGAAGGAGGGCCTGTGAGCTGTGACTGGTTTGCTGATCGTTCTGTGAGAAATCTAAATAAGACCAGAGTCACTTTGGCCACTGGGCTGCTTCCCTGAATGTGGTAAGATGTGGTAAGATCCCCAGGATCTGCTCAGGAATTAGTTTCACTCCTACCATCATCATGCTCTAGAGGATATGTTTTTCTCCCTCTGTTCTCAGGGAACCTTCACCTCTTGCATCTGGGAGGGGACACAGAAAGGAGCCGACAGCCCCATCAGAGCAAGGCTGACGCCCAGGAAGCACTCACTGGCCAGAGGCTGCCCTGGGGACTGGGGCTGTTCTCCTAACTGCTCATGGAATGAGTACCTGGGGCTCTTACATAATTTACTCTGCCTCAACCTCCTCATCTGTAAAGTGGGGAGAGAACCTATTCCCGCACCTCTGGCTTCATCACACTGCTTTGAAAAACAAATGAGAGAGTCGATGTGAAAGTTCTCAGAAAAGGCAGAAGTGTGGGCTAGTGTAAGGAACTGCTATTCATAGCCCGTCTTGAACCTGCCTTGTGGTCAGAGTTTGTTAAAGGTGCAGCGCACCCGGGGACGGGCAGGGCGGCCCCTTCTTCCAACTCAGGCCTTGGCCCAGGGGTGCCTGGAGGTCACTTTGGACAATTACTCATTATTTGCAAGTGCTTCATCAGAGAGACGACAGAGGTAAAGGCACAGTGAATACGAAACTGGGTGAAGTCCTGAAATAAAAGATTATGATTTAGTGGAAGACAGCACGGTGGAGGCGCCAGGCTGGTTTGGGAAACCAAACGGCAAACAGTGTCTGGAAAGCACCGGGTACGGGGTCGGAGGGCGCAGCCTCTGCTCTGTCACCTGGACGTGCTTCTTTCCTGCTCAAGCCCCAGTGTCCTCGTTGGTAAAGGGAGGGGCTGGACCAGCTGAGACGCACATATGTGAGAGCCCACGTGGTCCATGGCAAAAGAAAAACACTCCCCCTTTTCTTAGGAAAGGGCAAGGTTCCATGCTTTTGGATCCTGAGTCTGCACAGATCTGCTGTTACACATCATTCTATAGTCAGGCACTTTGCACTGATGACTCCTGAATGCCAGGCATTTTGAAACAATGTGGGCCACAAAATAATTACGAACAGAAAACAAACTTCTCTTCCATCTCATTTTATAATAAGCTCTTGCAAAGAATATGGCTCTAGTATTTAAGAGTAGGATGAAAAAACAGATTTGTAAAAAAATGGGGGGGAGGGAATTCCTACATTAGTCTCACTTTGTTTGCTTGACACAGATTATAAGTGAGAATTGACTTTTTATCTTTTTTTTTTTTTTTGGAATTCCTACTCAGTGCCTGAGCTCCAAGAACTGTTGAAGCCAATGGATACTGTGGATTCTAGTTCCTAAACTAGGCCCAAGTTAGAAGTTAGGAACCTCAGTGGAAACTGAACTAATGTCTTGAGTTCCTTAACTCTAAATATCTTTTAATAACTGGGCATCACTACCAAATCAGAAAATATTTTATTAATTTTAATGAGAAAACTCATGCAACAATTCTGCTTTTAAGGATTTGTTCTACAGAAATGGATGCATAAAACTGTGCAAAGATATATGTGGAGGATGTTTATTGCTGTATTTTTTTAACAATAGGAAAGATTTTAGTAACTACTTGGCCTACGTAAACTATGATATAGCTTGTAGTGGAATATCACGCAGCCGTTAAAAAAGATTTCATAGCCTTGCGTAGAGCCTGGGAAAATGTCCATTGCACCTGTCAACCCAACACCGCCCCCCACACACATGCACACACAGGAACATGCAGCTACCTACAGGCAGAAATTCATGCACGTTTGGTGGTAAAGTCTAAAACATATATCACTTTTCAATACTGGCCCTGAAAATGAAAGAGGCATTCTACTTTTGACAAACATATTTGAATTGTTTTTATAATAAACACATTTGGAAGGAAAGAATATGCTATTTGGTGAGCTTTAAGGCTAGCATTGAAGGTGTGCATGCATACACACTGGACATAAACTCTGGTTCCACTGTAAATTTATATAATACTTCCGGGAAAGGATTTTGCAACATGCTTAAGAATGTTTATATATTTTGACCTCATAATCCATTTCAAGGAGTCTCCCTTAAGTAAATAACTCCAAATTAGAAGAAGATTCACTTAAAAAGTGTTTGACAGCATTATTTATCATAGCAAAAAATGGAAAGGGTTTACGTATGTAACCTAAGCGAACTAGTCAATGACAGTACATCTACACAAATAAAAAATCCTGATGAGTTCATAAAAACATGTACCCATGATGATGTAGCAATGTTAAGGTAGTAAAGATTATATATGTAGCATGATCATAGCTATATAAATATACACAAACAAGATTCAGGATGACAGATGGAAATATGTCAAAATATTAATAATGCCTATGTTTCTGTGTAAAAATTTAGTTATATTTGTATTGTTATTAATTTTTTCTGTACTTTTTTTCTATAATGATCAGATTCAGTTCTACAATTTTAAAAGTTATTTTTAAAACTATTAGTATAATCACCACTAATACATTGGGCACGCCAAATGACATGGTGGCCAGAATACAAAATCAATGAATGAGGAAAATTTGAAAACATTTACCCTTTGGGGAAATTGGTGATTCCAGCCACCTGAACCCAAGAGGCAGTAGCCTTGACTCTGTCTGAAATGCGGCTTCCACTGAAGGAGTAGGGACAGGGACAGTGTCTGTCCTAAGTGTCATGGGTTATGAGAACCTTAAAGATGATCTCATATAAACATATTTCCCTTTAAGAAAGTTTAAGATGAGGAAACAAAGGAAGAGTCATATTTGCTTTTGAATAGGATGGTACTCTACTCTACTGGGCACAAAGTAAGTTTACGTGTTTCTGGGTTTTGGACCTTGTGCAAATGACGTCATGTTGTATGCATTCTTCTCTACTTTGCTCAGTGTGGTACTGTGGAAAGGACATAACATTTTGTTTAGAGATTCAAGTATATGTAGCCAAACTACCAAGCAAAGCAAGCAAAGGATAAGCACGAAGTCTGATGTGATGACTTCTGGGTTGGGGAAGGAGACAGAGGAGATGGGGTTGGGATGAATATACAGGTGGCTTGAAAGATACGATACTATGTCCTTAGCTAGGCCCGGGATGCACAGGCATTTCCTTGTTATTTTGCTTTATATGTTACATATGACATTATACATTTTGTATCAATATCTCATAATAAAAATGGAAAATCTTTCTTTGTGTTAAAAGGTTAAGATTCTGTTAAAAAATGAAACCACATCCAAAGAAGAAACTTTGCAACCTTGGGGGTCCTCTAGTGGCCAATTTGGGGAAGTACAGTTAGTGTCCAATTCTTTTACATAATCCGTTCAATTTCCTTTCCTTAAAAACACTAATTAACAGCAAGATGAGGTAGAATGGCATGCTCCCAAATTTACTCAAGTTAAATGGTATGTTCTACATCAAATTTTTAAAATGCTGCCAGATTTCTCTTTACTATCCTTGAAGAATGACCCAGAAGAATGCATTTTATTCTTTAGCAAGAATGTTTCATAAAACATTCCAAAATTCAGATGTACATTTCAAAGGAGAAATAAAATTTTATGCCAGTAGGATATTTTCAGTTGGGTTTATCCTCATATTCTTCCTTGAAAATTTTTTAGAATTGCCACGTTTAATAGCAATAATTTCCTTGCAGAAATTATGGAAGAATCATAACCAGCGAACCCTTCCTCAGGACTCAGCTAAAACGTCACGGCCTTCAAGTCTCGTGGGTGAAAGCGACCTCTCTGTACAACTGAGATCAAAAGCACTAAGCTCACTTCTCAGGAGACTCACTCCATGCTGCTCTGTATTATCATTGTTGGTGTGCAGAGCTCACCGGCCCTGCAGGTTTGCAAGCTACGTGAGGGCTAAGTCTTTGTCACAGTACATGGAATATTTTATGTATTCTCTCCTCTTTTTTCTTTCTTTTTTGTTTTCAGTTGAAATAGATCAACTCATTTAATTCTTCAATGCAATAAGTTACAGAAATATATTTTAAAACCAAAGTTAGTTTTGAAACATATTTTAGTTTGGCCAAGTAGTCAAAAGAATTAGAGAGTCAGAATATATAACACAGGAAAATTCAAAATTATTATAGGGTGTAGAATAGGTCTGAAGGACAGCCAATGAGAAATTTAGCTATTTCGTCTCATGGGCACAACTGATGTTTAAAAAAAATAGAAAGCAGCTAACATTTAAAATACTGTCGTGATTCACACTATAGGCTTGCAGGACACCTCCTGCAAGGTTTTCAGGCACCACAGAAACTGATGGGGTAACAGCCATGATGTGTAGCAGCTCAGTGGTGTAATGAAGAAGATGTGGTACGTATATACCATGGAATATTACTCAACCATTAAAAGGAATGAAATAATGCCCTTGCAGCAACATGGATGGACCTAGAGATTATCATACTAAGTGAAGTAAGTCAGACAGAGAAAGACATATCATATGATATCACTTATATGTGGAATCTAAAAAAAGGGTAGAAATGAACTTATTTACAAAACAGAAATAGAGTCACAGATGTAGAAAACAAACTTATGGTTACCAGGGGGTAAGGGGGGGAGGGATAAATTGGGAGATAGGGATTGACATATACACACTACTATAGATAAAATAGATAACTAATAAGAACCTGCTGTATAGCACAGGGAACTCTACTCAATACTCTGTAATGACCTATATGGGAAAAGAATCTAAAAAAAAGTGGATATGTGTGCACGTATAACTGATTCACTTTGCTGTACACCTGAAACTAACAACATTGCAAATCAATTATACTCCAGTAAAAATTAAAAAAAAAAAAAAAAAAAGACACAGAACGTCAGCTTCCTGTAGTGTATCCTGTGAATCCTAGGGAAGTAATTTCTGAGGCTCAGTATTTCCACTGGTGAAAGTGAATCTATACATACTTTTTGTATATATTATATATATATAATATATTCATAAAACATAGCATGTAAAGATATATTGCATATATATGTAGGCGCCCAGGTTAGTCAGTGCTCAAAACTATAACCTCCTTTGTGAGAAACTACAGTCCTTTCAGGGAACAGGTATCTTTCTTCCTAAGCTGTGAGCAGCACCAGGCTGTTGTCTTTTTTTTTTTAATTTTATTGAAGTAGAGTTGATTTATAATGTTGTGTTAATTTCTGCTGTACAGCAAAGTGACTCAGTTATACACATATACATTCTTTTTCAGATTCTTTTCCATTATGGTTTATCCCAGGAGATTGAATATAGTTCCCTGTGCTGTACAGTAGGACCTTGTTGTTTATCCAGGGCCGTTTTTTAATTGCTTCATTCATTGCAAAGCCCATGACCATGTTTCCTCCTGAATAATAAAGTGAGGGGAATAATCATAAGTGGAACTCACCAACTTGAGTGCGTGTAAAGAATTTCAGAGCTGCGAGGCTTGGCGAGAGATGTGATGTCTCCACGGGGGTTGTCAACGTCATCAGCATTTGTAGACTGCACGCAACCACTGTTAGGATGAAAAGAAACATAGAAAAAATAGATGAACATATCCTAACTTGCAAAGGAAATCTTGCCAAAATAGATCAAAATTCAAAATGCAAAAAATTAACCACAGTGATGGAACAATTTGCCTTAAAAAAAAAAAAAGTAAGGAGGCTTTCTCTCTTTTAGAGTAAGAGTTGATCTTCCGTTTGGGCCAGAGTGAGAGCAACAGCTGGTTTGTGTTTTTGAGCAAAGACGCAGCTGCTTCTGCAGCCCTGAGCCAACTCCTGCCTGGAGCTTGGAGGCAGCCGGGGCAAGGCAGAGGCGGGTGTCGCCAGAGCTGAGGGGCCTTCTGTGGGGACGGAAACGGGGCAGGTGCCTGGGATTGTGGGCAACTGGCGATGTGCCTTCGGGGCCTGCGAGAAGGTCCAGTTAGTCCACAGCAGTGAGGGGGTGCCCCGCAGGCACTTCTGGGGCCACTCATAGGAAGGTGAGTCAACTCTACTGGAGAGCAGGAGAGGCTGGAGTAATGAGGGGGGAGGGCAAAGATGAAAGGCCCAGATTCCTCTCTTTTCTTGGATTAACTTTGTTCCAAGGTACTGTGATCTGAAGGTTTATGTCCCCTCAAAGTTCATATGTTGAATTCCTAACATCCAAAGGTGATGGTTTCAGGAGGTAGGAGGTACTTGGGTCATTAGTGTTCTTATAAAAGGGACACCACGAGCTCCTCGCCCCCTGAACCATGCGTGGACACAAGTCTGTGACCCCTTGGCCGTCCCTAACTTCCAGCCTCCAGAACTGTGGGAAATAAACGTGTGTTGTTTACAAGCCACCCAGTCTGTGCTATGTTGTGACAGCAGCCCAAGCTGACTAAAGCACAAGTTTTTTCTCCAATACAAAGCAGAGAAGACCCCAAAGGGCGGATGACGCACATCTGTGCCACCCACGGAGAGCCAAATTTAAATAGAAAACCAAGAGATCGCGTTTCCTGCCCTTCAGCTTTGGTGAGCACATTGCAGCTTCCACATCAAGTGTAAAAGTCTTTCTGGGTGACAACACCCAATATTAGTAGCATCCAAGGTATTTTATTTCATAAAATAACCAATTTGGGAAAACTGAAAACACTGCTCTCCCTTTCTTTCTTTTATTAAAACCTTTAACACATTTTTGATGAAACTCCTGACAGGCATCATGCTAGGAAAACATTAGAAATCTGTTAGAAAGCGTAAGCTGTTTTAAAAAGTAAATTACAAACATGAGTGAGCTGAAAGCAACTACAATTTAGATGTAAATCTAGTAATTTTTAAAACATTAAGAAACATTACTTACGTATAGAGAGGAATGTATTTGCTTCTGGAACTTGGACTCACACTTAGAAAAAGAGAAAACATGGGCAACTGAGTTATTGACATTAATAAACATCAAATGATTAGAGTATTTCTCTTATTAAAAAACGTCTTCAGAGATATCCCATAAGAATGGGCTTCCAAAAGTTTGTAATTTTAAGCAGAAAAGATTTAAAGATGTAGTTTTTAAGTGATGAAAATCAAGCACAGAACAAATTGACTCCAAACAGCCAAGGATACATAAGTCCTTGTTGACTCCTATGATTTAGCGCCAAAGCCTCTTCTCCCGGGTTTTTCTTTGCTATTTTTGTCCTCAATGGTTAGACATGTCATATTTGGCAGAGCTGACCTCTCATTTTCTTAGACACACGGAAGGTCCACATTTGACTGGCTCTTACTGACCATCTAGTGTAACTCTCCATGGTGGAGAGGAAGCGACTGTGGCCCAAAGGAGTTCAGTGACATACACAAGATTGCAGTTATTTAGGGCGCTTCAAGGAGCTTGGGGTTTATTGTGTACTTTCCCTGCTCCAACCCTAGAATCAGCCATTTCTCCAAGGATCTCACAATGTCTTTTATGGAGAGTGGCATTTTAAACCAACATTTTGGAGCTAGACATACTTCTGGCTGCTTGTGTGTCCCTGCTTCTAGGCCCTCCCAGCGGAGAGAACTAGGAATATCTGGGTGTATTTGAACCCATGTGTATCCATATATCTACATATATTTGTGTATTTACTTTCTGCATATACATATATATAAATAAAGGGATACCTCAGAGATATTATGGGTTCGGTTCCAGATCACGGCAATAAAAGTGAATACCACAGTAAAGCAAGTAACACAAATTTTTCGATTTCCCAGTGCATATAAAAGTTATGTTTATACTAAACTGTAGTCTATTAAGTGTACAATGGCATTATGTCTAAAACTGTCCATACCTTAATTTAAAAATACTTCACTGCTAAAAAATGCTAACCATAATCTAAGTCTTCAGCAAGCTGAAATCTTGTTGCACTAGTAACATTAAAGATCACTGATCAGAGACCACCATTACAAATATAATAATAATGAAAAAGTTTGAAATATTGTGAGAATTACCAAAATATGACACAGAGATGCAAAGTGAGCAAGTGCTGTTGGAAAAATGGCACCGATAAACTTGCTCGATGCAGGGTTGCCACAGACCTTCCATTTATAAAAAACACAGAATCTGTGAAGCACAACAAAATGAAGTGTGCCTGTAAACATGAGTTCGTGGGATGTCCCCAAGTCTAATCAGCACCACAGGGCTCATTCTTAGCCTTTTCTCCCTTATTTACTGTTTCCTTCTCTGACAGTGTGAGACCTGCCTCCACCATCTACCAAAGATTTACTTTTTGTCACATGTAACAAAATGTGACAAACAGGCACAAGTCATACTACATGTTCTTACATGGAGTGTACATGTAAGAAGTTTAGAATTGCCAACCTGTTTCTTGGTGAGAAACACATTTACCAAGTAGAGTGTAGATAGTACTTACATACAGTTCTTTTTGTCATTAGCCTTACTGTTTTGTGTCAAAATACTGTTTCCGAGTTTATGAAGGTCCAAATTTAGGATCACTCCTGTTTTCTCCCATCCACTTAAATGTAGTTATGTCATTTGTTTGTAATACAGATTCACTTGTTACCTTCTGAATTCCATCCTGGATTTTCCCACCATCCTGGTATATATTTCTCTCTCTTTGTCTATTTTTTACTTTGCATTCAGTAGTTTGCTGTCCGTGGGGTACATACAGTTCTATGGGTTTGACAAATACAGTCATGTGGCCAGCACCACAGAACCATATAGAGCTGTTCCATCGCCCTAATGTTTGTTTACAGGCTCTTTGTCTTCAACTCTGTCCCCCTCCCCCAAATCCTGGTAGCCACTGATCCACTCCCACCCTTGTAGTTTTGCCTTTTCTACAATGTCATATAAATGGAATCATGCAATATGAGATCTTTTGTATCTGGCTGCTTTCATTGAGCAAAATGCTTTTAAGATTCATCCGTCTTGTTGTGTGTTGCATTTGTTCTATTCCATTGTGTAGCTCTACTCTAGTATCTTTATCCAATACATGTTTTTCCATTCACCTGTTGAAAGCAATCTTGGTTGTTTCCAGGTTTTGAAGATTATGAATAGAGCTGTTACGAGCATTCACATATAGGTTTT
Source organism: Balaenoptera borealis (assembly GCF_965194805.1). NCBI lineage: Eukaryota > Metazoa > Chordata > Mammalia > Artiodactyla > Balaenopteridae > Balaenoptera > Balaenoptera borealis. Next base: position 6,005,138 of record NC_138864.1, on the reverse strand, counting down.
TCTTGCTAATGGGAGCAGCATTTACTAGAGGAAGGCTCCAGGGTGAGTGGATCCCTCAGGAGTTCTGAGATGTGGCAGAACTGACTAGGACTTACAGCTTTTAGTTCAGTGGGTGATTCATCATTAAAACAATAAATGCAATGGATGCATAGAAACTGGGTGAGCTATTTGCCATTTTACCACATGACATGTAAATAGAAAGATGCTAATAAAGCTTTTCTTTTCTTTTTATTTTTTGGCTGTGACACGTGGCTTGTGGAATCTTAGTTCCTCGACCAGGGATCGAACCTGGGTCCATGGCAGTGAAAGGGCCTAACCTAACCACCATGGCAGTGGTTAGGTCGAGTCCTAACCACTGGACTGCCAGGGAATTCTCGCTAATAAAGTTTTTTTATTAGCACTCACGTAATATTAAGAGTTACCACCAGCAATTTACATCTTTATTCTTTTAAAAGATATTTGAATGGGATTATCAACTATTTCAGCTTGCTGTGTTTATAAGGAACTTATATTTTGAATGTTTTAATCTTTGATTTAAATTATTACCATTCAATTTATACATTGGAATCTATTATTTTTATTGGGGTGTTTTATACCTTTGGTTAAACCATCTTTTAAATAATCTTTATCAAAACTTTACATACTGTTTTTAGAATATGGCTCAATAAAATCGGTTTGCTGACACGACTCAATATTTTTCTCAATACTGCCATTACTTGCAATTCTAGATTCAGCATTTAAACTTGATTATGATTTTGCATATTTCCACTTCACTATACTTTTTTATTCTAATAATTTAAAAAATCCTTTTTTTAAACATCTTTATTGGAGCATAACTGCTTTACAATGTTGTGTTACTTTCTGCTGTATAACAAAGTGAATCAGCTATACATATACATATATCCCCATATCCCATCCCTCTTGCGTCTCCCTCCCACTCTCCCTATCCCACCCCTCTAGGTGGTCACAAAGCACCGAGCTGATCTCCCTGTGCTGTGTGGCTGCTTCCAACTAGCTATCAATTTTACATTTGGTAGTGTATATAGGTCCATGCCACTCTCTCACTTAGTCCCAGCATACACTTCCCCCTCCCCATGTCCTCAAGTCCATTCTCTACGTCTGCTGCCCCTAGGTTCCTCAGAACCATTTTTTTTCTTTTAAGATTCCATATATATGTGTTAGCATACGGTATTTGTTTTTCTCTTTCTGACTTACTTCACTCTGTATGACAGATTCTAGGTCCCTCCACCTCACAACAAATAACTCAATTTTGTTTCTTTTTATGGCTGAGTAATATTCCATTGTATATATGATGCCACATCTTCTTTATCCATTCATCTGTCGATGGACACTTAGGTTGCTTCCATGTCCTGGCTATTGTAAATAGTGCTGCACTGAACATTGTGGTACAGGTCTCTTTTTGAATTATGGTTTTCTCAGGGTATATGCCCAGTAGTGGGATTGCTGGGTAGTATGGTAGTGGTATTTTTAGTTTTTTAAGGAACCTCCATACTGTTCTCCATAGTGGCTGTATCAATTTACATTCCCACCAACAGTGCAAGAGGGTTCCCTTTTCTCCACACCCTCTCCAGCATTTATTGTTTGCAGATTTTTTGATGATGGCCATTCTGACCAGTGTGAGATGATACCTCATTGAAGTTTTGATCTGCATTTCTCTAATGATTAGTGATGTTGAGCATCCTTTCATGTGTTAGTTGGCAATCTGTATATCTTCTTTGGAGAAATGTCTATTGACATCTTCTGCCCATTTTTGGATTGGGTTGTTTGTTTTTTTGTTATTGAGCTGCATGAGCTGCTTGTATATTTTGGAGACTAATCCTTTGTCAGTTGCTTTGTTTGCAAATATTTTCTCCAATCCTGAGGGTTGTCATTTCGGCTTGTTTATGGTTTCTCTTGCTGTGCAAAAGCTTTTAAGTTTCATTAGGTCCCATTTGTTTGTTTTAATTTCCCGTACTCTAGGAGGTGAGTCAAAAATGATCTTGCTGTGATTTATGTCATAGAGTGTTCTGCCTATGTTTTCTTCTAAGAGTTTTATAGTGTCTGGCCTTACATTAAGGTCTTTAATCAATTTTGAGTTTAGTTTTGTGTATGGTGTTAGGGAGTGTTCTGATTTCATTCTTTTACATGTAGCTGGCCAGTATTGCCAGCACCACTTATGGGAGAGGCTGTCTTTTCTCCATTGTATATTCTTGCCTCCTTTACCAAAGATTAGCTGATCATATGTGCATGGGTTTATCTCTGGGCTTTCTATCCTCTTCCATTGATCTATATTTCTGTTTTTGTGCCAGTATCACACTGTCTTGATTACTGTAACTTTGTAGTATAGTCTGAAGTCAGGGAGCCTGATTCCTCCAGCTCCGTTTTTCTTTCTCAAGACTGCTTTGGCTATTAGAGGTCTTTTGTGTTTCCATACAAATTGTGAGCTATTTTGTTCTAGTTCTGTGAAAAATGCCATTGGTAGTTTGATAGGGATTGCACTGAATCTGTAGATTGTTTTGGGTAGTAGAGTCATTTTCACAATGTTGATTCTTCCAATCCAAGAACATGCTGTATCTTTCCATCTGTTTGTATCATCTTTAGTTTCTTTCATTAGTGTCTTATAGTTTTCTGCATAGAGGTCTTTTTTCTCCTTACGTAGGTTTATTCCTAGGTATTTTATTCTTTTTGTTGCAATGGTAAATAAGGGTGTTTCCTTAATTTCTCTTTCAGATTTTTCATCATTAGTGTATAGGAATGCAAGAAACTTCTGTGCATTAATTTTGTATCCTGATACTTTACCAGATTCATTGATTAGCTCTTGTAGCTTTCTGATAGCATCTTTAGGATTCTCTATGTATAGTAACATGTCATCTGCAAAGAGTGACAGCTTTCTTCTTCTTTTCTAACTTGGATTCCTTTTATTTCTTTTTCTTCTCTGATTGCTGTGGCTAAAACTTCCAAAACTATGTTGAATAATAGCGGTGAGAATGGGCAACCTTGTCTTGTTCCTGATCTTAGTGGAAATGGTTTCAGTTTTTCACCATTGAGAACGCTGTTGGCTGTGGGTTTGTCATATATGGCCTTTATTATGTTGAGGTAAGTTCCCTCTATGCCTACTTTCTGGAGGGTTTTTATCATTAATGGGTGTTGAATTTTGTCAAAAGCTTTTTCTGCATCTGTTGAGATGATCATATGGTTTTTCTCCTTCAATTTGTTAATATGGTGTATCACATTGATTGATTTGCGTATATTGAAGAATCCTTGCATTCCTGGGATAAACTCCACTTGATCATGGTGTGTGATCCTTTTAATGTGCTGTTGCATTCTGTTTGCCAGTATTTTGTTGAGGAGTTTTGCATTTATGTTCATCAGTATTACTGGCCTGTGGTTTTCTTTTTTTGTGACATCTTTTTCTAGTTTTGTTATCAGGGTGATGGTGGCCTCGTAGAATGAGCTTGGGAGTGTTCCTGCCTCTGCTATATTTGGGAAGAGTTTGAGAAGAATTGGTGTTAGCTCTTCTCTAAATGTTTGATAGAATTTGCCTGTGAAGCCATCTGGTCCCGGGCTTTTGTTTGTTGGAAGATTTTTTTTTTTTTTAAACATCTTTATTGAAGTATAATTGCCTTACAATGGTGTGTTAGCATCTGCTTTATAACAAAGTTAATCAGTTATACATATACAATATGTTCCCATATCTCTTCCCTCTTGCATCTCCCTCCCTCCCACCCTCCCCATCCCACCCCTCTAGGTGGTCACAAAGCACCGAGCTGATCTCCCTGTGCTATGCGGCTGCTTCCCACTAGCTATCTATTTTACATTTGGTAGTGTATATATGTCCATGACACTCTCTCACCCTGTCACATCTCACCCCACCCCCTCCCCATATCCTCAAGTCCATTCTCTAGTAGGTCTGTGTCTTTATTCGCATCTTGCCGCTAGGTTCTTCATGGCTTTTTTTTCCCTTAGATTCCGTATATATGTGTTAGCATACTGTATTTGTTTTTCTCTTTCTGACTTACTTCACTCTGTATGACAGACTCTAACTCCATCCACCTCATTACAAATACCTCCATTTCATTTCTTTTTATGGCTGAGTAATATTCCATTGTATATACGTGCCACATCTTCTTTATCCATTCATCTGTCGATGGACATTTAGGTTGCTTCCATGTCCTGGCTATTGTAAATAGAGCTGCAATGAACATTTTGGTACATGACTCTTTTTGAACTATGGTTTTCTCAGGGTATATGCCCAGTAGTGGGATTGCTGGATCGTATGGTAGTTCTATTTGTAGTTTTTTAAGGAACCTCCATACTGTTCTCCATAGTGGCTGTATCAATTTACGTTCCCACCAACAGTGCAAGAGAGTTCCCTTTCCTCCACACCCTCTCCAGCATTTATTGTTTCTAGATTTTTTGATGATGGCCATTCTGACCGGTGTGAGATGATATCTCATTGTAGTTTTGATTTGCATTTCTCTAATGATTAATGATGTTGAGCATCCTTTCATGTGTCTGTTGGCCATCTGTATATCTTCTTTGGAGAAATGTCTGTTTAGGTCTTCTGCCCATTTTTGGATTGGGTTGTTCGTTTTTTTGTTATTGAGCTGCATGAGCTGCTTGTAAATCTTGGAGATTAATCCTTTGTCAGTTGCTTCATTTGCAAATATTTTCTCCCATTCTGATGGTTGTCTTTTGGTCTTGTTTATGGTTTCCTTTGCTGTGCAAAAGCTTTTAAGTTTCATTAGGTCCCATTTGTTTATTTGTGTTCTTATTTCCATTTCTCTGGGAGCTGGGTCAAAAAGAATCTTGCTGTGATGTATGTCATAGAGTGTTCTGCCTATGTTTTCCTCTAAGAGTTTGATAGTGTCTGGTCTTACACTTAGGTCTTTAATCCATTTTGAGTTTATTTTTGTGCATGGTGTCAGGGAGTGTTCTAATTTCATACTTTTACATGTAGCTGTCCAATTTTCCCAGCACCACTTATTGAAGAGGCTGTCTTTTCTCCACTGTATATGCTTGCCTCCTTTATCAAAGATAAGGTGACCATATGTGCGTGGGTTTATCTCTGGGCTTTCTATCCTGTTCCATTGATCAATATTTCTGTTTTTGTGCCAGTACCAAACTGTCTTGATTACTGTAGCTTTGTAATATAGTCTGAAGTCAGGGAGCCTGATTCCCCCATCTCCATTTTTCGTTCTCAAGATTGCTTTGGCTATTCGGGGTCTTTTATGTTTCCATACAAATTGTGAAATTTTTTGTTCTAGTTCTGTGAAAAATGCCAGTGGTAGTTTGATAGGGATTGCATTGAATCTGTAGATTGCTTTGGGTAGTAGAGTCATTTTCACAATGTTGATTCTTCCAGTCCAGGAACATGGTATATCTTTCCATCTATTTGTATCATCTTTAATTTCTTTCATCAGTGTCTTATAATTTTCTGCATACAGGTCTTTTGTCTCCTTAGGTAGGTTTATTCCTAGATATTTTATTCTTTTTGTTGCAATGGTAAACGGGAGTGTGTTCTTAATTTCACTTTCAGATTTGTCGTCATTAGTGTATAGAAATGCAAGAGATTTCTGTGCATTAATTTTGTATCCTGCTACTTTACCAAATTCATTGATTAGCTCTAGGAGTTTTCTGGTAGCATCTTTAGGATTCTCTATGTATAGTATCATGTCATCTGCAAACAGTGACAGCTTTACTTCTTCTTTTCCGATTTGGATTCCTTTTATTTCTTTGTCTTCTCTGATTGCTGTGGCTAACACTTCCAAAACTATGTTGAATAATAGTGGTGAGAGTGGGCAACCTTGTCTTGTTGCTGATCTTAGTGGAAATGGTTTCAGTTTTTCACCATTGAGGACAATGTTGGCTGTGGGTTTGTCATATATGGCCTTTATTATGTTGAGGAAAGTTCCCTCTATGCCTACTTTCTGCAGGGCTTTTATCATAAATGGGTGTTGAATTTTGTCGAAAGCTTTCTCTGCATCTATTGAGATGATCATATGGTTTTTCTCCTTCAATTTGTTAATATGGTGTATCACATTGATTGATTTGTGTATATTGAAGAATCCTTGCATTCCTGGGATAAACCCCACTTGATCATGGTGTATGATCCTTTTAATGTGCTGTTGGATTCTGTTTGCGAGTATTTTGTTGAGGATTTTTGCATCTATGTTCATCAGTGATATTGGCCTGTAGTTTTCTTTCTTTGTGACATCTTTGTCTGGTTTTGGTATCAGGGTGATGGTGGCCTCGTAGAATGAGTTTGGGAGTGTTCCTCCCTCTGTAATATTTTGGAAGAGTTTGAGAAGGATAGGTGTTAGCTCTTCTCTAAATGTTTGATAGAATTCACCTGTGAAGCCATCTGGTCCTGGGCTTTTGTTTGTTGGAAGGTTTTTAATCACAGTTTCAATTTCAGTGCTTGTGATTGGTCTGTTCATATTTTCTATTTCTTCCTCGTTCAGTCTCGGCAGTTTGTGCATTTCTAAGAATCTGTCCATTTCTTCCAGGTTGTCAATTTTATTGGCGTAGAGTTGCTTGTAGTAATCTCTCATGATCTTTTGTATTTCTGCAGTGTCAGTGGTTACTTCTCCTTTTTCATTTCTAATTCTATTGATTTGAGTCTTCTCCCTTTTTCTCTTGATGAGTCTGGCTAATGGTTTATCAATTTTGTTTATCTTCTCAAAGAACCAGCTTTTAGTTTTATGGATTTTTGCTATTGTTTCCTTCATTTCTTTTTCATTTATTTCTGACCTGATCTTTATGATTTCTTTCCTTCTGCTAGCTTTGGGGTTTTTTGTTCTTCTTTCTCTAATTGCTTTAGGTGCAAGGTTAGGTTGTTTATTCGAGATGTTTCCTGTTTCTTGAGGTAGGCTTGTATTACTATAAACTTCCCTCTTAGCACTGCTTTTGCTGCGTCCCATAGGTTTTGGGTCGTCGTATCTCCATTGTCATTTGTTTCTAGGTATTTTTTGATTTCCCCTTTGATTTCTTCAGTGATCACTTCATTATTAAGTAGTGTATTGTGTAGCCTCCATGTGTTTGTATTTTTTACACATCTTTTCCTGTAATTGATATCTAGTCTCATAGCGTTGTGGTCGGAAAAGATACTTGATACGATTTCAATTTTCTTAAATTTACCAAGGCTTGATTTGTGACCCAAGATATGATCTATCCTGGAGAACGTTCCATGCGCACTTGAGAAAAATGTGTATTCTGTTGTTTTTGGGTGGAATGTCCTATAAATATCAATTAAGTCCATCTTGTTTAATGTATCATTTAAAGCTTGTGTTTCCTTATTTATTTTCATTTTGGATGATCTGTCCATTGGTGAAAGTGGGGTGTTAAAGTCCCCTACTATGATTGTGTTGCTGTCAATTTCCCCTTTTATGGCTGTTAGTATTTGCCTTATTTATTGAGGTGCTCCTATGTTGGGTGCATAAATATTTACAATTGTTATACCTTCCTCTTGGATCGATCCCTTGATCATTATATAGTGTCCTTCTTTGTCTCTTATAATATTCTTTATTTTAAAGTCTATTTTGTCTGATTTGAGAATTGCTACTCCAGCTTTCTTTTGATTTCCATTTGCATGGAATATGTTTTTCCATCCCCTCACTTTCAGTCTGTATGTGTCTCTAGGTCTGAAGTGGGTCTCTTGTAGACAGCATATATATGGGTCTTGTTTTTGTATCCATTCAGCCAGTCTGTGTCTTTTGGTGGGAGCATTTAATCCATTTACATTCAAGGTAATTATCGATATGTATGTTCCTATTCCCATTTTCTTAAATGTTTTGGGTTTGTTATTGTAGGTGTTTTCCTTCTCTTGTGTTTCTTGCCTAGAGAAGTTCCTTTAGCATTTGTTGTAAAGCTGGTTTGGTGGTGCTGAACTCTCTCAGCTTTTGCTTGTCTGTAAAGGTTTTAATTTCTCCATCACATCTGAATGAGATCCTTGCTGGGTAGAGTAACCTTGGTTGTAGGTTTTTCTCCTTCATCACTTTAAGTATATCCTGCCACTCCCTTCTGGCTTGCAGAGTTTCTGCTGAAAGATCAGATGTTAACCTTATGGGGATTTCCTTGTGTGTTATTTGTTGTTTTTCCCTTGCTGCTTTTAATATGTTTTCTTTATATTTAATTTTTGACAGTTTGATTAATACGTGTCTTGGCGTGTTTCTCCTTGGGTTTATCCTGTATGGGACTCTCTGTGCTTCCTGGACTTGATTAACTATTTCCTTTCCCATATTAGGGAAGTTTTCAACTATAATCTCTTCAAATATTTTCTCAGTCCCTTTCTTTTTCTCTTCTTCTTCTGGGACCCCTATAATTCGAATGTTGGTGCGTTTAATGTTGCCCCAGAGGTCTCTGAGACTGTCCTCAGTTCTTTTCATTCTTTTTTCTTTATCCTGCTCTGCAGTAGTTATTTCCACCATTTTATCTTCCAGGTCACTTATCCTTTCTTCTGCCTCAGTTATTCTGCTATTGATCCCATCTAGAGTATTTTTAATTTCATTTATTGTGTTTTTCATCATTGCTTGGTTCCTCTTTAGTTCTTCTACGTCCTTGTTAAATGTTTCTTGCATTTTGTCTATTCTATTTCCACGATTTTGGATCATCCTTACTATCATTATTCTGAATTCTTTTTCAGGTAGACTACCTATTTCCTCTTCATTTGTTAGGTCTGGTGTGTTTTGACCCTGCTCCTTCATCTGCTGTGTGTTTTTCTGTCGTTTCATTTTGCTTATCTTACTGTGTTTGGGGTCTCCTTTTCACAGGCTGCAGGTTCGTAGTTCCTGTTGTTTTTGGTATCTGTCCCCAGTGGGTAAGGTTGGTTCAGTGGGTTGTGTAGGCTTCCTGGTGGAGGGGACTATTGCCTGTGTTCTGGTGGATGAGGTTGAATCTTGTCTTTCTGGTGGGCACGTCCACGTCTGGTGGTGTGTTTTGGGGTGCCTGTGGCCTTATGATTTTAGGCAGCCTCCCTGCTAATGGATGGGGCTGTGTTCCTGTCTTGCTAGTTGTTTGGCATAGGGTGTCCAGCCCTGTAGCTTGCTGGTCGTTGAGTGAAGCTGGGTCTTGATGTTGAGATGGAGATCTCTGAGAGAATTTTGCCGTTTGGTATTACGTGGAGCTGGTAGGTCTCTTGTGGACCAGTGTCCTGAAGTTGGCTCTCCCACCTCAGAGGCACAGCCCTGATACCTGGCTGGAGCACCAAGAGCCTTTCATCCACACAGCTCAGAATATAAGGGAGAAAAAAATAGAAAGATAAAAAGAGGATAAAATAAAATAAAATAAAGCTATTATAATAAAAAATAAGAAAAAAATTATTAAGAGTAAATGTATTCAGAAAAAAATTTTTTTTAATTTTTAGAAATAGATTTATTAATTTTTTATAGTAAAAAATAAGAAAAAGATTTTTAAGAAAAAAATTTATTAAGAAAAAAAATTTTAATTTTTTAAAATAAAAAATATGAAAAAACTTATTAAAAATTTTTTTAATTTCTAAAAATAGAAAATACGGAAAAAATTATTAAGAAAGTATATATTAGGAAAAAAAAATTTTTTAAGTAAAAAAAAAAAAAAAAAATGGACGGACCTAATCCTAGGACTGATGGTGAAAGCAAAGCTATACAGACAAAATCTCACCCAGAAGCATACACATATACACTCACAAAAAAAGGAAAAGGGGAAATTAATATATCCTGCTCCTAAAGTCCACCTTTTGAATTTGGGATGATTCGTTGTCTATTTATGTATTCAACAGATGCAGGCACATCAAGTTGTTTGTGGAGCTTTAATCCGCTGCTTCTGAGGCTGCTGGGGGAGATTTCCCTTTCTCTTCTTTGTTCGTACAGCTCCCAGCATTCAGCTTTGGATTTGGACCCGCCTCTGCATGTACGTCGCCTGAGGGCGTCCGTTCCCCGCCCAGACAGAACGGGGTTAAAGGAGCAGCTGCTTCGGGGGCTCTGGCTCACTCAGGCCGGGGGAGGGAGCAGTACGGAGGAGGCGGGGAGAGCCTGCAGTGTCAGAGGCGTCGTGACGTTGCAGCAGCCTGAGGCGCGCCATGTGTTCTCCCGGGGAAGTTGTCCCTGGATCACGGGAGCCTGGCAGTGGCGCGCTGCACCGGCTCCCGGGAGGGGCGGTGTGGAGAGCGACCTGGGCTCACACACAGGCTTCTTGGTGGCGGCAGCAGCAGCCTTAGCGTTTCCTACCAGTCTCTGGGGTCCGCGCTGTTAGCCGCGGCTCGCGCCCGCCTCTGGAGTTCATCTAGGCCGCGCTCTGAATCCCCTCTCCTTGCGCGCCGCGAAACAAAGAGGCAAGAAAAAGTCTCTTGCCTCTTCGGCGTCTGCAGACCTCCTCTCCGGCTCCCTCCCGGCTCGCCGCAGCACGCCAACCCCTTCAGGCTGTGTTCACGCCGCCAACCCCAGTCCTCTCCCTGCGATCCGACCGAAGCCTGAGCCTCAGCTCCCAGCCCGGCCTGCCCCAGCGGGTGAGCAGACAAGCCTCTCGGGCTGGTGAGCGCTGCTCGGCGCTGAGCCTCTGTGCGGGAATCTCTCCGTTTTTCCCTCTGCGCCCCTGTTGCTGTGGGATCCGCGCTGATAGCCGCGCGGCTCGCACCCGTCTCTGGATTTCGTTTAGGCAGCGCTCTGAATCCCCTCTCCTTGAGCGCCACGAAACAAAGAGGCAAGAAAAAGTCTCTTGCCTCTTCGGCAGCTGCAGACTTTTTCCCGGACTCCCTCCTGGCTAGCACCAAAGCCCGAGCCTCAGCTCCCAGCCCCTGCCCGCCCCGGCGAGTGAGCAGACAAGCCTCTCGGGCTGGTGAGTGCTGGTTGGCACCGAGCCTCTGTGCGGGAGTCTCTCCGCTTTGCCCTCCGCACCCCTGTGGCTGCGCTCTCCTCTGCGGCTCCGAAGCTTCCCCCCTCTGCCACCCGCAGTCTCTGCCTGCAAAGGGGCTTCCTAGTGCGTGGAAACCTTTCCTCCTTCACGGCTCCCTCCCACTGGCACAGGTCCCGTCCCTATTCTTTTGTCTCTGTTATTTCTTTTTTCTTTTACCCTACCCAAGTATGTGGGGATTTTCTTGCCTTTTGGGAGGTCTGACGTCTTCTGCCAGCGTTCAGTGGGTGTTCTGTAGGAGCAGTTCCACGTGTAGATGTATTTCTGCTGTGTCTGTGGGAAGGAAGGTGATCTCCGCGTCTTACTCTTCTGCCATCTTGCCCCTACCTCTGTTGGAAGATTTTTAATCACAGTCTCAATTACAGTGCTTGTGATTGGTCGGTTCATATTTTGTATTCCTTCCTGGTTCAGTCTTGGAAGGTTGTGTTTTTCTAAGAATTTGTTCATTCCTTCCAGGTTGTCCATTTTATTGGCATAGAGTTGCTTGTAGTAATCTCTCATGATCCCTGTACTTCTGCAGTGTCACTTGTTAATTCTCCTTTTTCATTTCTAATTCTGTTGATTTGAGTCTTCTCCCTTTTTTTCTTGATGAGTCTGGCTAATGGTTTATCAATTTTGTTTATCTTCTGAAAGAACCACTTTTTCGTTTTATTGATCTTTACTATTGTTTCCTTCATTTGTTTTTCATATCTTTCTAATCTGATCTTTATGATTTCTTTCCTACTGCTAACTTTGGGGGTTTTTTGTTTTTGTTTTTTTTTCTCTAATTGCTTTAAGTGTAAGGTTAGGTTGTTTATTTGAGATGTTTCTTGTTTCTTGAGGTAGGATTGTATTGCTATAAACTTCCCTCTTAGAGCTGCTTTTGCTGAATCCCATAGGTTTGGGGTTGCTGTGTTCTCATTGTCAGTTGTTTCTAGGTATTTTTTTAATTTCCTCTTTGATTTCCTCAGTGATCTCTTGGTTATTTAGTAGCGTATTGTTTAGCTCCCCATGTGTTTGTATTTTTTACAGTTTTTTTTCCCTGTAATTGATATCTAGTCTCATAGTGTTGTGGTCAGAAAGGATACTTGATAAATTTTCATTTTCTTAAATTTACCAAGGCTTGATTTGTGACCCAAGATATGATCTATCCTTCAGAATGTTCCATGAGCATTTGAGAAGAAAGGGTATTCTGTTGATTTTGGATGGAATGTCCTATAAATATCAATTAAGTCCATCTTGTTTAATGTGTCATTTAAAGCTTGTGTTTCCTTATTTATTTTCATTTTGGACGATCTGTCCACTGGTGAAAGTAGGATGTTAAATTCCCCTACTATGATTGTGTTACTGTCGATTTCCCCTTTTACAGCTGTTAGCATTTGGCTTATGTATTGAGGTGCTCCTATGTTGGATGCATAAATATTTACAATTGTTATATCTTCTTCTTGGATTGATTGCTTGATCATTATGTAGTGTCCTTCTTTGTCTCTTGTAATAGTCTTTATTTTAAAGTCTATTTTTTCTGATATGAGTATTACTACTCCAGATTTCTTTTGATTTCCATTTGCATGGAATATCTTTTTCCATCCCCTCACTTTCAGTCTGTATGTGTCCCTAGGTCTGAAGTGGGTCTCTTGTAGACAGCATATATATGGGTCTTGTTTTTGTATCCTTTCAGCCAGTCTGTGTCTTTTGGTTGGAGCATTTAATCCATTTACACTTGACGTAATTATCAATATGTATGTTCCTTGTACCATTTTTAAAATTGTTTTGGGTTTGTTTTTGTAGGTGTTTTCCTTCTCTTGTGTTTCCTGCCTAGAGAAGTTCCTTTAGCATTTACTGTAAAGCTGGTTTGGTGGTGCTGAATTCTCTTTACTTTTGCTTGTCTGTAAAGGTTTTAATTTCTCTCTCAAATCTGAATGAGATCCTTGCTGGGTAGAGTAATCTTGGTTGTAGGTTTTCTCCTTTCATCACTTTAAATATGTCCTGCCACTCCCTTCTGGCTTGCAGAGTTTCTGCTGAAAGATCAGCTGTTAATCTTAGGGTGATTCCCTTGTATGTTATTTGCTGTTTTTCCCTTGCTGCTTTTAATATTTTTTCTTTGTATTTAATTTTTGATAGTTTGATTAATATGTGTTTTGGCATGTTTCTCTTTGGATTTATCCTGTATGGGACTCTCTGTGCTTACTGGACTTGATAGACTATTTCCTTTCCCATATTAGGGAAGCTTTCAACTATAATTTCTTCAAATATTTTCTCAGTGTCTTTCTTTTTTTCTTGTTCTTCTGGGACCCTATAATTGGAATGTTGGTATGTTTAATGTTGTCCCAGATGTATCTGAGACTGTCCTCAATTATTTTCATTCTTTTTTCTTCATTCTGCTCTGGGGTAGTTATTTCCGCTATTTTATCTTCCAGATCACTTATCGGTTCTTCTGCCTCAGTTATTCTGCTATTGATTCCTTCTAGAGAATTTTTAATTTCATTTAGTGTGTTTTTCATCATTATTTGTTTGCTCTTTGCGTCTTCTAGGTCCTTGTTAAACATTTCTTGTATCTTCTCCACTCTATTTCCAGGATTTTGGAACATCTTTACTATCATTACTCTGAATTCTTTTTCAGGTAGACTGCCTATTTCCTCTTCATTTGTTTGGTCTGGTGGGTTTTTACCTTGCTCCTTCATCTGCTGTGTTTCTCTGTCTTCTCGTTTTGCTTAACTTACTGTGTTTGGGGTCTCCTTTTTGCAGGCTGCAGGTTCGTAGTTCCCATTGTTTTTGGTGTCCACCCCCAGTGGGTGAGGTTGTTTCAGTGGGTTGTGTAGGCTTCCTGGTGGAGGGGACTGGTGCCTGTTTTCTGGTGGATGAGGCTGGATCTTGTCTTTCTGGTGGCAGAACTGTGTCCGGTCATGTGTTTTGGGGTGTCTGTGAATTTATTATGATTTTAGGCAGCCTCTCTGCTAATGGGTGTGGTTGTGTTCCTATCTTGCTACTTGTTAGGCATTGGGTGTTCAGCACTGGAGCTTGCTGGTGATTGAGTGGAGCTGGTTCTTAGCACTGAGATGGAGATCTCTGTGAGAGCTCTCACTGATTGATATTACATGGGGCTGGGAGGTCTCTGGTGGTCCAATGTCCTGAACTCGGCTCTCCCACCTCAGAGGCTCATGCCTCCTAGCCAGCCAGATAACCAAGACCCTGTCAGCCACATGGCTCAGAAGAAACGGGAGAAAAAAAAGAGAGAAAGAAAAAATAATAAAATAAAATAATTAAAATAAAATATAAAAAAATTATTAAAAAAATAATAAAAAAATTTAAAAAGTAATTTAAAAAACGAAGAGAGCAACCAAACCAATAAACAAATCCACCAATGATAACAAGTGCTAAGAACTATACTGAGATAAACATAAAAGTCAGAAACAAAAGAGTTGCAGACAGCAACCCCCAAGTCTACAGTTGCTCCCAAAGTCTACCACCTCAATTTTGGGATGATTCATTGTCTATTCAGGTATTCCACAGATGCAGGGTACCTCAAGTTGATTGTGGGGATTTAATCTGCTGCTCCTGAGGCTGCTGGGAGAGATTTCTCTTTCTCTTCTTTGTTCGCACAGCTCCTGGGGTTCAGCTTTGGATTTGGCCCCTCCTCTGCATGTAGGTTGCCCTCTGGCATCTTTTCTTTGCCCAGACAGGAGGGGGTTAAAGGAGTGGCTGATTAGGGGGCTCTGGCTCAGTCAGGCCAGGGGGAGGGATGGGTACATAATGCGGGGTGAGCCTGCAGTGGCAGAGGCCAGCGTGACGTTGCAACAGCCTGAGGCATGCCATGTGTTCTCCCGGGGAAGTTGTCCCTGGATTACTGGACCCTGGCAGTGCTGGGCTGCACAGGCTCCCAGGAGGGGAGATGTGGATAGTGACCTGTGCTTGCACACAGGCTTCTTGGTGGCTGCAGCAGCAGCCTTAGCGTTTCATGCCTGTCTCTGGTGTCTGCACTGATAGCCGTGGCTTGTGCCTGTCTCTGGAGCTCATTTAGGCAGTGCTCTGAATCCCCTCTCCTCATGCACCCTGAAAAAATGGTCTCTTGACTCTTAGGCAGTTCCAGACTTTTCCCCAGACTCCCTCCTGGCTAGCTGTGGTGCACTAGCCCCCTTCAGGCTGTGTTCACACAGCCAACCCCAGTCCTCTCCCTGGGATCTGACCTCAGAAGCCTGAGCCTCAGCTCCCAGCCCCCACCCTCCCGGGCGGGTGAGCAGACAAGCCTCTCGGGCTGGTGAGTGCTGGTCAGCACTGATCCTCTGTGCAGGAATCTCTCTGCTTTGCCCTCTGCACCCCTGTTGCTGCACTCTCCTCCGTGGTTCTGAAGCTTCCCCCCACTGCCCACCCTCTGTCTCCACCAGTGAAGGAGCTTCCTAGTGTGTAGAAACCTTTTCTCCTTCACATCTCCCTCCCACTGGTGCAGGTCCCGTCCCTATTCTTTTGTCTCTGTTTTTTCTTTTTTCTTTTGCCCTACCCACGTACCTGGGTAGGGCAAAAGAAAAAAGGTACGTGAGGAGTTTCTTGCCTTTTGGGAAGTCTGAGGTCTTCTGCCGGTGTTCAGTAGGTGTTCTGTAGGAGTTGTTCCACATGTAGATATATTTTTGATGTATTTGTGGGGAGGAAGTCTTACTCCTCTGCCATCTTAAGGGTCCTCCAAAAAATCCTTCTTTAAAGGGCAATTTATGCTGGTTTTATTGAAGTGATACATACAATTGTTAAAGATTTGAAAAATGTCACCTTTGATATTATTTTTCCATAACTTAAATTTATTAATAACTTATTAATTTTGCTGACCAAGGCCTAAAATCTCCCATACTTTGCTTTGCAATTAATGATGGATTAGGTAAATATAAAATTAAATGTATAAGATTAAAATCCCTCCCATTGAGGTGACGATCAAATTGACCATCATCAAACCAGAACATCATATGAAACTCCAGGGAACAAAAGATGGGATTATCTCACTGTGGACGCATGCATTCCTTTTATGCATTAGCTGTCTGTCTCGCACTATTCTTCATAACTGTCCACAGTATTTGTTGCAAAATACACATATCTGTTTAAAGTTTCATGTGATTCATTCTTATGTTTTCTATTCTATTTAATTTTCACAAAATGCTGGTTGCGACTCTCCACTAATGGGTTGCAGGCTACAGATCACTCATTAGTCTGCTCAGCAGTCTACTCACTAAACTGGGACAGGACGACTGCTGAGTCATGCTGAGAAATGGGTCCCTGGCTCAGATCATAAGTGAGAATTGACTTCAAATGTTTTAAAGAGATAAATATGAAAAGCAAAACTTCAATTATTTTTAGGAAAAAAAGTAAATAAAGGATAATATCCTTTTTACTTCTGGATAGGGAAAGATCTATTTAAAATTCCACAAATATAACAAGATATGGAGGTAAATATTGATGAATTCAGTTATATTAAAATTCTGAACTTCAGTTCAGCAAAGGGCACTATAAAATAGAAAAGTCACAGCCTAGAAGGAGACATGCATATTACCAATAAAGGATTTTAATCCAAAATAATAGACTTAAAAATTTCTATAATCAATCAGTAAAAGACAAAATGTATGAACAAGTAAGTTATACATGTGAACATGCAGTAAGTTACAACTTACAAAAAAATGGTTATTAGTAACCAGGTAAATGTTAAAATTATAATGAAGTACAATTTCATGCTTCTAAAATTAGAATTTTTCTAATCTGAAAATTCCAAATGCTGGCCACAAAGTGCAGCAGTGGGAATTCAAGAATTGCTGATGGTTGGTCCATTGGTAAAACTCATTTGGAGAATAATGTAGCAATATTTAGAACATAAAGAAGTTTACACCTCTTGATGTAGCAATTGTAGATGTAAGGATGTACATATAAAACCCAGAAATAGCTTTATACTTTATAAAGATATGGGGACACTGTTTCCAACTCCAACAGAAATCAGACAAAAAATTAAGTTATGAGAATGGATGAATAAATTGTGGTATAACGATTCAATGGAAGACTATGCGTCAAAGAAAATGAACACCTAGAGATGCCAGCATGAGTCTCAGAAACACGATACTGAACAAAAATGTTAAGTTGTATGAATATACGTTTGATACCACTTATAAACATGGAACACTTGTTTACCACTTGTAAACATGGAGCACAATTCCACATCTTGGTTAAGAATAACACATACATTTTAAGAGTGCATGAAAATGTGAAACTTCACAGCCGGAATAATGGTGATCCCTTAGGAAGGCACATGTGCTTAGAGAGAAGTACGTGGGGGTTTCTGTGGTGTTAGTAACGGTTTGTTTTTATAGTTGGGAAGTAGACACACAGATTATATCATATTTTTATTTTACATTTTTATATAGGAATTATTCAAAGATAAATTTAAAAAATAAAAACAGAGATGATGGCTGTATTGTGGGTTAAAAGAAGAAAAAAGAGACAAAATAGTGACATTTTCAAAGACAGAAACACCAAGTTTTTTAGACTAAATGCACAAAATTACCTATGTGGAAAGATGAGTAATAAATCATTGTTTCTAGCATTAATAGAACTCAAAATAACTATATGATACAAAAGTTGATAGAAAATAATTCATAATCCCTTGAAGTCCATGCATTTTACATTATAATTCTTCATATCAAATGACATATAAAGCACTCCTTATTTTTAAATGGTTGTGGTATATTTGATAGTCTAAATTTTAAGAAGGGTTAAGAGAAAACAAGAGAAAGCTGGCAACACTGAGTGACTAAACTGGGATTTGTGTTCTCTTTCCAGCCACAGGGACGAAGTCAGAGGGCCTCTGGGATGCTCTCCGGAGGACATGCCCCTCACCCATGGGCTAGAGCCTCTGATTCTGACAAATATGTGACAGCAAAAGGTCTACTGATGAGAACATTAGGAGATAAAACTTACAAATTGACTGGTTTGACTGGTGCCAAGAAAGATCTTGTTTGAAATCTGTCCCATAGTCCACCAACCATCTAAAATCACCATCAAAATGAATGACAAGTATTTAACCAAGTTACTGTAATTTCTAGTATTTAAGTTCCAATTACTGTAATCTCTAGTATATATGTTCTAAGTTACTGTAATTTCTAGTATACAAGCTTCAGTGCTCTTGTCAGTCCCCTCGTATCACGGGCAAGAGCCCCAGTCACCTAATGGAAAGCACTCCCCGAGCATCCTTATTCACTCAGGGGGTTGCTCCTGAGCCACTCCTGGTCTCTGCTCTGCTCACAGACCCTCAGTGTCAGTTTGTTTTCTCATAGCTGGAATCTGCCTCTTTAGCCACCTCCTTTGGACTGAAGCCCTTGTGAAAGGTCTGGTTTGGATTTTCATCCCAAGACTGTGCTTTCTTGGCTCCCCCTTAGCCCATGCTCCACAGCCCCAGGCTAGTCTCCCCCACCTAGAGCCGTCATCTTAGACCATCATCTTGCCAGGAAGGACTTTGGATACAAGTATAATTCAACACTAAACAATATGTAATAAAAGACCAATTTTCACAAGGTATAAAAATATTTTAAAGGAGTTGAGAGATCCTTAAAAATAGTTATAGGAATCCAGACACATTTTTGGTCCTTTAATTGGTTTTCATTTCTGTGCACAAATCCTGTGCTGAGATTTTATATTAAAACTATATTTTTCCTCTCTAATTATCATTTTTTTCTCTGTAAAAGCTGAAGTTTTTCAAGATACTGGGGGCTTCTTAACCTGTAGTTCACAAACCTCTTAGGAGTCATGTTTAGAACTGTATTTCAATATAATTGATTTCCTTTTTAGTTTCGTGTACTTTTATGTATTAAAAAACTTCATTATGAGAGGTGATCACTGACCTGAGTTATTGCTGGCAATCCTTCATATCTTTTCAGTGTAAAACACTGTGAGATAGGGTCAGCAGCTTTTTCCACTGTTGTTTCTTCTGGATCAAGTTTTGGTGGTAGCATCTTGTCCCAAGGAACCATTTCATAAGCCCTATGAAATTATTAAATAATGACATTTTGTGAAAAATACATATTCAGTTGGCATAGTTCTTAACAATATCATATTCTGTGGTAGGAAGAATTCTAAACTGCCCCCCAAGATTCCTGCCCCTGGTGTACATACTGTACGTAGTCACCTCCCCTCAAGTGTGGGCAGAGCAAATGTATATGGTAGGGTATCACGCCTATGATAGTTTATATAGCAACTTTATACGGCAAAAAGGGATTGTGCACAGGTAATTAAGGTCCCTAATCAGTTGAATTTGAGTTAATCAAAAAAAAAAAAAAAAAGAGGCAGATTATCCTAAGTGGTTCTGACCTAAACAGGTGACCCCTAAAAAGAAGCAAGAAAACAGCAGCAGACACACTTCAGTTATCCTTAAACAAATCCTGTGAGTCCTAGAGCTGCGCTGAGCTGAATCCTGCCAACAATCCGAATGACCCTGGGAGATGGGGACTCAGCCGCTGCTGACATCTTGATTCCAGCCTGAGAAACCCTGAGCATTGAACTCAGCGGGGACTTGCCAGCACTTCTGTCTTATGCAAATGTGAGATACTAAATGGGCATGATGTAAAGCTGCCATATTGTGGTAATCTGTTACACAGAAATAGAAAACTAATGCATACACTTATATACATCTTACACTTTACCAACAAAAATTTCATTTGAGCTTTGCAGCAGGGCAAGAAGAATATTAATTTACAAATAAATAAGCTATGGCTTAGAAAACTGAATTTGTTTGCTTAAGGTCACTCAGCCACTGATGGTCGAAGTTAGACGTCTGATCTTGATTACCTGCCACTGAGGAGTCAGTAACATTCACATGATGTTCACCCCCCTGCCCCCTAAAGCACTTTCTTAGTTTGCCACACAAGCGCTAAGTCTCTGCATTTCCTTCCCCCCGACCCGAGCACTAGTTCTCTGCATTTCCTCCCCCCACCCCCCCATTGGTTCCCTCCTCTCAGTCCCTTTTGCTGCCCCCCCCCCCCTTTTTCGCCTCTTTCTTGATGTACAGATGCCAGGACTCAAGCTCTGTTCTTCTCCTCTGGCTCATGCAGTGCTGGGGCTTGACGTCCCTGCCCCTAAGCCATGACACCCAGACTTGTTCCGCCAGCACAGGCCTCTCCCCCAGACTGCAGACCCACAGACCACGTTGCCTACTTGACACAGCCACTTGGATGTCTAATGAGCATCTTTATATTCAGCACATCTAAAACTGACCTCTGATCTTTCCCTCCAAACCTGCTCCACTTGCCTTCATCTTGATAAGTGATGGCTTCAGTCCCTCCAGCTGCAGAGCCTTAAACCTTGGAATCATTCTCCATGCCTCTTTCTTTCAGACTCACAATCTCCAGTCTGGAAACTGTGTTGACTCTGCTCTCAAAATGTATCCAGAGGCCAGCAGCTGTTACAACTTCCTACCACGCTCCTCCAAAACGCCATTATCTCTGACCTAGATGACAGCAGCAACCTTCTGCCTGGTCTCCCAGCTTCTCCCCTCACCCAGTCCACTTTGAACCCAGCAGCCACCATGACTACTTTGATACACAAGTCTGATCTGGCCACTTCACTGCTAACACCCTCCTGTTTACAATCTCTTCAAGTGCCCAGCATGATCTGGTTCCTGGGCACTCCCTGACCTTTTCTTTTGCTACCCCTCTCTTACTGCACTGTAGACCCCTGGCCTTTGCTTTTCCTTGACATCTCAATCACACTTCTGACACAGGGCTTTTGCTCTACATTCCCTTTGACTGGGAAGTAGTCAATCCAGATATCTGCACATCACTCACTTCCAAGTTCCTGCTCAAATCTCATCGCTCAAGGAGGCCTACACAGACCTCCTAGTTATTATGGAAGCCTGTTACTCCCCACAGGACACTCTTGATATTCTTATCCTGTTCTATTTTTTCTCTCCTATTTTTTCATTGACTCATCACCTTCTAAGATATGATCTATTTACATATTACGTTTGTGGCTTATTGTCTGTCTCCCTTTAGAGTGACTGTTCATTGCACGAGTCTTTTATTCACTGGTGAATCTCACAGCCTAGGGCATGGACACATAACAGATACTCTATATGATTTTCGACTGAGTAAAAAAGTTCTCCTTCAAACTTCTCTGCTCTCATTTTCTATGATGCTGTACCCTTATCTCATCCTCTCTCTCTGAGCCTTTCCTTTCTGTTTTGGTTTTATTTTTCTATTAAATATAGGTTTTCTTCCTTAAACTGTTTATTTTAGCAATCAATGTAAGTAAGTAAAGAATTGTGTCTGATAGTCTTTGAATTCCTCACAGGATCCAGGATATTGTGGACATAAAGGTGATGTGTTATTAAAGAAAAAAGAAATACATTTTTAAATCAAATTCTATTGGGGAAAAATGCTTACTTTTGTGTAGAGGACTTGTAAAATGAGTCTTTTGCATTATATTTCTTGTTTGATTGTAAAAGTGGTTCTCCATCATCCTAGAAGGGGTGAATAATAAGTTTAACAAGATTAGATGTAAATGAAAATTGCTAATGTTTTCTATTCACCATGCTTTCTTTTTCTCTCTTTCTTCATTTTTCTTCTTTCAAAGCACATCTTAGATCCACTGGATTTAATGCTTTCCTACTTTCCTCTATTGTCTTGGAAATTTACATTGTGTGTGTGTGTGTGTGTGTGTGTGTACTCCTACTAATTAAATTAAAATTTACAAATATATGTTATTCTACTCATTTCTGATTTTTGGCTTAATAATTTTTTTAAGATTGAAATGTATGTTATTAATTTTAGACCTTTCTTGCTTTCTAATATAGACACAAAAGACTAATTTTTTCTTCTTAGCACGGTTTTAACTCCTTTATACAAAATTTGATATGTTTCATTTTCAAATTTATCATTCAGTTTAAAACATTTTCTAATTTCTCCTGTGATTTCTTCTTTGACCCATGGATTATTTAGAATTGTGGTGTTTAATTTAAAAATATTTGATGCTTTCCTAGACATCTTATAGTTATTTATTTTTAATTTAACTCTGTGGTGGTTTGAGAACATATATAGTAAATTACAGTCACTGATTTTTGAATGCTAAAAAATCTTGCAATCCTGGAATAATCCCCACTTAGTTGTGATGTATCATCCTTTTTATATATTACCAAATTCAATTTAGTAAAATTTTGCTAAGGATTTTTTTGTCTGTTCATATCAGACTAATTTTTGTTGTAATATCTTTTTCATATTTTGGTGACAGGCTTCTTTTGTCCTCAAATATGTTATTTGGGTAAAATGATATTATTTCTTCCTTAAATATCTGATCTTACTCATCAGTAGAACTATCTAGCCCTGGAGTTTTTTCTGTAGAAAGTGTTTTGATAATCAATTAAACTATTTAATAGATATAGGGCTACTCAGACTTTCTTATTATGTCAGTTTTGTTGTGTTTTCAAGGAATTTGCTCATCTTAGCTAAGTTGTCAGATTGAGTGGCATAAAGTTGTTTATCACATCCTTATTAAAAAAATAAACTGTATTGAGGTATAATATACTGCAATGAACTAAATTCGATAAATGCATACAATTTGATGGGATATTATAGCTGTGTATACCCATGAAAGCACAACATACAAGATTCAGAGCATTTATATTTTGCAGAAGTATTTCTCATGCCCCTTTGCATCCATATCTCTCCCTGTTCCCAGGCGAGGGCAACAAATGATCTGCTTTTTGTCACTCTATATCGGTTTGCATTTTTAGAGCTTTATTTAAATAGAATCAGTTGGTATGTAATATTTTGTTTCTGGCTACTTTCATTCAGTATAATGATTTTGAGATTCATTCATGTTGTTGCATGTGTCAGTAGATTTTTATTGCTGAATACTATTCCATTCTATGACTATGCTACAATTTGTTCATACTTTCACATGCACGTGAACATTTGTTTCCACATTTTGGCAATTATGAATAAAGCTGCTTTGAATATTTATGTCCAAGTCATTGTGTGGACATACATTTAAATTTGTCTTGGGTAAATATCTAGGAGTAGAATGGCTGGGACACTTGATAGGTGTATGTTTAACTTCTAAACAAAGTGTTAAAGAGTTTCCAAAGTATCTGTAATGTTTCACAATCCCGCCAGCAATGTGTGAGAGTTCCAGTGTTCTGGATCCTTGTCAACACCTGGAATTTTCAGTCTTTTAAATATTAGCTTTTGTGGGGATATACTGTTTTTCACTAATGACTCAGCATGTTGAACATCTTTTCATGTGTTTTTTAGCCATTCTTATTTTTTTTGTGAAGTGTCTGTTCACATCTTTTGTTCATTTTGCACTTGGGTTGTTCGTCTTGTTATTGATTGATTTTAAGAGGTTTTTACACATTATAGATACAAATCCTTTGTCATATATGTGATTGTGAATATTTTCTCATTGTGTGGCTTGCTGTTTCACTTTCTTAACAATGCATTTTGAAAATCTAAATATTTAAAAAATTTTACAATCTTAATTTTATATTGAAGCCTATTATCCATTTTAAGGTTAATTTTTTGTATATTTTAATATAGTAAAACTTGATTATTTTCCCCATAGGATATCTAGTTGTTTTAGTAATATATTAAGACTTCCCTTTCTTCACTAAAATGCCTTGGCACATTAAAAAAATCAAATGTCAATATATTAGGTGGCTCCACTTCTGGACTCTTTTTTATGTTCCGTTAATCTGTATCTATCATGTTCCCTTTGGTACTGATTATTCTAACTTTATAGTAAGAGTTGAAATCAGGTGGCATAAATCCTCCAAGTTTATTCTTCTTATTCAAAATTGTTTTAGCTATCTTAGGTTTCTGTTTTATATTGATTTTATAATCAGCTTGCCAATTTCTTCAAAAGTGCCTCTTAAGATTTTGATGGAGTTTGCATTGAAACTATCTATAGATCAACTGGGGAAGCATTAACATACTAACAATAATAAGTCTTTCAGTCCATAAACCTGGTTTGCTTTCCATTTATTTAGGTCTTCTTTAATTGATTTCATTCAGCGATGTACTCTAGTTGTCAGTGAAGAAAATGTGCATGTGTTTCACTAAATTCTATGTTGATTTTGGCCCTATTGTAAACAGAATCTTTTGAAATTTCACTTTCCAATTGTTGGCTTCTGATATGCACAAATACAATTGGTTTTTGTACATTAACAATAAACCTATGCCTTTAATAAATTCAGCTATTACTTTTAGTAGTTGTTTTGAAGATTCCTCAGGATTTTCTATAAATATTATGTCATCTCTATGTAAAGATAGATTTATTTCTTCCTTTCCAATATTTATAACTTCTACCTCTCTTCCTTACCCTGCTGCAATAGCCATTACCTCCATTGGATGGAAAATAAAAGTGGTAAGAGCAGGCATTTTTGTCTTGTTCCTGATTTTAGAGAAAGAAAATTGTCTTTCATCATTACTTTAGCCTTAGTTTATCACAGATGCCCTAAATATCAGGTTAAGGAAGTCCCCCTATAAGTCTAATTTGTTGAGAGTTTTTATTACAAATGAATATTGATTTTTCCCTTCTTCCTAAGAATAGTCTTGGTTATTTCTGATTCTCTGGTTTCTGTATCCATTTTATAAAGAAATTTTCAATTTCCACAAATATACAGATAGGATACTGATTGAAATTGCATTGAAACTATAAATCAACTTAGAAAGGCCTAAAAAAACTTTAAATGTTGAGCCTTTTAATCCAGATAATAGTATATTTCCCTATCTATTTGGGTATTTTAAAATTTCTCTCAATACACTTACTAGTTTTGCCACAGGGTTCTAGAATATGTTTTGTTAGATTTACTACTCAATAGTTAATAATTTTGATGCAATTTTAAATGATAGTTTAAACTTTTAAAAAATGTTCTGCTTCTCACTGATATTTAGAATACAATTAATGATTTTATAATAATATTTATTTCTAGAAACCTTATTACATTCATTTTTTAATTTTAGCAAGTTAACTGCAGATTTAATTGGATTTTTAACATGCATAATCATATTATCAAGAATAATAGATTTGTTTAACGCTTTCTAAGTTTTATACTATTTTTATGTTTCTTTGATTTGGCTGGCTAGGAACTCCAATGTGTAGAGTTCAAATATTGTTTGATTTACCTTTTCATAGATATCTATTGTTAATTTGAGGATAATTTTCAGTTCTTTTCATCAAACTTTTTTCTTTTTTTGCCTATGTTTAGATGAGTATATGACTTTTCTACTGTGATACAGTTAGTTATGCTCACCTATTTCCTAAAGTTAAGCAAATCTTACATTGCTGGGGTAGACTTAACTTTATCATGATCTAGTAACCACGTGCTATATTGCTAGACCCTAAACATGTGTGTGCATCTTCAATCTTTACCTGATACCTTTCATTACAGATTTCTACCTTAATTCATTTGCCATCAGAGCGTATTTTGTGTATAATTTCAATTATTTTGATTTATTGATTTGTTTTATGTCCCAGAATACAATTTACCTTGGTGAACCCTCTGTGTGAATTGAAAAGAATTCCTATTCTGCTGTTGTTGTGTGGACTATACCAAGTAGGTCAAGTCAGTCAATAATGTTTTTTTATATCTTCTTTTTATATCTTCTCTATCTTCACTTTTTTTTCTGTCTACCTTTTCTATCAGTTACTAAGAATGGAGTGTTTAAATCTCTGATAGTGATTGTGGATCTGCTTTTCAGTTCCATCAGTTTTTGCTTCATGTATTTGAGTTGCGTTATTAGGTCATTTTATAAATTGACCTTCTTTATCATCATGGAATATCTACCTGGTAAAATTTCTTGTTCTGAAATCTACTTCGTTTGATATTATTACAGATATTTCTGTTTTCTTTAACTCTTTTTTGTGCAGTATATATTTTCCCATCTTAAACTTTTATCTATTTCTATTTAACATGGCTTTCTTGTAGCCAGAATATAGTTGGGTACTAATTTTTTTTATCCAATATAACAATTGCTGACTTTAAATTTAATTATATATAGTTAGAGTCAATATGACAATTGACATAATTTGGTTTAAATCTAGCTTTATTTACTATTTGTTTCACCTGCTCCTTTTCCTTTTGTATTACTTTGTTTTGCATTAGTTGAGGTAATTTTTTCCTCTTTACAGTTTAATTTTATCTCTGCCTATTAGCTTGCTTTCTTTCTCTCTTTCCTTCCTTCCTTCCTTTCTCTCTCTCTCTCTCTCTTTCTTTTATCATGGCCACTCTAGGATTTACAATACACGTCTTTAATTCTAGGGTTTACAGTATATTATACCATTTCACAAATGGTGTAAAAATTACAACAGCATATCCCCATTTTCATCCTGACATTACCTGGGTTACTGTAATACAGTTTACTCCTACATATGCTATAACCTCTAACTACTTGTAATGGTTGTTTCTTTAACAGTCAGTATAATTTAACTAACTTAAAAACAAAACATAGTATTTTATTTTTACCCACATATTTACCATTTCTGTTGATCTCAAATCCATTTCATTGTGGAAACTCAAATTTCCATATACTTTAGTTTTTTCTATCTAAAGAACTTCCTTTATGTCTGCTAGCAATGAATTTTCTCAGCTTGGTTTTTCTGAAAATGTCCTTGTGTGTTTTGACTTTATTTTTGAAATGTGTTATTTCTGGTTAAAGTATTCTTAGTTGATTTTTTTAAAATTTAAAATGTTTCTTCATTTTATTCTGGCTTGCACAGATTCTGACAAGAAACCTACTGTCATTCTTACATGTGTTCCTCTGTACATAATTTCTTTTCTCTAACTATTTTAGGATTTTCTCTTTATCACTGTTTTTCCACAATGTGATAGATGTGCATGGTTTTATTTATCTTTACTCAGCTTGACATTGGCTGAATTTTTGCGGTCTGAAGATTTATAATTTTCTTCAGTTAGGAACAATTTGGGCCATTATTTCCCCAAATATTTTTCTCCCACCTTCCTTGTTTCCCTGGAATTCCAAGTACATGTATGTTAGACTGCTCGACACTGCCCCACAGCTGACTGATGCTTTATTTGTTAATTTTCTCTCTGTATTTCATGTTCGAGTTTCTACTGCTATGTCTTTAATTTCACTGACCTTTTATTCTGCAGTGTCTAATCTGCTCTTGAAGCTAC
Organism: Balaenoptera borealis; assembly: GCF_965194805.1. Classification (NCBI taxonomy): domain Eukaryota; kingdom Metazoa; phylum Chordata; class Mammalia; order Artiodactyla; family Balaenopteridae; genus Balaenoptera; species Balaenoptera borealis. The sequence goes on along the minus strand of NC_138864.1, from coordinate 5,978,125 downwards.
CCATTTAACTTTCATTTTAGACATGGTGTTTTTCTCTAGAAGTCCTTTTGAGTCTTGTTTGTATGCCCATTTTCCACATCATCATGGTTGTGGTCTCCTCTACATCCTGAATGTAGGGAACACATTTGTAATAGTTGCTTGACCATATCCCTGTCTGCTTATTTCTTCATGTCTGTCACTTCTGTGTCTGGCATTACTGACTTACTTTTTCTCCTGACTGTGGGTAATATTTTTCTTCTCCTTTGCATAAAAATTAATTTTTAATTGAGTTTTGCTTATTTAGGATGTTAGTTTATTGGTTGCTAGAACTTATTTTAATACTTAAATAGTGTTAGATTCAGTTCCAGCACAAAGTTCAGTACTTGAAATCAGTTGGGTGCTTTTGAGGGTTGCTTTTAAGCTTTGTTCATTAAAGTCCAGAGGAAGCTTTAGAGTAGGGCTAACGAAGCCTGACTACAGAGGTGACATCCTTCTGAAGCATCCACCTGACATCCCATGAACTAAAAAGTTTCTTCCTTCTACTTTGTGGGGACATGGACATACCCTGCCTGTTTGAGCTTCAGAAAATGATCATGCCAGTTCTTTACAATAGGTGTTTCCTCAGCTTTGGTAGTTTCCCCTTAAGGAGGCACAGATCAGTGCTCAAAGATCTGCTCATTCTCTCTCCCAGATCTCCAGAGCCCCCTCTCTGTAGCTCCCTCCTCCCTGGTATCCTACTTTGCAAATTCTGCTTGACTTGCCCCTCACCCCCAGAACACCAATCTCTGTCTCCTCAACTGCATGAGAGTGTGAAGTTTTGTATGGATTTCCCTTCCCTGGACTGTGGTTTAGAAACTGTCTCCGGGTAGTAAGCCAGTACGATTGTGGAGTTCACACTGTTCTTATTCCTTCCTCAGAGAGCTCAGTACTTCACTGCCTCTGGTCTAGTGTCTGGAAGCCATTATTTCTCATAATTTGTTCAGTTTTCTACATTATTAAGGTAGGATAGTTGAGTGCATGTTACTCCATCTCCTGTACTTCATTAATTTCTTCTGTTATCTTTTTTCTCGCTTTGTACTATTGTTGGTTTCCTTTGCTGTCCATTTTCTAGCTTTTTGAGAAGGGATTTTCATTCATCAAGAAAGGTGCTACTGGCGTTTAGTGGGGAGAAGCCAGGAATGCTGCTAATCATCCTACACTGCACAAAATCTCCCCCACAACAAAGAATTATCCAGCCCAAAATGTCATTGCGCAAAGTTGAGAAACCCTGGTTTAACATATTATTTCCGTTCTATCATTTAGTTTTTCTTCAGGGACTCCAATTATACATATATTCTTTCTTCTTTGCTTATATTCTTTTTCAACCATTTTCACTCAGATATTTTAAACTAATTCTTCATTCTTCTTCTCTTGGATGTTTTCTTGCCTTTCTTCAATGTCCCCCATTAAATTTTTATTTTAATTAAATCTCATTTAATTTTAGTTTCCTTGGGCATCATGTAATTAGAAATTAGGTTTTAATTTCTAAATGAATTTTCTTTCATTTATTTCACCTAAAATTTTATTTGTAAATCTTTGAATTTCTTTATGCAGGCAATTTTCATATTCTCAAATGCTTGCTTGAAAATATATAATAAACTTCAGAGTGTTATATTACAATTTTTTTTTTTTATAGTTGATTTAGGGAGGAATTTTCTTCACTAAAGTATTTTGATTCTTGTTTTCTGTTTTATTACAGTTTTCTTTAATTCATTCTGTGAATTTTGTGTGGTTTAATATTTGTAGTTCAATGGTACCCTCTTCTGTCAGTGTAGCAAAGTACAGTTTCTTTAATAAAGTTTTTTCCTTATCTTAATTGACTGTTACCAGAGGGGTTGTATAATCTCCAATTAAATAATTCTTTTTGCCTTTCAGGATCTTAAATTTTCCTCTTTTCCTTCTTTTTTTTCTTTTAACCTTCTTCTCCTACACGATCGATTCCTTTCAGAAACTGCCATCTCAGATCACATGTTCTTTTAACTCCTTCTTTGTAGACTTAGACTTTAGACTTAGACATGATCTATATTTTTAGTCTTAGACTTTGTCTATTTATCTGTGGTTTTGACCAGTTTTAAGCTGGCTTCTGTCTACCATGTAATTTTTCCAAAGCTGTCCTCATTTACCCAAAAAGGGTTTCTCTTGAGATGTTGAGACATGACTTGTTAGGATTTTCTGTTTTCTTTTCTTTTGAACTTGCAGTAATTTGAAATTTAGAATTTCTCTGTCTTCTAGTTATGGTGATGGTAAGGTTTTTGTATACTGTCATTTGTCTTGTTCTGCACTGTTTTTGAGGCTATGTGGGGATGCACAGTTTTATGAGGTCACCATTATATTTGGCTTCCCCAAAGTTATATTTTTTTGTTCTTCTTGATTGACATTGGCAGATATTTATCAATTGTTTTTCAATGAACCGACTTGTGGCATTGGTGTTCTTTTAAAATATATGTTTGTTTTCTCTTTTCTTATTTCTCATTTTATCTTTATTATATCCTCCATTCAACTTAAAAAAAACTGACTATTTTTTTTTTCTCATTTTGAGATGGATGCTTGCTTAGTTCTTAAATTTTCAGGTTTTCTTCTGTTATAACATATTCATTTAAGATGTTATATTTTCCTCCAGGCACTGTTATAGTTGCATTCCCACATATGTTGCTACAATAATTCTATTTTATTTTATTATTTTATTATTTTTAGTGATAATTTTTGTTTATATCTCTTAGAAGTGTGTATACAAGGAAACTAAAAGTAAATGAACACCAACATTTACAATTCCAGATCCCTCTCTTTTTTAGAATTACCAGTAGTCAAATTAATATGAAGAACCTGGAGGAGGCCAGGTAGCAGAAAAATATATAAACTATTGACCTAAATATCTTGACAAGCTATGTAACTATTAGAAAATCACTTATTTCTCTCTGGGTTTGTTTCTTCATCTGTTAAATGAAACTTCAGAATTGTATGATTCTTACTGAAGTAGTTACAGATGAAATTATATGATGCCTGGAATTTTCTTTAAAATAACTGAGTGAGTTTAGGATGGGAGTATAGATTATATAAAATTGGCCAAATAATGACTGTTAAAGGGTACATAGGAGCTCTTTACATTATTGCCTCTACCTTTGTATATGTTTGAAATTTCCCATAAGTTTAAAAATTAACAATATTTTAAGAAGAAACGGTTGATTCTTTGCCTCTCATTTTCACAAATTTTACTGCACGAGGCAAGTACTATCTGGGAGCTACACACAAAACCAAGATCACAGGCAACATCTTCCAAATGTTAAAAAGAATAAACTATGTTTAATCTGAACAGAGTCGATAATCTCCATGTTGGATGTGTACTATTTTTAAAAACTGATGGTCTTGATTTCTTTTTCACAGATCATGACAACCAGTCCATCCTGACCACATAAGTGATTTTTTCTTCTTCTCTGGTTTGTGGTGATTGTCTTAGATATTGACAATGTAAGCTGTAGTTCTGATCTATTCTCTGGTTTCTGTTTGACAGTGGAGAATCTGGGGCAGGAAAGACTGTGAACACAGAGAAGCGTGTCATCCAGTACTTTGCAACAGTTGCAGCTACTGGAGAGAAGAAGGATGAAACTGGCAAAATGCAGGTGGGTCTGATTGGTGTGTCAGAATCAAGACTGTCAGGGAGCTCAGGAAGCCCAGATGTGAGGACTGCTCTTGTCTTTGCAGGGGACTCTGGAAGATCAAATCATCAATGCCAATCCCCTGCTGGAGGCCTTTGGCAACGCCAAGACCGTGAGGAATGACAACTCCTCTCGCTTTGTGAGCCTCTGGGTCACAGAGGGTTTTCTCAGGACTTAAATGCCCAAAAAGGCATGTATGAGTTATTATTCAATCTCTTCTTACTCGTGCACTTCCAGTTTTGTATGTAACGTCATCTTTTTCACTTGCAAGGGTAAATTCATCAGGATCCACTTTGGTACCACAGGGAAACTGGCTTTTGACCTGATCCAAGTCCCTTCTGCCACGTCTGTATCTCCTGTAGTCTGGGGATGATTTGTAACTTGCCCTCTCTCCAGGTTTTCTTCAAAGCTGGCCTGCTGGGTCTTCAGTCAGGGGCCCTCACTGGCTCCAGGCTGGTCCCAACCATGGCGGAATCACTTCTGGCCTTTCCTTCCCTGGAGGCGCACTCCTCCCATGATCGATTTTATTTTTTAAATTGAAGTACAGTTGATGTACAACATTATATAATCTACAGGTGTACAATACAGTGATTCACAATTTTTAAAGGTTATACTCCATTTATAGTTATTGTAAGATATTGGCTATATTCCTTGTGTTGTACAACATTTTATTATTCAGTTCAAGATATTTTCTAGTTTCCTTTATGATTTCTTCTTTGGCCCATCACTCATTCATAAATACATTTTTATATTTCCAAATGCATGATTTTCTAGGGTGTTTTGACCTGTCATAATAGTCTTGTGGGCAAAGAATATACTTTGTATGACTTAAAATATTTGAAATATTTTTAGACTTGTTTTATGGCATAGTATGTGGTAATTTTTGTAAATGGTCCTTGCATAAAGATTTATTTATGTATGTCTATTAGGTTGAGTTGTTAATTGTGCTGTTTTATTCTACTATATCTAGTTCCAGTATATCTATATGTACTATATTCCCCAGTATCCTGTTGTCCTGTTAATTGGCACACAGTTTATGATGATTCCTATCAGCCTGAGTCATTAGCAAATATTTCAGTGCCTTTGCAGATAAAAATCCATGTTTAGCATAGAGGTCACCCAAATAAACCTAACATTGTTAGTGTTATGTACTACTAACAAATATGAAATCTTTGACAAATCAATTGCTGCTACATCAATATAATTTCTACATCTTTTCTGAAGATTACACATAAACATGGGTAAGAATAAGAGCTGTGTGAGAGATGGAGCAAACAAGCAAATAAAACCAATGGATCTACTGTCAAAAAGGAGGCATGTAGAAATGCAAAATCACATCAATTTTTTATTTCTAAAAAGTATTCTAAATTACAATTGACTACAATTCATTTAAAATATTTTAGATTGTGAGCTTTTCAGCAATTTACAAGATCTGTCACAATTACCTGTTTTCTGTGGGTAATGTATTGATAAAGTTGGTGAGTGATGTGTGGATAAGATTGGTCCTCCTCTAGTTTTAGGGGCAAAGATTCTGAAATCTGTCATTTCCTATTGTTCTTCATCAAGAAGGTAACTAAATCTTTCCTAGCAGGGTCTGAATTTATGTCTCCCCATTTTCTGGTGGTTCATATTATTGTTCATCATCATCTTGGTTTATCATGTCATTGGTTTCATGGCACAGTCTTTCATTGGAATCTGGATTTTTCTCAAATACACAATCTCTTCCACTTCCTGATTGGTCTTATAGGCTGCCACTTCTATGTTATGTAGCTTCAATTTCTTTATGAAATGTTTCAGTTTCCAGGTCCTCAAATTTATCATCTACATCATTTCCTAATAAGTATTCATTTTCTAGTAGCTATTCTTCTGCTGGTGCGTCTTCTATCTCTGTTCTCTGAATGTTTTGTGTGTACTATTTCATAAAGAAGTGATTAAATTTGATCTTTGACTTCATCTCTAGTGCTCTTGGAATTTGATTCAATGGGAACCTCTACTAATAAATCTAGATATTTCCTAGATTCTTCTGACAAGACTAATAACATTGAAGGAGATCTCTCTTTATGTCCTGATACTTTAGCATCATTCACATTAAGATCCTCCATCACCAACAATATCATGTTTCAATATCCTAGAATTTCTTCATGTTCAACAAGACCTAACAAAAGATAACAACTGATGCCCAGATTCTAAACAATGCAATTACCATAAACAATGTGAAGAAATAACTTTCAAAAATTTCCTTCTTTCCATTTTTGTGTCTTCTGTGCTTTGTCTGTCTTTTGAGACTCTTGCTGCCATTTTTGTTGGTGCTGGGGCTGACAACAATAGCTGCTGCTGCTGCTGTCATGATTGGTTTACTATAATTAATCCTTAATGTACAGCAGAATATGTGAGGGGATGCCACAGGGAACTCCATAAATAAACAGCAGTGGATATGATAATTGTGTCTTCACATGTTGCTTCTATCCTATTCTCTTACACATCTAGGATTCCAAATAAACATATGTTTTTCTTTTTCACTGTATCCTCTATGATTTTTACTCTCCCTTTGGTATTTTCCATCTTTTTGTAAATTTGTGCATCATCAAGAGTATTTTCCTCTCTTTTATCTACTGTTCTCCAATCCTCTCTTTAACTGTGTCTAATCTGCTACAGCACCCATCTACCTTATTCTTTGCTTACTGTATTTTTCAGTTCTGGTACTACATTTTTCTCACTTTTCTAATTTTGCATTTTATAATTTCTAACTTATTTACAAAAATTTCGAGCTTATCTTTTTTTTCTTTTTGAATATTTAATGCATATTTCCAACGTCTAGAATCAATTTTTGTCTCTCTTTGTTTTCTCTCATTTCTGCTGATTCTCATTCACAGTGTCCTTTCTCTTTATGTGTTTGGTTACTGTTGATTGTGTGTTAAACATTATATTTTAAAAGTTATTGACAGAAATAATTTGAGGTTTAGTAATTAATATACTATCATCCTCCAAAGAAGTTTTATTTGCATGTGTCTGGATTCTGGGAATGATAGCAATCTAGGATCACCTTAATACCAGTTCAAGACTTGGTTTTCTCTTTTATTGTGAAGCAGCTGTAGTCTGTTCAAGGCTTTTTACTATTGATCTACCCTTACTTCTAAGGTGAAAGCCTTCAGGTGTAGTGGGTGGTTTTCAAAGATCAATTCTAATTTTTGATGTTTTATACCCACGAAGCTAGGAAATGTTCAGTTAAAGTTTAGTTTCCCTTTCCAGAACAGCAAATTCCTGTAAGGCCGAAGTGACTCTAAGTGATGGCTTAAATTTTAGAGTTTCTACCCTCTCATTGGCCCAGTAATTTCTCTACACCTTATTAGCTTTTTGATATTAAAAAAAATGTTAATCCAGTTGTTTTTCCATTGGAAGTACTGTCTCATGTTACTTAGCTCCCACTACTGGTAGTAAAATATCAAGATTTTGTCATAAAAGTCTAAGCTTATTTTAAATTTAAATAAGTATGCTCTATAAGCTTTTGCAGGACAAGCACAAACTTCACCTTTTTATTCCATGGCCATATACACTAGTACATGATTTGTGGGAGGTATGCTCCATTCCTCTTTGTGGTAAAATTAGAAAAGGCAAAGGGAGAGGTGGGGAAAGAGGGAAAAGAAGAAATCAATCTGAATCTCTAACTACAGATAATTTATTAGGCAGATCAACTTTAGGAAGGAGTACATACAAGAGTAACAGAAATGGAAATTGACTCCTTGAAAGCATCCGTATCTTTACTGCTAATAGGCATGGGTTTCTTTTTGGAGTGATGAAAGAGTTCTAAAATTAGATTGTGGCAATGGTTGTATAATTCAGTGAATATCCTAAAAAAAAGAAGAAAAACCCCCACTGAATTGAACACTTCAAATGGGCAAACTTTATGGTGTGTAAAACATATCTCAGTAAAGCTATTTTTTTTTTTTTTAATCCCTTGTCATATCTATGTATTCCTTGGGGAGTCTTCAAGTAATTTATATATCACGGGTTTAGAATCTATTAATCCAGATAGATTAGACATATTCAGACATATATCTAGGTTTAGACATATATCTAGGTTCAGATATATATCTAGGTTCAGACATATATCTAGGTTTAAAGTTTGTGGTCAAAAGTCAGTTGCTTAACATCATAGGACTTCAGATTTCTCAAATAATATGGGGATAACAACACTGTCTTGTCCAGAAGCAGGGACTCAAGCACAATTTTTGTTCAATTAATACATGGTGGGAGTGCTCTAGGTGAAGTGTAGGATACGACAAGGAAAAGACACTAGTGGGAATGTGGTTTCAGCTGAAGTCTAGCTTTATTCTGTTTCTTCAAGGAAGTCAGTCATTGGCCAAAGCCTGAGTGGTCAGTGTGGGAGGGTGCAGTGTCCAGCTGGCAGCTGGCAGACATTTAGTGGCTATTGCCCACTGCCACTGGGGAGGGTGCACTTGCCAGTAGAGGGGCCTGTGTTGGGCACTACCATCATCTATTACTCATTCCTCTTCCATAGTACTGTTCTGTTGTAGGGATGCACAGACATGCATAATATACAATGACTGTGAACTTCTACACAGTGCCTGGCACATAAGGAGTACTTTATAAATGGTAGCTATTTTTTTTTAAACTTTTTATTTTATATTTGGAGTATCGTTGATTAGCAATGTTGTGTTAGCTTCAGATGTACAGCAAAGTGATTCAGTTATACATATACATGTATCTATTCTTTATCAAATTCTTTTCCCATTTAGGTTGTAACATAATATTGAGCAGAGTTCCCTGTGCTATACAGTAGGTCCTTATTGGTTACCTATTTTAAATATAGCAGTGTGTACACGTCAATCCCAAACTTCCTAACTATTCTTCCCACCCCCCACCCTTCCCCTCTGGTAACCATAAGTTTGTTCTCTAAGTCTGTGAGTCTGTTTCTGTTTTGTAAATAAGTTCATTTGTATCTTTTTTTTTTTTTTTTAGATTCTGCATATAAGCAATATCATATGATATTTCTCTTTCTCTATCTGACTTACTTCACTCAGTATGCGTAGTTAATTTTTACAGGGCATAAAATATCAAATACACAGACAAGGAAATAAATTGATTACAAATACTACATAACGCTATGCAGTAAGAAAATCTTACGGTACATGTTGCTTCCTCATCAAATGTATATAGGTGATTTACTGAGTATTCTTCATGATGAGGTTGTAAGGCAGTAACTTTCAGTGGGCTTGTCCAACCTGAGAACAAAAATGTATGTGCTTTGGGTTCATATGTACGAAATACAAACGTACACTATGCAATAGGAATTTCTTCTTCCACCAGAAATACTTCCTACTAGAAAGCTAAACTGTGTGGTATTGATTTTTCCATGGATTATCTAACAATTTTTCTCAGCAGTGAGAACAGAAGCGCTCTGGAATTTATGTGTTAGATTAATTAGTGTACAATTATTTGTTATTTATTATTTATTACTGGAAGAGATCTCTTGGGCACTATTAATATGTGCATGTGCACGCAGACAGGTTGGGGATGGTGGTGACACAAAGGAGTTTACTATGTAGATAATTCAACCTAATGATAAGAGACGAGCAAATATAAAAGCTGCCTTCAACAGATATTTACCTCACCACAAATGGAAGCAGATGAATATATAAAGATGGAAAACAGGTTTCCCGGTTTTGAGGTGCTCATGAACAAATGGAAAAGACAGACATGTAAGTAGATAATTTCAATATAATGTGGTGACTGTGATAACTGTTGAGCTCTGAGTGTTGTGGGAGTGCAGAGGAGGGACATCTAATCCAGCCAGATTGTAGGGAATTAGGAACATCTTCCTGAAGATAAGACCTGACCTCATCTTGACAATTGAGTATGACTTGGATAATAAAGGGGAAGTGGAGGAAGAAGAGTCATTCCAGACGGGGGAACAGTATGTACAATGGTAGGCTTGCCCTGTGAGAGCAACATCACAACTCTTACTGAGGGTTGGGTATAGTTACATCTTGAAATGGCAGCCAGGGAATGGTGGAAGATGAACAAAAGAGGTAGGCCAATGTCAGGACATGAAAGCCTGGGACCTATCTACCTTGGTAGGTCTTAATCAGAGAGATTGATAACTTTGGCAAATTATTCTGGTTTGGACAGGGGACTAGTGTAGGTGAAGATAATGGTTGTACCATACAGATCCTTTTCTTACCCCATGGGGTCTTCTAACTTGTTTCTCTACTTTTTAGCTTCGCCCCATAAATTAATCTAACTCAGCAAAAGATGAACTTTAAAATGTCAAAATTGGGAGCTAACTGGACAGTACAGAGATATTTAAGCATAGGTGAGATGAATTGTGAGAGGGATTGGGATAACACAGGAGCACCCTGGTCACCATGGATAGCAATCTGGTGAAGCTCCATAACAGACTACAGCAATACTTGGGGCTTAATAATGTATATGCTTCCTGGCTAAGGTGCCACTGTGACCTCGTGAATTATTTGACCCCCCTGAGTCTTATTTTTCTTACCTTTAATGATTGCTGTCAGAGTTGTAAAAACTACCATTAATGTATTTAAAGGAATTGGCAAATTTCTGGCATGCAGTTTATAACATTTATTAATTATCAGTTAGCAGTTGTAACATTATTAGTACCTATAGTAGTAATGTAGTAATATCATCTTCATAATGATGATGTTGATTCAGTCAATATTTGACCAATCAGGACAGAACCTGCAAATTCAGAAGTGGCAATGAAGGGCTGGAGAATGGGGGACCCTCTGTGGATTCTGAAGGTAAGTGAGAGAGAGTAGTAAGTGAGAAGGCCTTGACACAGCACTGCTGACTGTGAAGACGGAGCAGGCCATGTGAGAAGACTCCAGGAGCAGAGTGCATCCCCTGCTGTCAAAGAGCAAGGAAATGGGCGCCTCAGATGTCAGGGACTATATTCTGCACAGTTGGAATGAGCCCCAAAGTAGATTTCTCCCCAGACCCTCCAGATATGAACAAAGAGCACACCTTGACTTTGGCAGTTGGATCTCAAATAGAGAACACAGTTAAGCCTGCTCAGGTTTTTGACCCACAAACTTGTCAGTAATAAATGGCCTTTGTTTAAAGGTGCTAAGTTTGCGGCAGTTTGTTATAGCAGCAGGAGAAAACTAATACAGAAGCAGAGGCAAGAGGCCAAGGCAGAGTGAGAGAGGCAGTGTTGAATTCCACGATCATTTCAGTTTTGAGAAGGATAATTCTATCTGTGACTCAGCTGGCCAAAGAAAACCCTCCAGTAGATTCTCATGCCATCAGCAGCAATATGGCACTTTTTGGTATCCTCTGATTTGAAGCCATTCTAGCAGCTACTTAGAAAAAAAAAAAAAAAAGGAAAGTAGAAAAACAAGAAAACTAAAATTTTGACTTTAAGCCAGAGTAGAAGTAAACAGGGCAATGAATTACAACTATATACCTCAGGGGCACTACGTTTACATCTAAGTATGATGACATCCTTTCTTCTACCTTGTTTCAGTATCTACTGCTGCAAAATAACCTCAAACCTAGTAGCTTAAAACAACCATTCATCATCTACTGGGACTCTGAATTGTTCTGTCATAAGGCATAGCTCCGATAGCTGAAAATGTCCAAAATGACCTCACTCACATGGCTGGCAAGTTGGTATTGACTGTTAGCTGGGAGCTCAGCTGGGCCTGATGACCAATGCCTTATTTTTCTTCCCCTCTGGATCTAGGTTGGGTCTCTCACAAAATAGTGACTGAAACTCCAGGGGAAAAATCCAAAAAGGACCAATCTCAATGTGCAAGTACTTCCCAGGCCTCCACTTGCATCATGCTTGCTAATATCTTATTGGCTAAAGCCACTCATATGTCCAAGCCCAGAGTCAACGTGAGAAGGAAACAGACCTCATGTTATGGTAGGAGAAGTGGCAGGCACACACAGGAAGGGGTGAGCTGCCAAAAGCCACTTTTGGGAATAGCTATTACCCACCTCTCCTTCATAACCCACAGTCTCACTTCATTGCTTTCATGCCACCAAACAAACATCAAGTCTTTTGTCAAGGAAAGCACTGTATTATTTCCTTGACACAAGTGTTCCCTCATTTATTAGAGATTTAACATGTTTAAAACTGTGATCGTATTTTTACAGTGAATGGGTTTTGTGTGTAACCCATGAAACTGCATGAGTTTGGAGGAGTCTACCATGAACGCTATTTTCCCATAGGCCTTATTATTTTAATTATAAAACATTTCCAGAACAAGGTGCTTTTAAGGAAGCCAAAACCTTAGAAGAAAGATTCAAGGACTATTCTATGTATTTTTTTTATTCATGTGTTATCTCTCCTCTAATGGTTACAGACAGGTTTTTTTTTTTTTTTTAAACATCTAAAATACCCTTTGTGAGTGGTCTTCCCTGAGTTTTCTTTCTCAATATAGCAAAAGGTAGGTTAATTATGTTGATATTTTCAAAGAACCAACTTTAGGTTTAGGTTATTTTTTCTGCTGTTTTTCTATTCTCTATTTTATTTATATGAACCAAACATCCAACCTTCAAAATATATGATGCAAATATTGACAGAATTGAAGAGAGAAATAGCCCTACAATAACAGTTGAAGACTTTAGTACCCTACTTTCAATAATGAATAGAACAACCAGACACAGATCAGCAAGGAAATAGAGGGCTTAAACAACAATATGACCTAACAGACATTTACAGAACACTCAAACCAACAGAATACCCAAGCAGAATACACATTTTTCTCAGGTGCACATGGAACATTCTCTAGACTATATTGTAGGTGACAAAGCAAGTCTTGGTAAATTTAAAAGGACTGAAAGCATGTAAAATATATTAATACTTTCTGAACACAATGGAATGAAACTAGATATCAGCAGAATGGAATGAAATTAAAAACTGATATATGAAAATTAAACACCACACCCCTAAATAACCATTGGGTTAAAGAAGAAATAACATGGGAAATTAGAAATTATCTTGAGACAAATGAAAACAAAAACATAAGTCATGGGGTTCAGCAAAAGTAGTGCTAAGAGGAAAACTCATAGGTATAAATGCTTGTATTAAACAAGAAATATCTCAAATCAACCACCTAAATTTACACCTTAAAAAACTAGAAAAAGAACAAACTAAACCCAAAGCTAGCAGAAAAAAGAAAATAATAAAGATTAGGTCAGAAATACACAAAATAGAGAATAAAAAAACAATAGGGAAAATCAATGAAAGCAAGAGTTGGTTCTTGAAAAGATCAACAAAATTGACAAACATTTTGCTAGATTGACTCAGAGAAAAAGAAAGAAGGCTCAAATAACTAAAATCACAAATGAAAGAAGAAGGGATATTACAACTGACTTTTGCTGGAGGAGGTCATTGAGAGGACGTGACCACCCACTGACCCGTAAGCTGAACTCAGGCAATCAGAGGCTCCTCACCCCCTCCTCTGTCCTTGAAATGAATGTTTGTTCTGCCCACTGTTCCCACTGTAGGAGCTGTTTCAAGAACACAGCCTTGAGAGAGTAATGTTTCGTTGAGACCATCTGGACAGTATATGTGACTGAGCCGTGTTAAGTCCTCTACATAAACTTGAAGATTCTGGAGGGTGGGTGCGGAGATCTACTCATCTTGAGGCACCTAAGACAAGCATAAGTAAGTTTCCTCGGTAATTAAACCTGCCACCTACCTGTCTGGAGAGTCTGCCTCTTTCTCCTTGCCCTGTGAGTACAGGGGCCAGTTTTGGATTTCACCTGGGGAACTCCTGAGGTTTTGAACCAACAATTTTACAGAAATAAAAAGGATTATAAGAAAGTACTATGAACAGTTGTATACCAAATGATTATATAACCTACATGAAATGGACAAATTCCTAAAAACACATAACCTACCAAGACTGAATCATGAAGAAACAGAAAATATGAACAGACCTATAACTAATAAGGAGATTGAATCAGTAATCAAAACTCCCAACGAAGAAAAGCTCCAGATCAGATGGCTTCACTGGTAAATTCTACAAAATATTTAAAAAAGAATTAAGACTAATCCACTTCAAGCTCTTCCAAAAAAATTGAAGAGAACACTTCCAAATTCATTCCATAAGGCCAACTGATACCAAAGCCAGACAAAGACACTACAAGAAGAAATGGACCAATAGCCTGATGAATACTGATGCGAAAATCCTCAAATACTAGAAAGCAGAATTTAACACACATTTGAAAGGATTATACACCATGACCAAGTGGGGTTTATTCCTTGAACGTAAGGAATTGTAACTGTGCATTAGTACATTGTGTGGCAATGTAAAATGGAGTAGCCACTATGGAAAACAATAGCTGGTTCCTCAAAACATTAAACACAGAATGACCATTGAGCAATTCCACCTTTCGGTATATACCCCAAAGAACAGAAAGTGGGATCTTGAAGAGATATCTGTACACCCACGTTCATAGCAGCATTATTCACAATAGTCAAAAGGCAAAGCAACCGAAGTGTCCATTGATGGATGAAAGGATAAACAAAATGCGGTATATACATAAAATGTAAAATTATTCAGCCTTAAAAAGGAAGGAATTCTTGCTACAGCAAGAACACTGTTGTCCATGAGGAAACTATGCTAAGTGAAACGAGCCAGTCACAAAAAGACAAATATTGTATGATTTTGCTCCTATGAGGTAGCTAAAGTAGTCAAATTCATAGAGAAAGAAAATAAAATGATTGCTAGGGGTTGAGAGGAGGGAGGGAAAGGTAGTTAGTATTTGATGGATATAGAACTTCAGTTTGGTAAGATGAAAGGAGTTATGGAGACGGACAGTGCTGATGGCTGCACAATAATGTGCTTAATACCAATTTATACACACTTAAAAATGGTTAAGGTGGTAGTTACTGAGGGAAGGCTTGTGTACCCCAAAATTCATATGTTGTAGCCCCTACCCCAATATGATGGTATTTGGAGGTGGGGCTTTTGGGTAATTAGGTTCAGATGAGGCCATGAGGGTGTGGCTCCCATGACAGGATGGAACTAGGAACAAAAAACAACTGATCACAGTTAAATGTCTAGATAAGGTTGAAACAGAACAAGAAAATCAGTGATATAATCTTTCAGGATCTTGTTTTGATATTTATGAAAGTCCACTGAAAAGCATAATGGTGTGTGATATAATTAATTCTGAGAAGATACAATTCTTTATCAGAATGTATGAGAAATTATGTGTATTTAGGTTTGCTAAAAACTGAAAGTATTTATTATTTATAATTAATGATTATTTCCAGAATCACTGAAAGCATAGGGCAAATTATATTGAAATCAATCCCTGAACTGCAAGTATTGTTCTTTGAAACTGTTAATAGCTCATAACAGCTACTACTAAATTAAATGCTTTACCAGGTTCCACGAATTTTGCTAAGTACTTTACCCATCTTAATTCATTCAATTCCTACAATTTTATAAGAGAATTTATGTATGAAGGAACTGAAAATTCTGGACTTTAACTTTATAACATGACTTTAACTTTACAACATCTAATAAATGTTATTGGTTCATTCCTTTGTCAGATATTTTTACATGAATAACATTAAATAGCCTTCGTTATTATAAAGTATAACTAGTATCTGAATTTTACAAATAAGGATACACAGGCATAGAGATTAGCAACGAGTCCCGGGTCATGGTGCAAGTAAATTTCCTGCCAGAAATAGAGTACAGACAGTCTCACTCTAGAGCCTATCTTCTGCATTCTGCTGTACTGATTCAGGCAGTGAAATAGAGCCTAGATGAGCTCTATATTTGGTTCTGAACTGTTGGTGCAATGTCTGTTATCCCTATTTCAGTCATAAGTTAGCTTCTTCACCTCTAATTTGTTGGAATGCTTTGACAGTTCACTCTTAGGAAAACTTACAAAAACAAATCAATATTGTTCTTAAAAATTACACTAGGTTGGGATTTTCTGCTTACAAGCAAAGTGTCATACTTGTCTAAAATAGGACTACAATGAAAAATGATTTCGATTCCTTTAAAGAAGAGTTCTTGGTAATGACTATCAGTGTACATTGAAACATTAACAAAAGATTGAGCTCAAGCTCCTTTCTTGACAGATCAGAAAATTGGTCACTAGTTCAGAATCAGTGAAAACTGTACTATGGCTGTAAGACTGGCCTGAACTCATCAATGGTTCCTTCAATGTGAATTGCATTTGCTTCTCAGCAATATCTTATTTCCACAGATGGTATTTCAAATGGATTATAAATTAATTATTTCTTAAAATAGGTTATTGAACCTCATTTATATATTTACATGAACATTCCAAACTAAGGAATTTCCCTAAGCCTACCCGCTGAGGCCACAACTGGAGTGCACATTAAAAGCATAGTTCTTATCCCATGCTTATCTCTCATCAAATTGCTCTTTTCTTGTTCAACAGTGGGTATCTGGAGCGTGTGGCTTGGGACCATTATTTTGTGGGGCTTTGCATTTCTACTACCTTTGCCCTGATTCTTATTCCCTTCCTGGTCCCAAGTGCCTATGGCCTCTCTTCATGGAGGAGTGGCAGGAACCGTGAGCTCCCACTGCTCCAAAAAACAATGATGTCCCTGTTCCTCCCACAGCCTCCCTAGGCCTCTGGTGTGCAGCTGGGCACTGTAGAGGAGTGGTGAAGAGGGCACAGCCTATTAAGGCTAGAGCAAGCTCAGCATCTCTTGCTACAGCACTTGGTCTTTGCCTTTCCCACATGCTCAAACAGGTTAATCTCTTTTCACTCCCTGCCTACCAGGCACATTCCATATGGGAACACTGCCCGTGGCTTTCTTCTGGAAGTTTCTTACCACTTCTGGGCCGGGCTTGTGACACCCTCTGGGAGTTCTTACAGAGAAACCAAAAGGTGCAGCAGTCAGTAAGTGTTCGTCAAATTCTGCCTTCAGGAATGTGGTGGAGTTATTTATGCAGGGGTTGCCTCTCTTCAGCTCCTGTTCTTACAAGACCCCAAAATTTACTTTCAACTACTTTCCCATTGCATTTCAGCTCCTGTAACCTAACTCTTTGATAATCATCAGCGAATTAATTTTTTCAAAGGAGAGAGACAGATAAGGAGGCATGATACACAATTATCAAAGTTAAATATAAATTCCTTTGTGGCAAAATTAGGTTATCTGTGTGTTTAGAATAAATTATCTGATACACACTTTGTGTTGGCCACATACTGATGAATGTATTTTTTGAAAACCAACTATTTTTTTACAAACAGGTCTATAAAAGGCTTATCATTCTTACTACTTTTTCCTTACAATCCATAATTTAAAAATAAGAATTCCTTATTTGGTCTTTTACAATTTTATGTCAAATGAACTGCTAAATACTGAATCTTAGATCCATGCTCTTTTCTCTCATTTGAGTGTTTAAAAATTACAAAGCCCAAGTCACTTCATTTACCTCCAAGTCTTGCTCTGATGGAAATGTCTGGTATTGCCCTGGAATTCCATCTCCTGTCCTGTTTTAGTTCTTCTAATAATATTTTTTTCCTTTTTAATGTCGTCTGAAATCCTGCGTCTGGCCTGGGAACTCGATGTTGAGGTTTCACATCACTGAAATCTACCAAGCTTGGTATGGTTCTGCCAATGCCAGGCTTTAAGTCAGCATCACCACCAGGACTCACAAACCCTGAACAGGTGTCACCTAAGGGGACATCATCCCGAAGTGGAAATAATGGATAATCTGGCCCATACGGTGGGGGATAAGGATAGTGTAAATGATAGTCTGGCAGGACTGAAGGGGGATAAGGGTGAAATTTAAGAAAAGTAGGGTTGCATTTCTTTTCAATTCTGCCACAGTCATGTCTGTCCTCAACTCCTTTCACAAAAGGCATGTTCAGTTTTCGTAAGAGAGCACGATAGTGTGGGTAATCTATATTCTCAACAGCCTTTGTTCTTGAAAGGAAGGATCCTTCAGAGATACTTATCTTTCCAGGTGTGTGCCGTGAATTCATATCTACGGCCTTTCTCTTTAAAATTGTGGATGACTGTATATTAATTGCTTCTGAAGTCTCCTTTCTCTTTAACTATAAAACTCTTATATTTCTAACCACTGAGAATTGGTTAACCTAACATAGTTATTGATTTGGCTTTCTCAATGTCAATAGAGTAGAGTTTTTTCTTTTTTTAAATTTTTAAGGTAAATATTTTTTCTCCATCAAAGGAAGTAAGGGACCAGAACAGAAAAGAACAAAACAAAACAGAGCCCATGTTGCTTGGCAACAGCTAGAACTCTAACACATTGGACCATTTATTATATACATCATAATTTAAGTCTTAGGAAAAACAAAAACAGACTTGTTAGTAAAATCTCCATGACAGTTTCCTCAGCAATGCTCAGGAAAACTGTGCTCATTTGTTATTTTTTAATTTTTCCATAAGTTGATACTTTATGGGTAAATGAGATTCAGTAAAGGGTATAAATAAAGTAGTTAATGGAGAGGCAATATATTTTTTAAGGCATATCTCTGATATACTTTAAGTATTTACCTAATAGATATAAAAAAGTACAAAACACACTGCCTATATAAATTGTAAATTTAAATGCAGTGCAAAAAATGAACATATATTACATTACAGTTAAATCAATGTATCTAATTTTTAAGGAAAGTAACTTGCAATTTATAGTCAAAGTACAGGTTCATCTTCTACGTGCCCTACATTATCCTTACTTACCTTTTTGCTACCATGATGGCAGAGTAAGAGCAATGAAGTTCTTAAACTCATTTCAGGAAACTACAGTAAGTAGCAGCTATTAGTTCAATGCAAAAACAGACGTCATCAATATACTGTTCATTTAAAAGCTCATTTCAACTAGGTAAATTGGTCTTGCATGAAAACTGCTATCAAAGGAATTCCAGACAGTAGAATTTGGGCACAAAAGCTAACACCATCGCTACTGGAGTAAAAAGTGCAAATACGAATGACAGACCCACTTTCTTTTTGATTTTCAGCAATCAGCTTTCCATCTTTAGAATCACACCATACATTAACTAAGATATCCAGTATTACTTCTTATTCTCAGGTTGAATATTAGGAATTTACACAGCAGACCAAGGCAGGAGGGACTGCTGAATTACAGAAAACAGAGATTTCAAGATTTAGCATGGTCTGAACAGTCCTCTCTGCCCTTTATTCTCTATAAGTCCACAGTCCAAAGTTCATTTGGTAAAAATCATGTTGTGCAGGTTGACTTGTTTATAAAAATTAAAAGGAATTTTAGCAGAATATGTACCCAGACAAATATAGTGATTTATTGGGCACTATTCAGTAAAATTTGTTTACTAGGTGTGCTCAAACGAAGTGCAAGACCTTGACCAAAATGCTGGCTGGATCTAAATCATGCAGGTCTCTTTACTAAGACATGCCTGAACAGGCTGAACTCAGTTCAGGACTTTATACAGATTAGAAAGGATTTCTAAAGAAGTAAATCTACTCAGTAGAATAAACTGTACTGGATACATTTTACCAATTAGCACATGCATAAAGATAGCCAGAAAACTCAAGAAATAAGCAGAAATTTCAATCTCCTTTGTTAATAAGAACCAAGGACTTCTTTGGATATTTATGTAATCCTTAAGAAATGTCTTCATCCTGGTTCTGGTCCAAAATGAACTCTGCTTCCTTTCTGCTAGATATTTTCCGTTCTTTTCTTTTATAAAAAAAAAAATTATGGTTGTTTGAATGCTTACTTTATACCAGGAACTATCCCAGGAGTTGAGGTTAAAATGGTGGCAAAACAGACACGATTCTAGCTGTGAAGACATAGTTTGTAAAGCAGGCCAGCTGAAAGACAGCAAGGGGCGATGCTCTCTGTGGCACAAACAAGATACATCTGAAGGCATCGATGTTCGAGATACGCCATCGAACAAGCGGGGAGGTGGACTCAGGTGGGTGCTCAGGCTGTCAGTTCGAAAACCCTCGTCTGGAGCGAAGGACACCCAGCGATGGCTTTCAGACCACCCTGGATCACTCATTTCTTCCGATTACACAGGGTTATTGGGCATTCTGTCTTCAGTTGCTTAAACTTCATTCTCCTATGTACTTGTACCAACTGGGTAAGATTTACTTGTATCGTAGCTCCCTTCACGTGAAGTGAATCCTTCCCGCCGCAGAAACGCAGAGGATTCTAACACGTTCTGGCTATAAACGCCCACGTAGGCGGACGGGTGGTTTTATGCATCTTCCCGAACTCAGGTGATAAAAGACCATCTTTCGGGCTGAGCGCTGCATGCGGTCCATTCCATCTAAGGCTGTGGCCTCGTTCTTCCCGCCCAGCCTCTTCCTGGGGCTCAGGGCCCACTTCCATTCCCGGTGGCTGGGCCTTGCATCCATCGCCCAGCTGCGTCCCATAAATCCGTAGGTAGTCAGCAGCCGACGTCGGGAGAGGCAGGCAGCCCTCTCGGGCTGGACCAGCCCTCACTCCCGTGACCCTCGTCCTGTGGTCCAGAGTCGGCCTCAACGCTCAGACTCGGCCAGCCCGTCCCTCGGCCAGCGACTCTTCTGCGGCTCCACAACCGTCCACAGGTCGCCTATGCTTTCCTGGTTGCCTGAGCGACGGCGGGGTCCTCAAGGCGGGCGACTTCGCGCCCCCCAGGCCTCCACGACCAACCCCGCCCCCGCCCCGCCGGAAGTGGTGGCCCTTTTTCCGGCCCCCCTTCCGGTCCGCTGGCGGGCGGGTGGGCGCGAGCCGCCTAACGACCTTCTGCGCTGAGTGTCGGCCGGCGGCGGCGGCGGCGGCGGGTGGATGGAGGCCTCGGCCTCCGGCCGGGCGCGGCGGGGCTGGCTGCGGTCCCGGGCCGGGGGCTCCCCGCTCTCCCGGGCCGCGGTGGTCCTGGTGTTCTCCGCGCTGGTGCTGCGGGCAACCCCGTCAGGTGAGGCGGCGGAGGGCGGCTCCGGACCGCGGCTCCCGGAGGTTTTTGCGTGTCACGTGCGTCCGCTGATGGGAAAGCCTGTATCACTGGGCCCGCTCTTGAATTTAATAGGAGGACTGGGCACACTGATGTCGTGTAGGGGGGCGAGGTCATTCAAACACCCAGAGCTCAAGGCTTGAGATTAAATTGGCTGTAACAAGCCCCGTATCAGCCCCCGGGTCCTTTGCCAGCTTTCCACGACGTACGGGGCTCAGGATTTCAGTATATTTCGAAATGAGTAGACATCCCGCCGCTTTGGCATTTCCCGTGGTCCTGGAGCTCCATCTATTGGTTTTAGCTATAAAGTACAGGAAAGACTGGGAACTTAAAGTTTTGATATTCCGCTGCCGCCGTTTCCTCCGTTTCATTCAGAGATCCGAAATGCTTTCTCATGTTTTCAAAATAGAGTTAATATACCGAAGGGAGTGCTTAATTAAACGGTCGTCATTTAACTAGGAAGGTTTTGGCTGCGTTCAAGTTTTAGACTTTTTAGAAATAAAGTATCTCCCAGAATTGAATCATAGAAAGCACAAAGGAGGTTTGTTTAAAATACAATTTGTGCAGAAAAGGGGCAATGAGTAAAGAAGCCCTCCAAGAATATGAATGAGGAAGGGCTGCGGAGGTCGACAGGGGATAGGAGGAGAATGGAAAGAAATGGAGTGAAGAGACATTACAAAATATGCCAAAGTCCAGAGGTCATTCTAATTTAAGTAGAGACTAGCCGATAGCCGTTCATTACCCCGTAGGAGAAGGATGCTTCTTGACCACGGCCCATGATCTTATGCTAGGTACGACTCTGTGTGTGTGTGTGTGTGTGTGTGTGTTGTCTTTTGATCCGAACAAGATCAGGCCTGAGGATATAAGAAGTAGACTAAGACCGCAGTATCTTAATATGTAAGGTATGAATAGCGAAGCAACATTTATGTAGCGTTTTATAGTTTATACAGTAGTCCGTTCAGTTCCTACAAAAACTCTAAATCTGGAATTTAGTCTCATTTTGCGGGTGAGAAAACTGAAGCTCCTGGAGTTTTAAGTGACTTTCCTAAGACTAGTTAGTGGAAGTTGGGGTTTAAATCCAGGTCATCTGGCTTTGAATACCATACTCTTCTTTGCTCTGTTAACAACAAAGAGGATTTGGGTCTAAGCTTTATTGCATTTTTTGTGCTGCTCCTCCCACTGGCCTGTGCACACTCCTGTGTCCATCAACATTTTCTTGTTCAACGAGGACTGAACAACATCAGAATATATCATATTCAACAATTATTATTTAATATTTGCTATGTGCAAGGTACAGTGCTTGACGGATTATTTTTTTCTTGATTAAGTCTTTTATTTGCTTGCTGGTTTTTGCAGAATCAAAGCCTGGCTTACAAAGACCTTCCCAGTCTGGCCCTACCTTCCTCTTCTGCTTCCCATCCCTGTGTCCTCCAGGTTTAAGGAACATACTTTTTTCTTCCAGTTTTATTGAAGTATAAGTGACATACAGCACTGTATAATTTTAAGGTGTACAACATAAGGATTTGATTTACATACATCATGAAGTGATTATCACAATAAGTTGAGGGAGTGTCCATCATCTTATATGGGTACAAAATTAAAGAAATAGAAAAAAATTTTTTTTTCCTGTGTTGAGAACTCTTAGGATCAACTCTCTTAACAATTCATATGTAACATACAGCAGTGTTAATTATATTAATCATATGTTTATCATCATAGTTTATATTATCGTATGGTTTATTACATGCCAAGTATGTACTTATCTTATGACTGGAAAGTTGTACGTTTTGACTGCCACCTACTGAATGGGAGAAGATATTTGCAAAGAATATATCCTCTAAGGGGTTAATATCCAAAATATACCAACAACTCATACAACTCAACATCAAAAAACAGCAGTCTAGTTAAAAAATGGGCAGAGGATCTGAATAGACCTTTTTCCAAGGGAAGACATACAGATGGCCAATAGGCACATGAAAAAGATGCTCAACATCACTAATCATCAGGGAAATGCAAGTCTGAACCACAATGAGATACTGTTCTCACACCTGTTAAAATAGCTATTATCAAAAAGGCAACAAATAACAAGTGCTGGAGAGGGTGTGGAGAAAAGGGAACCCTCCTGCACTGTTGGTGGGAATGTAAATTGATACAGCCACCATGGAGAAAAGTATGGAGGTACTCAAAAAATTAAAAATAGAGCTACCATATGATCCAACAATATCACTCCTAGGATTTATCTGAAGAAAACAAAAACACTAATTAGAAAAGATATATGCATCTCTGTGTTCATTGTAACATTATTTACAGTAGCCAAGATATGGGAGCAACCTAAGTGCCCATCAATAGATGAATGGATAATGAAGATAATAGGTACATACAGTGGACTCTTACTCAGCCATAAAAAAATAATGAAATCTTGTCATTTGTGACAACATGGATGGACCTAGAGGGTATTATGCTAAGTGAAATAAGAGAAGGACAAATGCCGCATGATTTCACTTATATGTGGAATCTAAAAAAACAAATGAACAAACATCAAAACATAAACAGAGTTATAGATAGAGAACAAGCAGGCGTTTGCCAAAGGATAGGGAAGAAGCAGGTGAGGGAGATTAAGGGGTACAAACTTCCAGTTGCAAAATAAATGAGTCACAAGTATGAAATGTACAGTGTGGGGAATATAGTCAATAGCAATGTAATGTCTTTGTATGATGACTTATCATAACTAGACTAACTGTGGTGATCATTTCGAAATGTATAGAAACATCAAAGCACTATGTTGTATAACAGGAACTAACAAAGTGTTGTGGGACAATTATATTTCAAAAACAAACTCATGGAAAAAGAGATCAGATTTGTGGTTACCAGAGGCGGGATTGAGGGGAATTGGGTGAAGGCAGTCAAAAGATACCGATTCTCAATAAGTTGACATAAACACTGATCCTACTATTGAGCTTATAGTCAAATAAGGAAAATTATGTCTGTGCGTGAAGAACTGTATTACAATGTAGAGTGAGTGTTGCTGATGATGTACTAAAGAGGTAAGAAATGAGGACAAACAGAAGGTTTGAGGGAGCAGGGACTTGTGATTTGGGTCTTGAAGGGTGGGGATTTGGACTTTTAAAAATGAGAGTATTCTAAGTGGATGTAGAGAAAGCTGAAGGTGAGGCATAATAGGGAAAGTGGTGGGTATGTTAATTTCATTGGAGTGTATGAAGGGAGTAGAGCTGGAACAGAGATACCAGATATCAAAGGATATTGATTTATGGCTCCCCTTCAACAAACATCAAATATACTGTGATACTATCCTGTTCGAATGTCTTGAAATTTGTAATGAGCCAGACTGTTGATTAATTCTGTTCTTTTTGTTTTTGATAGTTGGATATTTGACTCGATTGCCAAGAGGTATGCACTTGACCCAAGATTCAATGAAAATAGTGGGATCACCAAATTTTCCAGGTATTAATAAATAGATTTTCAGTAATTGTAAGAAAGTAATTGGCATTTGTTTAAATCTTATCAATCTTTTGCAAAAGGCTAGTGTTCCCCAGTTATCCTAGTTTCCTATAAACCCTTTTCCTCTATGGAAATGGATTAAAGTTGTTTCCACAGAGTTAGATTCATATAGTTTAATTCTGTTTGCTGTAACTGCTTAAGTGTGCAAAAAATAATTATTTCTAAAAGTTATCTAATTAAAGTTGTCTACAGTGTTTTTGCTTGTTATTGTACAATAATTAAACATAACATTAAATGTATGCAGTTCTTTTTTTTAAAACACTTTTAAAAAAAATTAATTAATTAATTAATTAATTAATTAATTTTTGGCTTTGTTGGGTCTTCATTGCTGCACATGGGCTTTCTCTAGTTGTGGCGAGAAGGGGCTACTCTTTGTTGTGGTGCGTGGGCTTCTCATTGTGGTGGTTTCCCTTGTGGAGCATGGGCTCTAGGCGCACGGGCTTCAGTAGTTGTGTCACACGGGCTCAGCAGTTGTGGCTTGTGGGCT
The DNA here is from genome assembly GCF_965194805.1 of Balaenoptera borealis. Lineage (NCBI taxonomy): Eukaryota > Metazoa > Chordata > Mammalia > Artiodactyla > Balaenopteridae > Balaenoptera > Balaenoptera borealis. The sequence goes on along the minus strand of NC_138864.1, from coordinate 5,953,510 downwards.
CTAGAGTGCAGGCTCAGTAGTTGTGGCGCACGGGCTTAGTTGCTCCGCGGCATGTGGGATCTTCCTGGACCAGGGATCAAACCTGTGTCCCCTGCATTGGCAGGCGGACTCCCAACCACTACGCCACCAGGGAAGTCCCCGTATGCAGTTCTTATGCTAAAACTTTTTTTAAATGGGATCTATATATCATAAAGATTTTGGGTTAGTAAGATTTTGCAGTAGTAACATGAGGCTTAGCATCTACAACTTTTTTTGTATATATATATTTTTAATAGAGGTAAATTCACATGCCTCAAAATTCCTTCTGTAAAGTATACAATCGAGTAGTTTTTAGTATATTGACCAGGTTCTGAATCCATCAGCACTATGTAATTCCATAACATTTTCATCACTCTAAAAAGAAACACTGTACCCATTAAGCAATCACACTCTAGCCCCTGGAAAGCACTAATCTACTTTCTGTCTCCATGAATTTGCCCATTCTGGACATTTCATATAAGTGGAATCATACACTATGTGGTGTTTTGTGTGTGGCTTCTTTCACTTTGTATGATGTTTTCAAGGTTCATTTATGTTACAGAATGTATCATTCATTTTTATGGCTGAATAATATTCCATTGAATGGATATACTACAATTGTGTATCCATCAATTGATGGATACTTAGGAATTTTCCACTTTTTGGCTATTTTGAATAGTGCTGTTATGAACATTTCTGGACAAGTTTCTGTGTGAACATACGTTTTCAGTATACCTAGGAGTAAAATTGGTGGGATATATGGTAACTCTATGTTTAACATTTTGAGGAACTGCCAAACAATTTTTCAAAGAACCTGAACTATTGTACTTTGACACCAGAAATTTATGAGGACTCAAATTTCCCAACATCCATATTAACATTTATTATTGTCCATCTTTTAAAATTTTAGCCATCCTAGTGTATGTGAAGTGGATTCTCATTGTGCTTTTTATTTGCATTTTCCTAATGACTAATGATGTGGAACCTCTTTTCATGTGTTTATTGACCATTTGGATGTCTTCTTTACAGAAACGCCTGTTCAAGTTCTTTACCCAATTTTTAATTTGGCTGTCTTTTATATTACTGAGATGGAAGAGTTTTGTTTTTGTTTTTTTAAATATGTTCTGGATACTAGACCCTTATCATATGTTGGATTTGCAAATATTTTCTTCTGTTCTATGGATTGTGTTTTCATTTTGTGATAGTGTTCTTTAAAGCACACCTTTTAAACTTTGATAAAGTCTGATTTCTGTTTTTTCTTTTGTACTGGTGCTTTAGGAGTCATGTATCAGAAGTGATTGCTTAATCAGCAGCCACAAAGTTTACTCCTACATTTTTTAAAAAGAATTTCATAGTTTTAGTGCTTACATTTACATCTTTGATCCATTTTGAATTAATTTTTGCATATGGTATGCAGTAGGGATCAAACTTCATTCTTTTGCATGTGGATATCCACTTGTTCCAGCATCATTTGTTTAAGAAACTTTTCCTTCTCTATCGAATGTCTTGGTGTTCTTGCTGAAGAGCAGTTTGCCATAGATGTATGAGTTTTCTTTATGGACTCTAAATTCTATTCCTTTGATATGTATGTCTTTCCTTACACTAGTACCACACTGTCTTGATTGCTGTTGCTTTATAATAAGTTTTGAAATTATCAAGTGTGAGTACTTCAAATTTGCTCTTTTTCAAGATTGTTTTGGCTACTCTGGGTCCTTTGAAATTTCGTGTTATTCTAGAATCAGCTTTGTCAATTTTTGGAATAAAAGCCCATTGGGATTTTTATAGGGATTGTAGTGAATCTGTTGATCAATTTTGGGAGTATTACCAACTTAACACTCTACAGTCTTCCAATTCTTAAACATGGAGTGTCTCTTCATTTATTTAGGTGTTCTTTATTTTCCCTCAATGATGTTTTACAGTTTTCAGTGTATGAGTCTTCTTGTACTACTTTTGTTAAATGTATCCCTAAATATTTTATTCTTTTTGTTGCTACTGTAAATAGAATGTTTTTATCAATTTAGTGTTTGGATTTCTCATTGCTACTGTATAGAAATACAATTGAGATTTGCAAATGGATATTATATCCTGTCATCCTGCCAAATCATTTATAGCTCTAATTTTTTAAATGGGGGGTAGGGGGAGTTATTCCTTAAAATTTCCTATATATAATATCATGTCATCTGCAAATGGAGGTAGTTTTATTTCTTCTTTTATAGTCTGCCTATTTTTCCTTGCTAGTTGCTCCAGGTAGAACCTCCAGTTCAATATTGATGTTAACAGATATCTTTGTTTTGTTCCTGACCTTGGGGGCCTGGGAAAGATTTCAGTTTTCACTATTAAGTATTATGTTAGCTGTGAATTTTTGTAGATGCCCTTTGTCAGATTAAGAGAGTTCCCTTCTGTTCCTAGTTTGTTGAGTGCTTTTATTGTGAAAGGGTATTGGATTTTGTCAAATGATTTTTCTGCATATATTGAGAGGATCAGTGGTTTTTGTCCATTATTCTATTGATATGATAAGGTATTACATTGATTGATTTTTGTATTTTGAACTAGCCTTGCATTTCTGGAATGAATCTGAGTTGATTGTGATGTATAATCCTTTTTCATGTTGCTGGATTTGGTTGCTAGTATTTTGAAGATTATCATGTACGTTTTCATAAGGAAAAGTGGTCTGTAGATTTCTTGTGTTGTCTTTGTCAGATTTTGGTTTTAGGGCAATAGTGGCTTCATAAAGTGATTTGGAGTGTGTTCCCTCCTCTTCTGTTTTTTGGAAGTTTGTGAAGTACTGTTAATTCTACTTGTTTGGTAGTATTCACAAGTGAATTCAACTGGTGCTGGGCTTTTCCTTGTGGGAAGTTTTTTTTATTATTCAATCACTTTACTTGTTTTAGGTCTATTCAAACTTTCTATTTCATTATGGTTTCTGATGAGAAGTAAGCTAATTTTATTGAGGACCATATTATGTCATGAGTTGCTTCTCTCTTGCTGCTTTCAAGATTCTTTGTTTCTGGATTTTCACAGTTGATTATGATGTGCCTAAGGTGTGGATCTCTTGGAAGGTATCCTAGTTTGAGTTCATTGGGCTTGTTTGATGTGTGGATTCATGTTTTTCATCAATTTTGGGAAGTTTTTGCTATTATTCCTTCAAATATTCTTTCTGGCTCTTTCTCTCCACTCTTCCATGGGTCTTTTATGCATATACTGGCATGCTTGATGGTTTCCCAAAGGTCTCTGAGTACTGTTGATTTATCTTCACTTATCTTTCTATTTTTCTTTTTCTCAGATTGGATAAATCCCACATTGATATAACGTAAAGTTTGCTGATTCTTTCTTGTGTCTGTTGAGATCTGCTATTGATTCTTTACTGTGAATTTTCATTTGTTATTGTACTTTTTAATCTGGAATTTCTCTTTGGATCTTTTTTTATAATTTCTATCCCTTTATTGATAGTTTCTATTTGGAGAGACATCATTTTCATACTCTTTTAGTACTTTAGGCATGATGTTCTTTGCTCATATTTAAAATAACTGATTTAAAGTCTTTGTCCAGTAACTCCAAAATTTGGCTTTCCTCAGGGACAGTTTCTATTAGTTGCTTTTTTTGCTGCCTGTGACTATACTTTCTTGGTTTTTTGCATGACTCATATTTTTGGTTGAAAACTGGACTTTGTAGGGAATATTATGTAGTACTCTGGAAATCAGATTCTTCCCCCTTTCTATGTATTTATGTAGTTGCTTTTTGTTGTACAGGCATACTCAGAGATATTGCAGGTTCAGTTACAGGCCATCACAATAAAGTGAGTATCACAATAAAGTAAGGCACATGAATTTTTTTGGTTTCCCAGTGCCTATAAAAGTTATGTTTACATTGTACTGCAGTCTATTAAGTGTGCAAAGGCATTTGATTAAAAAACCAATGTATGTACCTTAATTTAAAAATATTTTATTGCTAAAACATGCTAACCACCATCTGAAACTCAGGATTGCTACAAACCACTGATGGTAAAAAATGCAAAATCTGTGAGGTACAGTAAAGCGAAGTGCAGTAAAATGAGGTATTCCTGTAGCATTTGTTAAGTGACTTTTCTGAACTAATTCTTTTTAAATTCTGTATTCTTTGTCATGTGTGGCCACTGAAGTCTTTGCTTAGTTAGCTTAGTTAGGCTAATGGTTCAACAGAGGTTTCATTAAACACCTGAACCAGTTAGTCTCCTAGTATTTTCTGAGAATCCTTGTGAACTTGTCATGGCTTACCTTAAACATTTAGCCAGGCAGTTGACAATTCCACCATATCGTTCACTTTCTGCTGTACAGAGGCTCAATTTCAGCCAGAGGTGAGAACTTTAAGGCCTCTCATTCTTTACTGAGCATGCCCAGTCTTGGCCACGTGGCCTACTCTGTGCATGCACATGCCCTTCTATTTATTTTCCTAGGAATGTGTGAGAAGTTTTCAAAGCTCCCATTGACATGTCATTACCCAGCTTTTCCTCTTAAGCTTTTGGTTAAGCTGATGTTTACTCCCACTGCTTCAGGCATTTACAAAGTTAAGTGGCAAGCTCTAGTTATTTTTGACAAGGACTCTTGGGGAAAAGGCTTTTTACAGTGGGTGTGCTCCGAGTTAAGTCATGTAAAGATAGCTTTGTGCATGGTGTCTTCCAGGACACTGCCAGAAAGGTGAAATAATGACAATTCTCTGGGAAGGAGGCACTGAAGTCCATCTAACCCCATCTGCCCCTCTAGTGGCTGCCAGGCTGCTCGTTCTAATGGGAATACAGCAACTTAAAGTGCTACAAGCTCACTGTTTTTACCAGGTGTATTTACTAGGGCTACCATAACAAATTACCACAGACCTGGCAGGTTAAACAACAGAAATGTGTTGTCTCACAGTTTTGGAGGATAGAAGTCCAATCATGGAGGCTTGGGTGGGTCCTTCTAGGGCAGTAGGGCAAGGACCTGCTCCAGTTCTCCTTTCTTGGCTTGGAGATGGCCATCTTCTCCCTGTATCTCTTCACATTGTTTTCCTCTGTGTTTGTCTGTGTGTCCAAATTTCCCCTTTTTATAAGGACACCAGTCATATTGGATTTGGGCCTACCCTGATGACCTCATTTTAACTTGGTTACTTCTATAAAAACTCTATCTCCAAATAAGTTCACTTTCTGGGGAACTGGGAATTAGGACTTAAACATATGACTTTAGGGAGAAGCATAATTCAGGCCATGACACCGAGATTCAGTTGTTTTTCCTGAGTACATTTTTCGTGGTTGCTGCAAGTCTTTGATTAATTTCCAGAGTTCTGAAAATGTTGATTCTAACAATATGTGCCATTTGCTTATTACCTTTATGAAGGGGATGATTTTTGGAGTTCTTTACTCTGCCATTTTCACTGATATCACAACTTTTATCACAGCTTTTGTTTTAAAACTACAGCTTTTAAACCTAAATTATAAAACAGTCATATATAACTAACCTCCCTTTTTATTAGATGTGCTTAAATTTATCCTTAAAATGAATTAACATTTCAGTTAAGAAAAACAACTGAATCTCAGTGTGATGTACTGAATCATGCTTCTCCCTAAAATCATATGTTTGAGTCCTAATCCTCAGTTCCCCAGAAAGTGAACTTATTTGGAGACAGCGTCTTTATAGAAGTAATCAAGTTAAAATGAGGTCATTAGGGTAGACCCAAATCCAATATGACTGGTGCCCTTATAAAAGGGCCAGTAAGTCGTGCTGAGGAATGACACGTTAATACAATAAGCATTTATTAAAAGTAGAAAAAAGAAGAAACATTTAAACTGAGGTGAGTAGGAAATAAAATAAGAGGAGAAATTAATGAAAGAGACCAGAGAAGAATAATAGATTGAATGGAACCAAAAGCTGCCTTTGGAGCAATTAGTAGACAGAGTTTTGGTAATTGTTTCACAAGAGAATAATGAAAGTACAGAAATATTATGAATAAATTAAGATATGGTGAGATTTAAAAATCAGAACTTAGTATTCTGAATAATTTAATAAACTTATAGTGAATAACTCTACTAAAATATAAGTTTCTAAAACAGACTTGATTAAATTACTTAGTAAACTAATAATTAAATTCTCCAGATTGTTAATTAGACATTTGTTTTGCTGCTTCCTCCCTTGCCAAAAAATAAGTACCAGGCTATATAGTTTCCAAGAACAAAAACACTTTACATATTCTTTCAGAGAAAATTTATGGAAGGAAATCTGCCTAATTCATTTTATGTGGCTATTATAATCTTAGATGCCTAACTTAATAGTGCTAAACACTAAATAACAAATTTGTACTGAAATTGGAAGAAGACAAAGGATAATATAAGAAAATTATATATAGTTACATTTATGAATATAGGTGCAAGTGTCCCAGGAAAACAAATTACCAAGAATTGAGGGGAACTTTCTGAACCTAAGTAAGAGTAGCTATCTAAAAGCTACATTCAATAAACATGATGTTGTATGGTGAAAGTTTAGAGACAGTTTCTTTAAAGTTAAGGAGAATTTTGATTCTCATAGAAACAATTTTTATTTTACTGGAACACAAAAATCTTAGTATATGGTTGATTAGTGAAGTGTTGCCATGGGATTACTGAGAAGTTGCTAGAAGCTTTTCTAAAAGCTTCCTTATGAGTAAATGCAAAACAATTGAACCTTTACTGTGTTCCTTTTGTATCTCCTAGAGAATACTATTTTTGCTTGCTTAATGAGCAGTGCTCTAAATTTTAAAGCAATTGGGAAAAATGCTTAATAATTAAAATCAATCAAAGCACATATTTGTCAATTTTTTAATCACATTACAATTTTAAAATTCAGTACACTGTGTTACATCATTGTGAGTAATGTATTGTTCCCTAATCTAAACAAATGTATCTTGTCAGTTTCTTTCAGGTTTGGTGTCTTTGCAAAACAGATGAAGTATAGATATAGAATTATCTTAATACTTTGTAATTAAAATAATTTTATGAGAACAAAGTAAGTTGGTATATGAACTCTGAATAAAAAGACCAATGCATAATGCTGGGATTAAGATACACTCGCAAACGCAAATAAAATAAGTGTATGTTTTTGAAAGTTAGTTATATGGAATGCAATGAAATTTAGTTCTTACCAAGCAATAGCAATAATCCAAAGAAAACTTCTGAAAACATGTAACCCAGACTACAAAAATGTAAGCCATTATAGATCGTGAACGAACATAAAATATTATTGGAACATTTTAATATTTATTTTCAGTGAAAGTATATGTTATGCTCCATCAGAAGAGTCCACACGTGTTATGTGTAACCCAACGACTGCGGAATTCCGAACTCATAGACCCATCATTCCAGTGGCATGGGCCGAAAGGAAAAATCATTTCAGGTGGGCTTCTGTTTCAGTTGTTATAATTAAAAATGACATGTATGAAATGTACTCAGAACAAAAAGAATATTTGTATCTCATATACATTTATGTATTAGCTCACTTCTTTTTCTTGCGATTTCTTTTTGGAGTAAGAATCTAACAATGTAGATGGCGTGACCATTTTTTACAGATCTTAATTTGGGATAGAGACACACTGGATGATTAAACTGGAGAATTCTCTAAACATCCATATTTCAAAAATTTTCCTTTTTTATTGTAAAATTCATAAAATCATTTTGGTTACCTCAGTTAGATTTTTGTTAGCAAAGTATGTATGAAGAAGCAAATATGATTCTGGCTTTTGTTAAAAATACAAATGAGCACTTTGAGCTCTAGGTTTAAAACTATGGTTTTGTTTGTTTTATATAGCCCCACATAGGGGCAACTTGAGACTTTATTAGTAGTTACGATTTTATGTTTTTTATCTTATATTTCACTCTGATTAAAATCCTGACCAGACAGTATGGAATATATTTTAACTTAACCTAAATATTAATATTCATTTTGAAAAACATGACTAAATTTAACATTCAGTATTTTACTATGAAAAACATGCTCTTAAATATACTGCATGGTTTGGTGGTAGCTGTGTAATAATATGTTACTGATGCTGTGCTTACAAAAGAGGAAGTTTAGTCCTTGGGTACTCATCCAGAGGAGAAGATGGACTTGAGACACATCTGAATAGTAGCCTTACAGTTTTCAGATTTTTGAGAAAACAAGGTCTTATTCTCATGAAGGTACATTTTTCCACATAGAGATTACTATTGCTATGATTAATTTGATCAACATTTTCTCCATTCAGCTTCTTATTTTGTTATTTTGAAATGCCCATCTTACTTGTATTCTGATATCTCATTTGCTAAAAGTTGATTTGTTTTTGCAGTGTAGTTTAAAAAATATCAATCAGCTTAGCTGTTTTTGTTTTCAGCCTTGCTGAAAATTCAGATAATGAGTTTTCATCCTTAATATCTGTTCAAGGAAGTACCTTTTGCATACCTTCTGTGGAAGTTTTTCTTTATTGCTCTATTCACCATGTTTTCTTTCTCTTTCTTTTCCTTCCCTCCCTCCCTTCCTCCTTCCTTCCCTCCTTTCCTTCCTTCCTTCTTCTCCTTTTTTTCCCTTATTGGTGTTTTGAGATAGTGCTTGTGGATGAAAACCTACAGGTTTATTTTGTAGACCTGGATGGAGGAAAGCAGTATATTCATACAAAGACTTGCTGAAGAAACATTTACAAGAAATATTTATTTTTAAATATGTTTTAATTCATATTTTATATAGTTGAACAATCTAAGTTGTACATTGTTATAATATTTATGTTGATTCTAAAATAGCTCAAGGCTTCAAGAGTTACTTCACTCTTTAGGTTGGGTGGTGCGTCTCCAAAGCAAGTTACTCGGCTCTAGGTGAGCGACTACCTGTTGGCTGCCGTTGGGCCCAGCTTTGCAGGAGGTGCACCGAGCAGCGCGACCTCTGCCTGGCTGCAGTCCTAGAGTGCAGGAGGGGGTCAGCAGAGGTCAGGGACAGAGGTCCTGAGAGGCTAGGCAGTTAATATAAATCAGCGAAGGGGGCCAGGAGTAAAGGTATCCAACATTGAAAATAAAATCAGTCTTTATTTTTATTGCTTTCTAATAGCAAATAATATAATGCAAGCATGTATATTAAATATATTTTACATTTGTTATTAAAACTCTGTGAGTTCAAAAATAGAAGCATTTAAGTATTGATTTGTTGTGTTATAATTTGTTACTCCTTTGATTTGAAAATTGAGATGTGAAATGTGCTCTTCTCTAAGATGCCAGGCCAGGTCTTGCAGCTTGTATTGCAAAGTATAATATGTAAGTGAATTTTGAATCCTTTAACTAGAAGTGACATTTTATATTACTCACTTTCATAATGGAAAACAGATGTTCAAAAACATAACTGTTTCCAGGTAAGGATAAAATCATATAGATGCAATGGTTTTGTATTTATAAAGACTATTCTCAGAAAATCCTGGTATTCTGACGTCATGATTACAGTTGTGTTTTCAGTGCAGTGTCACATCATAGTTCGCTGTCTGCCAGCTTTAAAGCTCAGTACTATCACTGTAATTGCAGAGAGACGTGGAAAATGTCTAATTTTATTAAAGCTTGAAAAACAGAGAAGCTTTTGGACTCTAAGTTAAACTACACTGTACTTTTGTTATCTTTTATGGCTATTCCAGAGATAGTTCCCCTGCAGTTGAACCAAAGAAACATGTAGTTACGTACTTGCGCCTCCCTTTGGAGAGAAGCATCCAGGTTGTTTAGATGTTGTACAGTGTGCGGACCAAGTCTTAGACTTGCTGGGCTCTCTTCCTGTCACCCCCACTGCCGCCCTCTTCTGTCTGTCTCTCTTCCAACGTTTTTGGTTTACAAAGGTAAAGCATTTATTGCAGCAAGCCCTGTACCTCTTACTTCAACCCTAATACCATTCTGATGAATTAGCTCTTTTTGGTGTGTGGACTTTCCCACTTTTTTAAATGTTCACACAAACCTGTATAAGCACACACACACACACACACACAAACACACACGTTGAGCTTTACCCTGTAACTGTATCCTTATTATGTTTTTTTAAAAAATGAGATCATAGATTATATCTTACTCTACCTTAATATTTTTATTATGAAACATCTGATAAATACAAATCTGTATAACAGATATGTAAGTTGTGAAACATAATAAAACAGACATCCTTGAGCTTGCTATAGAAGCCAAGATATACCATTATCATGACTGTTGAACCTTCTAACGTTGAAAAATCCCATTCTTCTGTCCCCAGCCCCTCTTAGGTAAACATTATCCTGAACTTTTACAATATTATTCCTTAGCTTTTCTTTATGCATTTACTACGTGTATGAATACACACGCACAAATACATACATATATCTATGTACGTGTGTATTCATACACGTAGTAAATGCACATATTTAAATATATATAAATATAGATATACATGTATGGATATATTCTGCAAGCATATTTTTACTTTAGTGTTTTTATTTTGAATTTTATAAAAATAATCAACATGTATACTTTTATCATAAAGCAGATTCTGTTCTAAGCAATTTACACATATTAATCATTTAAGTTTCACAACAGCTCTTTGCAGTAAGTACAGTCATTTTTCTCCCTTTTATATGAGGAAAACAGAGGCGTTGAGAGAACAAGGTACTTTTCTGAAGTCAGGTGCCTTTGAAGTCTGGCTTCAGGGTTCACAGATAATAATCTAAATGAGGTAGGACTAGGATTTTCCCTTCTCACCATTTTGTGACTTTTTGTAGTTTGTGTCTTTCAAGGAATTTGTCCAGCTTAGATATTTTTCAACTTGTCGAATTAATGTGCATAGTTTGTGATATTTTCTTGTTATCTTTTTAATATATCCAGGATCTCTATGATGAGCTCTCGTTCACTCCTGGTATTGGATGTGTCTTTTCTCTTTCATTTTGGTCTCTCTGGCTACAGGGTTAACAATTTTATCAGTCATTTCAAGGGACCAGCTTTTGAGTTATTTTTCTCTGGTATTTTTCTGTTTTCAGTTTCATTGATTTCTGACTTTATTATTTCCTTTCTGTTTGCTTTGGGTAAAGTTTGCTTATCTTTTTCTTTTGCTGGTTGTAGAATTCTGGATTGGCAGTTTTTTTCTTTCAACATTCCAAAGATGGCATTCTGTATTCTTTTTGCTTGCATAGTTTCTCGTGAGAAGGCTGCTATAAAATAGTCCTTGTCCGTCTGTGGGCAGTGTGCCATATTTTTCTGATTAATTTCAAGATTTTTTCTTTCCCTTTCCCTTTCAGTGATTTGAATACTAAATGCATGTTTTTTTGGTTATTTGTATTATTCTGCTTGGTGTTCTATAAGCTTCTTGGATCTGTAGTTTTGGTTTGTCATTAATTTTTGAAAATTGTCAGCCATTATATCTTCCAGTTTTTCTTCTGCTTCATCCTGTCTCTCTGCTCCTTCTGAGATTTCTATCACCCTTATGTAACCCTGTTTGAAATTGTTCCATAGCTCCTGGATTCATTCTTCTTGGTGTTGTTTTGCTTTTGTTGTTGTTGCTTTTTCTCTTTGGGTAAATTTCTTTTGATCTATCTTCAAGTCATTGATTCTTTTCTTAGCTGTGTCAAGCCTCTTTATGAGCTCATTGAAGGAAGACTTCATCTGTGTTACTGTGTTCTTTTTTTATAGTTTTTGTTTTTTTGGTTTGGTTTTAGTTCTAACATTTGCATTTGATTATTTCTTATGGTTTCAGACTCTGCTGAAATCACCTATCTGATCTTGCATGCTTTCTACATTTTCCATTAAATTATTTAATACATTATTCATCGTTATTTTAAACTAACTGATACTTCTGACATCTGCGTCATTGCTTGGTATTTTGGAAATGTGCCATTTCTTACCTTTCTGTATGCTTCTTAATTTTTTAAGAACATCTTGAATAAGATAGTAAATATTGAGATAATTATTTTTATATTTGAGATGAACACTTTTAAAAATATTATTAAACCTTTAATATTGGGAGTTTGTGTTAAACTAGTCAGGAATTGTCTGGCTTTGATATTGGTTATTGCTGTGGTTACTGAAAACTTATTTTTCTCCAGTGTCTCATCTTTGGCTTTGGTTTCTCCTTTTTTGCTTTCTCTAGAGAGAATATTTCTTGCAGCTCTCCTAGCTTGATTTCACTGCATTTTTCTAGACTCTTATTAGTGATGGGCAGTTGGGAGAGAGGGGCAGTCTCTAGTGTTCTGATTCAGCATTAGTCTTTGGCAGGTGTGGTGTCACTGGATCTTGTGGGTGTGGCCTTTAGAAGTGTTTTAGCGTGTCTGCTGGTTTTAGTGTTGGCCTAGTACTTCTTGCTGACTTCCTCAAGAATGAGTTTTTTTCTTCCTGTTTCCTTCCCTAGTGGTAACATGTTTCCACAGTGCCCTCAGTGACCATTTTTGTTTCTTCTCCCTTGTAAGTTAAAGCATTGCTCCTCACCAGGAGGTAGGAGAAATGGGCAAGGGTGGAGTTTTGGCAGGGCTGCCGGCCCCCTCCTCTAGCCAGTACCCTGTGCCGGCCCCCTCCTCTAGCCAGTACCCTGTGGGAATCTTGCTCAGGGTTCCCCTGATCTTCCCTTGAACACCCAGAGGTTTTCATGAAGGTAGAGCCTGTAAGAGGGTGCAGCTGCCTTTGCGCTCCCGCTGCCCCCATCCGTGGTCCTCGGAGGCGTCACGTGCTCACGCTGGACAACACTTGGCTTTCAGCAATTCATTGAAAACTTTCAGCCAGATGTTCTCAGACCGTTGAAGCAAATGCTTAGGTCTAGGTTCTACCTGCAGGCCCTGTTCATTCCTGGTTTTCAGGGTTACTGGTGGCCCTACCTGCTTCATTTGTTTGATGGGTTCAAGAAAATTTCTTGGTTGACAGTTCGTCTGTCTTTTTCCTTATTGTTGTATGATGTTGTTGCTCTTATAGTCACTCCACATCTGAGTAGAAACCAAAAGTATAAACCTGTTTTTAAAAATAAGTTGTAATGAAATGGTGCTTAAATTTTGCCATATAATTTTAGAGCTCTAAGGCATGTGCTTCTAGAAATCTAATCCAACTCTGAATTTTTAGATGATCAAGCTGAGTTCTAGAGAAAGAAGTCCTGACTTCAGTTTAATTATTTATTGACAATCTGCTGTTGTATGAGTTCTTATAGTGATATCTTATAGTGATATCCCTTGGCATCCTGAAATTCCCATTTAAACTTAGTTTTGTAAAAGTCTGTTTGTTAAGTGGTATTTGTTAAGTGTGTTCTTCTCTTGGCTATGAAATCGTCTGGGTATCTTTTCAAAGTGTGCTACTTTTAAATTTTTTAAAATAAGAAGGTAGCCAGAGAGTGTTTTCTTACAAATTGTATGATACTAGATTTTCTGGCTGTCATAATATTTAACATTGTAGTAGGCATTCAAATATATATTAATACATTTATTAATGCTTCTGGTTTGGGAAATTTTATTTCAAATTTTTGCCAGGGAATGCATAGCTTCATTGCTGACATGATATTCTAAAATTTCTTTACAATTTGTGGGCACCTTTTATCTTATTACTATGATGTATCTGTTTGTGTCTGCTGAAATATATGTATAGCAAACACTTGAAAACCTCTTAATCTGTTCGAAAAAAAGAGACAACATGTTATGATAAATATGTACTCTTTCATCAAAAGATATTCATGAAGAAATAGGCAGTACAACAGAGATGTATTCTAAATTTATATCACATTTTTCAGCTTCATCCAGGATATAGAAATGGGAATTCTCAAGGCATAATGCTCTATGTAAATCCCTTGAGGGTGGGTATATCCATCTATTCATTTCTCCTTCAGTATCTGAAACAGGGCTTTGCATGTGCTAGAAACTCAACAAATTGTTAGTGAAAAAATTAATAATGAAAATTTCTTCACTGAGAACATTCATCTTTTGTCTTATTTTGAAGCAATAAATTTCTTCAAAATAAATTTCAACTTGACAGTTATAGGCAATAAATTATTTTCCTAAAATAGAAAAAGATGAGTATTTATTAAGGTATGTTTTCAATTCTAATGAATAGTTTATTAAATTATTGAGTGAGTTTTAATATTTAATAATTTTTTTCTAATGCAAACCCATGGTTATGAACTTTGAGAGTAACCATTTTTAATTGCTTAATGATTTATAGCTTTTTCAAGTACTTTAACATTCCTTGTATTTGTTATTCAAAAACAATTCTATGAGATATATTATCATATATTATGATTCTTTCTTGTGCAAATGAAGGAGCTAGACTTCAGAAAGACTAAGTGATTATCCCCGGTTACACAGTTTATGAGAAAGAAAGGCACACCTCAAAACCAAGTCCTAACCCTCTAAATCAGGCTTCTTTCCCGTTACACAACATGGCTCTCTCCCAGTGTGCTACTTAAGGGATGCTGAAGTGACAAGGGACCTTACGTCCAAGTTCTGACCCCCAGCACTGGAGTTCTGATTGTGCGACTTCGGGTGTCAAGTGATCCAGTCTCCTGTTTTCTTTCTTCTGCAACCCTCATGGTTGTAATCCAAATTTTGCCAAGTACCTTGTGTAATGACAACAAATCCCTAGGTGTTCGTGATTACATTGAGTTAGCCTTTGTTCTGGACACACTGTTTTATCCCTTTCATGTACATTTTTTATGCTTAATGAGAGCATAACTCGTCAATAAAGTATTTATATGCATGTATACAAATATAATTACTTGACAGTATGTATAAATGTATACTATATTATATGTATAGGAGTACCGATCGTGCCATCTCAGTGCGACAAGCAGATCAGGAGCACGTCATGTACGTGTGACTGTTAGTCTCTTACCACGTAGGCAGCCACACACTTGATGAACTCTGGTTAGTGAAATTCTGACACTAACAAGTTCATCCTGGCACCCACTGTCAAGAACCACCGGACACAATGACTATGTCCCCGACTCCTTCAATGATTCTGTAGGTAAATTTGGATGGTTTTTCTCTGTTTAGAAAATATTTCGTTATTTTATCTCAATCTCATGTAATTTAAGCTACTGATCACTGTATCTCATTCCTCTATTAGAAAACAGCACTGCACAAGTGACCTCCACAGGAAGCCTTGTATTCCAGAACTTCGAGGAGAGCATGAGTGGGGTTTACACGTGTTTTCTGGAGTATAAACCTACTGTGGAAGAAGTCGTTAAAAATCTCCAACTGAAATATATTGTATATGGTAAGAAGGGATTTTAGTTGTATTTTAACATTTCTTAATGTTTTCAAATATTTACATATTTTAACAGGTTTTTTTAAAGGGATTTTGTTATTTTTACTCTCTCTTAAAGAAAAATTTCTGCCTGCCTATATTTTGTGAAGTGCTTTGTAAGGGGTTAGTGGTAAGGGAAGATCTTTTTTCTTCAGGGGAATGTTGACATGTACAGATCAATTTAAGACAGTGCATAGAAACAGGATGGTATGGAAATCATGTTTTCAGAGAATGAGCATGATATTGTACTCCATACTGCTTTTAAATTCTGAGTATCCTCTTGCTGGTGCACTGCCGTCCCCGTGAACAAGAGCATGAATTGCCACTGTATTAAAACCCCTTTCCAAAAGCAGCTTGATCTGTTGAGGTCTGAGACTGGAGACGTGAGTTGGTTGTGGAGTGGCCAGGAGAACAGCCTGAGTGAAAGTTCCATCTCACGGCTGGGACCCACGCATGGAGACAAAGTCAGGGTCCTCAAGGATGTCCGTGTCTCACCTCCAGAGCTTCTGAATATGTTACCCTACGGTAGCAGGTTTTGCAGGTGTAATTAAGATCTTGAGAAGGGGAGACTCTCCTGAATTACTAGCGTGGGCCCAGTGCAGTCACAGGGGTCCTTAAAGAGGAAGGCAGGACAGCCAAAGGCAGAAAAAGGAGATGTGGCAGTGAAAGGAGAGGGTGGGGTAGGGGCCACAAGCCAAGGACGTGGCAGGTCTCTGGAGCCTGGCACTTCCAGAGTGAATGTACCTTGATTCCAGCCTTGCAAGACTCACCTTGGACATCTGATCTCCACAACTGTGAGATACTACATTTGTGTTATTTTAAGCCACGAGGTTTGTGGCTTAAGAAGTTAATATACCATTGGAAGCAATAGGAAGCTCATGCAGCATTGTTTTCACAGCTGGGATGCAGAACAAATGGCAGAGTTATTAATGGTTTCCTGATCATTTTTATACACTAAAAAACGGTGTTCCATGTATCCAAAGAAAGACACAATTTTCATGAGAAATTATATTAACTTTGTTAGGCAAATAATTTGTTTAAACTTTGTAATCAGTCACACTTCATTTTTGTTACATAGTTTTTCCTGTAATATATGATATGTGTTATTTCGTATAGTTTATATAGTTTATAACAGATATACTTTGAAATCTCTCATAAGGGTATATTCACATAAGCTAACAAGTGTAACAGTGCCTAAAATGAATGCTGGTATATAGTAATGAAAATGATAGCTAATATTTACCAAGCATTTATGCTGTGTTTTTACGTGTAATTATAACAATAACAGCAAAACACATATATTGCTTATTTTTGCAAGGCTTTTTGTTGAAGTGCTTTATTTATATTCAACTTATTTAATCCTCACAACAAACCCGCACAGTAGGTACTGCAATTTTCTGTGTTGTCGAGATGAGGAGACTGCGGCACCGAGTGGGTTAGGTGACCTGCCCAAGGCCACACAGTTAGAATGTGGGACTCAGATTTGAATCTAGGGATTCTCATTCTAGAGTTAGTATTTTTATCTCTCTTGATATCCTGCTGTGCCCCACTGTTATACCAGTGGCAGCAGGATGACACATCATTTAATAAACTGATTTTGGAGACCTGCTATTTTTGTGCTTAAAAAAATCATGTAAGTCATTCTGTTTCACTCTAAGGATCCACTTTAGTCTTTCCAATGCCACATGGTATTCCAGATTTTGCTTGCACATTCCTCAGTTGATGATCGTTTCATGTGTTTCAGATTTTCCCTGCCTCAAACAGCAGTGCGTGGAACCTTGAAATAAGTCCTTCAGTCTCTTCCTCCCTGAGTCCCTCTGTGCGTGTCTCTCTGTGTATGAGTCCCTCGCTCATTGATCTGTGTGTAAACACACACACACTAGTATTCTTGTATTATAGATGTTAAATTGTTAGTATTTCACTGAGGTGATTCTGTAAGGTAGTATCTTCTACAGGGTTTTCACAGTGTTATTTTGATAATTCTGCTAGTTGCCCTGCAAAGAGTGTACAGTTTGTATCCCCGCCACAGTACACGAGAACCTCATTACCTAAAATGCCCTTAGTATACTGTATCTTGAATTGTTGCCAATGTAATAGGTTAATAATGGTATTTCATGGCTTTAATGTTTATTTTTTGGTCATTGATGAGGTTTTTTGAGTTTTGCTATTTGCGTGGGCTGTGAACAAAAGTTTTGCTTTTGTTGCTTTTACTTTTGGTGTTCGATTAAAAAATTTATCTCTAAGACAGTAAGTCAAAGAGCTTACTGCCTGTGTTTTCTGCTAGAAGTTTTATGGTTTCGGGTCTTACATTCAAGTCTTTAATCAATTTTGAGTTGATTTTTGTGCATGGTGTAAGACAGTGGTTACATTCTTTTGCATGTGGCTGGCCAGTTTTCCCAACACCATTTACTGAAGAGACTGTCGATTCCACATTGTATATTTTTGGCTCCTTTGTTATAAACTAATTGACCATATATGTATGGGTTTATTTCTGGGCTCTCTGTCTGTTACATTGATCTGTGTGTCTGGTTGTATGCCAATACCACATTGTGCTAATTACTGTAGCTTTGTAATATAGCTTGAAATCAGGGAGCATGATGCCTCCAGCTTTGTTCTTTTTTCTCAAGATTGCTTTGGCTATTTGTGGTCTTTTGTGGTTCCATACAAATTTCTGATAGTTTTATTTCTGTGAAAAATGCCATTGGAATTTTGATAGTGATTGCATTGGAGCTGTAGATTGCTTTGTGTAGTATTTAACATTTTAACAATATTAATTCTTCCAATCCATGAGCACAGAATATCTTTCCATTTATTTGTTTCTTCTTCAATTTCTTTTCTTAATGTCTTGTAGTTTTCAGTATTTTTACAGAGCCAGAGTTTTCAATTCAATGAAGTCTGATTTATCAAATTTGCTTATTAGTCATGCTTTTGTTGTCAAGTCTAAGAATTCTTTGCCTAGGCATAGGCAAAGATTTTCTCCTCTTTTGTGATAGTTTTGCTTAACATGATGCACTTTCAGTTAATTTTTGTGTAAGGTGTGAGGTTTAATAATTTTCATTAGGATATCCAATTGCTCCAGCATGATTTCTTGAAGTGTTTTTGTAGCTTTGTCAACAGTAAGTTGAGAATATTTGTGTGGGTCTATTTCTCGGTTTTCTAATTTCTTCCGTTGATCTATGGGGTTTGTTCCTCTGCCAGTGCCACTGTTAGGATATCCAATTGCTCCAGCATGATTTCTTGAAGTGTTTTTGTAGCTTTGTCAACAGTAAGTTGAGAATATTTGTGTGGGTCTATTTCTCGGTTTTCTAATTTCTTCCGTTGATCTATGGGGTTTGTTCCTCTGCCAGTGCCACTGTGTGGATCACTGTAACTATGTAGAAACCCTCAGTACCAGGTAGAGTGATTCCTTCCACTATTCTTTATCAAAATGTTTTTCTTTTTTAGGGCCCACCCCTTTCCTTATATATTTTAGAATAATCCTATACGTATCTACAGTGTATGCTGCTGGAATTTTGATGGGAATTGCATTCAATCTATAGATAAATTTGGGTAATGTTTGCCATCTCTCTCTGTCTTTCTTTTTGGCCATGCCATGAGGCATGTGAGATCTTAGTTCCCTGACCAGGGATCGAACCTGTACCCCCTGCAGTGGAAGCACTAACCACTGGACTGCCAGGGAATTCCCTCTTTCATCTCTATATACATGCTTTCTTAAGTGTATACCTAAGTATGTTATTTTGGGCTTTTTTTGCACAGTTGTAGATGATGTTAGATTTCCAATTTTGGATTCCACGTTTATTGCTAATATATAGAAAAAACGATTTATAAAAAATAAAAAAAAAACCACTTTGCTCATCCATAAGAAGCAACTCCTCATTTATTCAAGTTTTATCATGAGATTGCAGCAATTCAGTCACATATTCAAGTTCTACTTAAAATTCTGTGAAGATACTGAAATATGATACAAAGACACAAAGTGAGCAAATGCTGCAGAAAAAAATGGCACTGATAGACTTCCTTAACACAGGGTTGCCACAAACCTTCAATTTGTAAAAAATGCAATATCTGCTAAGCACAATAATGTGGAGCACAACAAAACGAGACTTTGTTAATTTGAGTCCTCTCATTTTTTCTTGGTCACTCTAGCTAAAGATTTGTAAATTTTGTTGATATCTTCAAATAACTATGTTTTTGTTTAATTGATTCTGTTGTTTTTCTATTTTCTATATCATTTATCTCTGCTCTAATTTTTATTATTTCTTTCCCTCTTCTTGATTTAAGGTTAGTTTTCTCTTTCTTTCCTAGTGTCATAAGGTAAAAGTTTCAATTATTGATTAGAGATCACATTATATTTTATATATATATAATTTTGTACATATAATTTCCCACAACGTACTGCTTTAGCTGCATTCCATAGGTTTTTTTTTTTTAATTTATATCAAGTTTTTTTTTTCTAACTTCTCTTTTGATTTCTTCTTTGACACATTGGTTACTTAGAATTATGTTGTTTAATTTCCACACATTTGTGAGTTTTTCAAATTTTTTCTGTTACTCTAATTTTATTACATTGTAGTCAGAGAAAATACTTTGTATTATTTCAGTCCTTTAAAATTTATTGTGATTTGTGGCTTAAAAAAGTCTCCATCCTTGAGAATGTGCCAGAGCACTTGAGAAGAATGTATATTCTGCTGCTGCCAGGTGGAGAGGTCTGTAGATGTCTTTTAGGTATATTTGGTTTCGGCATTACTCAAGTCTTCTGTTTCCTTGTTGATCTTCTGCCTAGTTGTTTCTTTCATTATTGGAAGTCTCCAAGCAATATTTTGAATTGTTTTTATCATTATTTAATGATATAATGATTATCATATAATCAAAATGATTATTTCTTTTATCATTTCTGTCAGTTTTTACTTCATTTTGGTGCTTTGTTCTTACATGTGTGTATGTTTATAATTGTTCTCTCTTCCTGATAGGTTGTCTTTTTTTATTATAAAAAAATGTTACCCTTTAGCTATAGTAGCATTTTTTGTTTGTTTTAAAGTTTACTTTGCCTGATAATTGAATAGCCATTCCTATTGCCTTGTGATTGCTGTATACAGGATGTATTATTTTGCACCCCATCACTTTCAGTCTATTTGTATCTTTGCATGTAAAGTGTGTCTCATGTAGACACTAAATAGTTTATTGCTTTTTAAATCCAGTTTCATAGTCTCTGCCTTTTGATTAGATAATTTAATCCATTCACATTTAATGTTATTATTTGTATAAGTGGATATACTCTATCATTTTATTTTATATTTCACTGTCTTGTGTGTTCCTCTCTTTCTCATTGTCTTGTGAATTAAGTGAATATTTTCTAATGTAGCATTTTAATTACTTTAATGATTTTTTACTATATATTTTTGAGTCATTTCCTTATTGATTGCTCTAGAAGTTACCACATATATCTTAACCTATCAGAATCAGCTTGACATCTTTACAAACTTAATTCTAGTGAGATATAGAAACCTTAGTCTTATGTAGATCTATTCCTTTTCCATGCTTTTTGTGGTATTAATATTATACATATTACACCTGTAAATGTTACAAAACTAACAATACATTTTTATAATTATTATTTTGTGTAACTTTATGTATTTCAGAGAAGCTGAAATTAGGAGAGCAAGTGTATATTTATAGATTTTGTTACATTAGCCTTCTTGTTTATCATTTTTTATTTTCTTTAATTGTTTGCATTTTTTCAAGTTTCCATCTGTAGTCATTTCCTTAGTCTAGTACAGCTTTGCTCCCACACACCTCCATTGTGCTTCTATTGGAAAATATATATTTATGTTTGGTCCCAGTGATGCATCATATACAAATTCTTTTATACAATTGCTTTTTAAATCAGTAAAGAGGAAAGAAAGTAGAAGAAATATGCACTTATTCTGTTTATATAGTTACATAATTTACTGGAGTGCTTTGTTTTTTTGTGTGGATTCAGATTATTGACTGAGGTCATGTTCTTTCAGTCTTGTTAGAAAACAAAATTCAAGAAAATTTGAAGATCTAATTAGCTTTATTAGGCAATTCATGAATCGGGGAGCATCCCATCTAGCAACTAGAAGGTGGCTCTCAGGGGTTGTATGAAATGGGAGTTTTTGTAGGCAGGAGGATGGAGCAAGGGAGCTATTAGCAAAAGAAAAGAAAGGATTATTTTTAGACTAGGCCCTCTTTTTTTGAGGGTGTGGGGAAGGGAGTGGCAGAGGTTTTGGTTTTATCATGCAGGTTGCTTCTTCTTCCTCTGGGGACTGGAGGAAGCCTGTGTGATAGATTACCTTACTGTTAGACTAGAAAATTCCAGACTGGTTGATTAGGATTACATTTCTGGGAGAGGTTGAAACTGCCATTAGATTAAATATTAAGTGTAGTTTTGGTATCTTGGGGTTTAGCACATGTAACATAATTTTGGGCCTGTGGTTTTCTTTTTAACAGTCTGAAAAACTTTTAGCTGATTCGTTATTCTGTCAGATCAGATCTACTGTTGAGCTTCTTATTGTGTTTTTCCTTTCAGTGTTCTTACTTTTTACCTACAGAATTTCCACGTGATTCTTTTTTTTATAATTTTTTATAGATAGTTTCTATTTGATGTGACATTATTAAAATACCTCCCTTCATTAATCATGATTTTCTTTTGTTATTTTAACACATTTATAATGAATGCTTTGAAGTCTTTAGTTTTTAATATTTATCTTTAAAAGTGACCACATCTGGTCACTCTTAAACAGGCAATTTCTGCTTCCTAGTTTTTTCCAGTGTATGGGTTATACTTTCCTGTTTCGTTGCATGTCTCATAAATTTGTTTGGAAACTGGACTTTTTAGATAATGTATTCTAGCAACTCTGGGTAGTGGTCCACTTCCTTCCCCCACCCTCCAGATTTGTCATAATTTTATCCTGTTTATTTGTTTAGCAACTGGCTAGATTATTTCAGTGAGGTTCACTCCCCCTACCACCATAGTGTGAGGCCTCCAAAGTCTGTCCTAGGAAGGTGCACCTTGGGTGTACCCATAGAGGTTTCATGTATCTGTTGTTTTCAACAATGCCCTGAGGCATAAATTCCTCTAAAACCGATCCAGTTCAGTTTGGGTTCCCCAGGTCTGTTTGAGATTTGTTCTGACCTCAGGATTGCTCCTTCCAGCTGACTCCTCCTGTGTTGCTCTCTGACAACTAGGCTGCCTACAGTTTCGCCTTCTCCCAGTTGTCTTTCCCCATATTGCAAGTGTTTTTGGAAGCGCCCTGAGGTTTGAACTTCCCCCAGTTTATCACGAGGACGTCAGTTCCTTTGAGAAGAGATTCTGAGCTCTTGGTTCTACGGCCTGCTGCTCATCCCCGGCGGATTCTCTGAGCCACCGCGCTGGGGCTGGGGCTGGGGACAGTGGTGTGCTTCTCTGTGAGTGACACACTGCTTTAGGAACTTGGCACTTGTTGCAGGAGGTAGCAGCAGCAGCCCTGGGTCTCCACAGCATGTTTCTCCTGGTGTGGACACTTCACATGATAAGCTGGACAAGGCTGATGGGCTCCCATTGTTTTCAGAATTGCTGCAGCCAGGTTAGAGCCTCCGTCTCACAAAGTGGGGATGGTGGAAGGAGGGAGCCTTCACCCCTCAGCTGTACTCACCCACAACTTCCTTTAGCACCAGGTAGCTCTGGTCTGCATGAGAAGGGCTGACCTCCTGTCCCTTCCTGGGGAGAGGGAGCCTTGTGCCCTTGTCTGCCCCAGTCTGGAATGGAGTTTCCATCTAGCTTGGATTTTGTTGACTCCTTCATGATCTCTAAAAACCTTTCCTCTTAACTATTTATTCCTGGAATACCAATTAAACATATTTGTTAGGGCTCCTTAATTTATCATCCATATCTTTTCACTTGTCTTTCATATATACACATCTTTAAATGTGTTTTAGGTACCATCGTCCAATTTATCAAACCTCTCTTCAGCGATGTGAAGTCTGCAAGTTTAGATAGTCTATTCACTTTCTGTTTTAACTTTGGTGCCGTTTTTCTATTTCAATGACTATACTTTCCATCCCCAGTATTTCCAATTGGATCTTTTTCTTTAAAATCTCCACTTGTTCTTTAGTCATATGTACTGGTTTTTGTTTTATAATTTCCTATTCTTAATTTATTACTTTCCTTAATATTTTGAGGTATATATTTCTTTTATTTTTAAATTTTCATAATATGTATGAAAACTTGTTTGTACCCATATCCCTCACAAAAATAGGTGTTATTGCTCTTTTATTTGCATAGGGGTATAAAATGTTATGCCACTGTTGTGATTGCATTTTCCTTAGTACTAGTATCTCTGAGCATCTTTTTCTGTGCTTATTATTCCTTTTGAGATTTTCTATTCATATTTTTTGCCTGTTTTACTAAGTTATTGTGTTCTTGCCAATTTCTAGTAAGTTCAAATACTCTAACCCTGAGTATAGATCAGTAGTTTTCAAATAGTAATCTATGGACTCCTTGGAGTCCCTGAGTCCCTTTCAAGGGGTCAGTAAGGTGAAAACTGTTTTTGTAATTATACAATGATATTATTTACTGTTTTAACTGTGTTGAGATTTACAGTTGCAGTGGGTAAACTACTGTGGAACAGTCATCCACAATTACCTGAAAAAGCTGTTAAAATGTTTCTTTCTAACCAACTACCTATCTCTATGAGGCAATAAACCAACACATCATATGTCATTGAATGAACAAGCAAGTATAAGAATCCAGCTGACTTCTATTAAGCAGACCTTAAGAGCTTTTCAAAATATAAAACAGTACTACTGTTCTCACTGATTCTTTTTGAAAAGTGTTATTGTACCTAAAAGTGTTTTTTTATGTTACTGCCTGATGAGTTTCTATCATTTTAAAATGAATTAATAAACATTTAAAAAGTTTTTCAGTTTGAATTTTTTGTATCATAAATATTGGTAGATATATCCTACATAAAAGTTCTTTGGTGGTCCTTAGTGATTTTTAAGAATGTAAAGAGATCCGGCGACCAAAACTTTTGAGAACAGCTCCTGTAGATGTTTATGCCATTTTTTTTATCATTCTCATTTTTCTAGAGCCGTATATGTCTTTTTTCTTTTAAAGCTTCTGATTTTCATATGAGGATTTTATTTTTTAAACTGTTGCAGGGATTCCCTGCAAGGACTTGGGGGACTCAGCAGAGTTGTACTCAAGGCTAAGGTGAAGGATACACAGTAGGAATGGCAGGGGGAAAGTCATGGGCAGAGCCAGGTGAGATCCACGTACGGGACTGCTGTGCTGTCCTTCCTGTGTGAGGTCGCACTGAGCCCCTTCCTTTCCTTAGTGTGAAAATCCAGTAACCCCTGTGCCGGCTCAGCACCCAGGCGCTGACTGGGAGCTAGTCATGAAGGCTCCCTCTGCCTGACAACGACAGAAGTCCCAAACTCCCAGAGGTGCAGGGTTCAGTTCCTCAGGTGGGGAAACAGTTTTATCATATGGGGAGCAATGCCTGTCCGTGTAGGGAAATACTTACCATCCAGGGGCCAATCCTGTAGGCAGCCTCAGCCTGCTGTGTTCTCTTTTATACAACTTGTTAATAACTCTTTTACAAGCGGATCCTGAGTTGCTGTGTGTGTAAATGTGTACTTCTCCCAGAGATAAGAAGCTGTCTTCAGAAGAGAACACTTTTGATACAGTTTTTGAGGGCATTTTGAAGATATTGTGGCTTATATTCAGATTTCTTTCTATCAAAGGTAATAGCATGATACATGCCGGATTTCTGGAAGGAAAAAGGAGTTCTTTTTTAGCCCGTGAACCAGACGAGTGCTTGCTCTGTCTGCAGTCCTTGCTCTGAGCCTTGCTGCACTTCCAGGTCCATCTGATAAGGTTCACTCTTCTACGTGGTGCTTGTGTGTATCACATCACACGGCTTTGATGTGATCAGTCATGATATAATCAATATAAATCAGTCATTTATCATATGGGAATGTATGTATCAGTAAATGCATGATATTGATAGATTTTTAAGATTTATGTCTCAATGTGACATTGTTTTTCAGTTTTCTTATTCACAGTTTCATGGACCTTTTTGGTGTGGTGACACAGATCTTTCTTCAGCTTACAGAGTGTTTTCCCTGTTTGTCCCCTGATTAACTTCTCCTTTGTCTGCTCTGTTCTTTCCTGGAACTCCTTCACTTTGACATAGGATATCTGGGATCTCTCTTCCTTTTCTCTTCCTTTGCTCTTGTCATTTTGTTTCTAATTTTGATCTATGCTATGTGAGAATTTCATTATTTCATCTCCAAACATATTTTTAACCTTGTTTTCATTTATTACTTCAATTAATTTTTAAATTTCAGTATTTGTATTTAAAATTTTTTTCCAGGATGCTTTTCATATTTACCATCACTTCTCTTCTACAATAGTTTTATAATAGTTTTATGGATATATTTTCTATCTTTACTAGTTAGAATTTTAAAAACTTATTTCTAAATGCTTCCTACATTAATTTTCTTTTATGTTATTTTCCCTTGCTTTTTCATTTTCATGGTTTTCTTTAGTGCTTTTGGATTTCCCCAGATTTAGTTAGGAGAATCTGTGGTTTTCATTCATGTTTGTAAATGAATTAGAAGCTGTCTGGTCTCAACCTTGAATACAAAGGCTTATAGTAGCTTGGTCTGTGCACTCAATTTTGGCTTAAATGAGCAGGTGGGAAAGTGGACCGTGGTGGCTGTCACTTTAGTGTGAGTGGAGAGTGTCTCCTCAGCAGGCCCCTTGATTAACAAAAGTAGCAACAGAGCTCCCTGTCTTAGAAGGTAAACTTTTCTGATTTCTAGTACCATGGATTTATCATTTTTATATTTCTTGTGTCATTTCAGTGAGATTTTGAAATGGATAGAAAAAAAAACCCCTAATCTCAGTTTCAGGTGTTATAATTGAACTCAATAAAGCTTATAGATGAGTTAGAAACATACTTTTTTTTTTGCCTATTGTTGGCAATTATATGACTCTCTTTTCTTCGAAGACGAATATTTAAACTTAGGGAAGTCTCATACCTAAGTTTGAGGCAGCATGACATGGTGGTTAAGGGCACAGACTCTGGGCTGGGCTCCTCAGCTAGAGTCTCAGTTTTGATAGCACAAGCATTAGGCATGTGACATAGTATCCCTCAATACATGCTGGATGTGAAGATTATACCAATCTTTAATAATCTTAGGAGATTTAAATGAGTTTCTATTTGTAAAGTGCCTATAACAGCATTTGTCACTTAGTAGCTGCTAGATAAGTGCTTGTTAAATTAAAATGATGTATATATGGCTGTATATAAAAACATACACAGTTCACCTTTGAACAACATGAGTTTGAACTGTGTGGGTCCATTATACATGGATGTTTTCAGTAGCAAATACTACAGTACCACACGATCCACATCCACACATGCAGAACCCTGGATTCAGAGGAACATGGGTAAGGAGGGCTGACTATAAATTGTACATGGATTTTCACCTGGGGGTGTGGTTGGTGTTCCTAACCCTAACCCTGCGTTGTTCAAGGGTCCAATGTATTCCAAGTAATGATTTCTCTTGAACAGCTGAAATATATCTGAATTGCTTAAATAACCATTGCTGTACTGTTCTCTGTTTAATTTTTTGCAGCTTATCGTGAGCCGCAGTATTATTACCAGTTCACAGCTCGATATCATGCAGCTCCCTGCAATAGTGTCTATAATGTTTCTTTTGAGAAGAAACTTCTTCAGATTTTAAGCAAATTGGTTCTTGACCTTTCATGTCAAGTTTTCTTACTTAAGTCTGAATGCCATCGTGTTAAAATGCAAAGAGCTGGTTTGCAAAATGAATTGTTTTTTACATTTTCAGGTAAGTATATGCAGTTCTCTAAAGAAAACAAAGTTAGCATGTAAAACTAATCTTAGAGACGTGAGTTACTAGAGGCATTTTTAGAATGTAAATGCTATAGATATGAATGTTTCATATTCTTTACTTTCACTTCTTAGTTCTAATAGTCCCCAAATACATTTCTGCTGATTCATGTACTTAATGAAGAGTTTGGATTCCCAAATAACTTAAACATTGCTATGATAATTTACTATAGAATGGAATTTAGTATGAGGAATATCTATCATGATATTTAGCTACAAAGATTTAATTTGTAAAAGCGTGTAATTATATAATAAGCTAGGTTAACAGTTTAGACCAGAGGGACTGTTCTAACAGCTTAGGTTGCTTTTCCTAACAATGCAGAGCAAAAGCCCAGTGTATTCTGGAAAACCAAGAATTGGACTTAATATCTGAAGACTTTAGATTTATAAAGGGGCTGTTTATGAATGAGCATTTAGGAATACCCATGCATGTGTTCTTAATGGGTCCCAGTGGCGAGAGGACCCCCTCCACTTTTCATCTCAAATGGTATGTTGCTGTCTCCTTTCTTTCTTCTTTACCCCCTGTCCTTGATTCCTCTACTGTCAGTGTTTGATTACACTTACTCATTTCTCTGATATTCCCTCTCTCTTTCTTGGCCATCTAGGATTGAATGTTTAGATACAAGTGAGAGGTGCGAAGCTTTCAGAGAAAAGAATAAGAGGTGCTCAACCCCATTTTCACTATCTTTTATCTTCCTTACTTCTTTTCTCTTCTCCAGAAAAACTTTTGAGAGTTTTTCTCCAGCCCCTGAGGCAAATTATGAAAGATAGGCTGAGTCTTTCTTTAGCTCATCAAAGACCCACTGTTAGCATTCATAAGAGTTATGGGGTCTTTGTACCGGGTGTATTGAATAGGTGCTATTAATAGGCATTTAATAGTCTTGAGAAAACCTGAAAGTGTACTTGAACCCATAAGAGAAAAGAGATGATTTTCGATAGAAATGAGTTCACTGTGGGCTTAATTTGCATTTCTGTAATGACTCATGATGTTGAGCATTTTTTCATGTGCTTATTGACCATTCGTATATTTTTTTTGGAGAAAAGTTCATTCAAGTCCTTTGCCCAATTTTGATTTTTTTCCCTAGCTTTATTGATACATAATTGACATATAACAATACGTTAGTTCAAAGTGAACAACATAAGGATTTGATGTATCTATGTATTGCAAAATGTTTACCATAATAAGGTTAAACACATAGATCTTCTCACATAGTTACGATTTATTTATTTCTGCAGTAAGAACTTCTAAAATCTACTCTTCTAGCAACTTTCAAATATATACAATACAGTATTATTAACTATATTCACCAAGCTCTGCATTACATACCTGAATTTATTTGTACCCTTTGTCTTCCTTCATTCATTTCCCTCACCCCCGATCCATGCCCCTGGCAATCACCAATCTGTTCTCTTTTTTTGAGTTCAGTTTTTGTAGATTCCACATATAAGTAAGGCCATACAGTATTTGTCTTTCTCTGACTTGTTTCACTTAGCAAAATGCCCTCAAGTTTTATCTGTGTTGTTACACATGGCAGAATCTCCTTCATTTTTATGGCTGAATAATATTCCTGTGTGTGTGTGTGTGTGTGTGTGTGTGTGTGTGTGTGCCATATTTTCTTTATCCGTTCATCTGTTGATGGATACTTAGGTTGTTTCTATGTCTTAGCTATGGTGAATGATGCTGCATTGAACACGTGGGTACAGATATCTCTAAGAGAGAGTGATTTCATTTCCTTCAGATGTATGTCCAGAAGTGGAATTGCTGGATCATATGGTAGTTCTATTTTTTTTTTTTTTTTTTTTTTTTTACCTTTTGAGGAACCTCCCTACTATTTTCCATAGTAGCTATACCAATGCATATTCCCACTAAAGTTGCACAAGGATTACCTTTTTTCCATATCCTTGCTAACACTCATCTCTTGTCTTTTGGATAATCATCATTCTAACAGATGTGGGTGATATCTCGTGGTTTTGATTTTCATTTCTGTGATGAATTGTGATGTTGAGCACCTTTTCATTTACCTGTTGGCCATTTGAATACTTTCTAAGAAAAAATTGTCTATTCAGGTCCTTTTCAATTTTTAATTGGGTTATTTGTTTTTTGTTTTTGAATTGTATGAGTTCCTTATATATTTAGGATATTATTGTCTTATCAAATTTATGTGGTTATCAAATATTTTATACCATTCTCTAGGTTGTCTTTTCAGTTTTTTGATTGTTTCTTTTGCTGTGAAGAAGCTTTTTTAGTTGTATGTAGTCCCATTTGTTTATTTTTGTTTTCATTGCTTGTGCTTTGGTGTCATATTCATAAAGTCATTGCCAGCACCATCTTTTCCCTGTGTTTTCTCCTAGGAGTTTTATGGTTTAGGTTTTACATTTAAGTCTTTAATCCATTTTGAGTTATTTTTTGTGAGTGGTATGAGATAGGAGTCTAGTTTCATTCTTTTGCATGTGAATATCCAGTTTTCCCAGTACCATTTACTGGGGAGACTGTCTATTCTCAACTGAGTATTCTTGGCTTTCTTGTCAAATATTAGTTGACCTTACATGCATAGGTTTATTTCCTGGGTTTTCAGTTCTATTCCATAGGACTATGTGTTTGTTTTTATGCCAGTACCATATTGTTTTGACTACTATACCTTTGTAATATAATTTGAAATTAGAAGTGTGATACTTCCAGCTTCGTTCTTTCTTAGAACTGCATTGGTTATTCAGGGTCTTTTGTGATTCCATACAAATTTTAGGATTTTTTTTTCTATTTCTGTAAAAAATACATTGGAATCTTAGTAAAGATTACATTGAATCTGTAGGTTACTTTGGGTTGTATGGATATTTTAACAATATTAATTTCATTCAATTCATGAACACGAGGCATCTCCATTTATTTGTGTCTTCTTCAGTTTCTTTCATCACTGTCTTGTAATTTTCAGTGTACAGACCTTTTACCTCCTTGTTTAAATTTACTCCTATGTATTTTTTTGTTTTTGATAGTATTGTAAATAGGATTGTTTCTTTATTTCTTTTCAGATAATTTGTTATTATACAGAAATTATACCAATTTTTGCATGTTGTTTTGTATCCTGAAACTTAACTAAATTCATTTATTAAGTCTAACAGCTTTTTGCTGAAGTCTTTAGGATTTCCTCTATGTCAAATTACATCATATGCAGACAGAGATAGTTTCACTTCTCCTTGTTTGATTCAGGTGTCTTTTATTTCTTTGCCTTGCTGGACTACTCTGGCTAGGACTTCCAGTACTGTTATATAGGGGTGGTGAGAGTGGGCATCTTTTCCTTGTTCCTGATCTTAGAGGAAAATCTTTCAACCTTTTGTATTGAGTATGATGTTAGCTGTGGACTTGTCATACATGGCCATTATTATATTAAGGTAGATTCATTCTGTACCTAATTTGTTGAGAGTTTTATTTTGAAAGGAAGTTGAATTTTGTCAGATACATTTTTGCATACATTGAGATGACCATGTGGTTTTTATTTTTCATTCTATTAATGTGATGAATCACATTTGTTGATCTGCATATGTTGAACCATCCTTGCATCTCAGAGATGAATCCCACTTGCTCATGTTGTTTGATGCTTTTAATGTGCTGTTCATTTTGGCTTGCCAGTATTTTGTTGAGGATTTTTCCATCTATATTCATCAGGAATATTGGCCTATAGTTTTCTTTTCGATTAGTGTCCTTATCTGGCTTTGGTATCAGGCCTTGTAAAATGGTTTGAGCATGTTACCTCCTCTTCAGTTTTTTGGAAGTTTGAGAAAGATTGATGTTAGTTCTTTAAATATTTGGTAGAATTCATCAGTGAAGCCATCTGCTTCTGGGCTTTTTTGTGGGGCTGGGGGGAGATTTTTGGTTAATGATTCTATCTCCTTACTCACTATTGATCTGTTCAAATTTTTACTTCTTTATGATTCCGGTCTTGGTAGGTTGCATGTTTCTAGGAATTTATCAGTTTCTTCTCAGTTGTCCAATTTTTGGTGTATAGTTATTCATAGTAGTCTCTTTGGCTCCTTTGTATTTCTGGGTATCAGAGTAATGTCTCTTCTTTAATTTATAATTTCATTTATTTGGGTCCTCTTTTTTTCTTATTATAGCTAAAGGTTGTCAGTTTTATCTTTTCAAAAAACCAAGTTTTGGTTTTGTTAACCATTTCTGCTTTTTCCTATTTCATTTATTTCTGCTCTAATCTATTATTTCCTTTCTTCTGCTAATGTTGGGATTAGTGTGATTTTCTTTTTCTTATTCCTTGAGGTATAATATTATGTTTTTTATTTGAGATCTCTTTGCTTGATGTGTACTCATTTTGCTATTTTCTAAGAATTTTGAAGTTTACCACCTACATTTAGGTCTCAGATTCATTTTGAGTTAATTTTTGTATATGCTGTGAAATATGGATCGAACCTCATACGTTTGAATGTGGATGTACGATTATGCCAACACCGATTTTGAAGAGACTGTTCTTTTCTCATTGAATTGTCATGGTACTCTTGTTGAAACTTACTTAGCCACAGATATGTGAATTTATTTCCGGGCTGTTAATTCTATTTCATTGCTCTGTATGCCTGTTCTTTTGCTAGTCCACAACGTTTTGATCATAAGGTTTTGATAGTAGCTTTGTTTGTAGTAATATTTGAAATTGGGAAGTGGGAGTCCTTAAATTTTGTTCTCCCCTTTTCAACATTGTTTTGGCTATTTGAAGTCAGTTGCAATCCCATATGTTTTTTTGCACCTGCTTTTCCATTCCTGTTGAACAAGGCCATTAAGGTGTGCATTGAATCCGTAGATGTCTCTAATGTTACCTCCTGAACAATATTGTCTTCCAACCCATGAACACAGGATAGCTCTCCCTTTATTTAGGACTTTGTCTTAGTCTGTTGGGCTGCTGTAACTAATACCATAGACTGGGTAGCTTATAAACAATGGAAATTTATTTCTCACATTTCTGAGGTTACAGTGCCACCATGTTTGGTGAGGGCCCTCTTAAGGGTTACAGACTTTTCATTATATGTCCTCACATAGCAGAAGGAGCTAGGGGTTTCTCTGGAGCCTCTTTTGTAAGAGCACCAATCTCATTCATAAAGGCTCTATTCTCATGACCTAAGCACTTCCTGAAGACCCCATCTCCTAATACCATCACATTGGGCATTAGCATTTCAACATAAGAACTGGGGGGGGGACATAAAATATTTAGACCACAGCAGACTTCTTTGTCTATTAGCAGTGCTTTATACTTTTCAGTGTATAAGTCTTAAACCTCTTGATAAAGTAATTACTACGTATGTTATTGTTTTTGATGCTATTGTAAGTGCAATAATTTTCTTTTTCACATTGTTCATCGCTAGTGTGTAGAAATACATTGTTTTTTTTTGTGTATCTTACATCTTGGTTTAATTAATTAAGAGTTTTTTTATGGTGCTTGGAATTTTTAGTATTTTCTACATGGAAGATTATGTCACCTAAGGATAACAATAGTTTTACTTATTTCTTTCCAATTTGGATAACTTTTATCTCTTCTCTATTTTGTGCCAAATTGCTCTTGCTAGAATGTCAATATATTGTTTAGTAGAAATGGCAAAAGTGGACATGCTTGAATTGTTCTTGATCCTAGGGGAAAAGTTTAAGTGTTTCACTATTGAATTTGATATTGGCTGTGTGGGTTTTTCATAAAAGCTGTTTATCAGGGTGAAGCAGTTACTTTCAATTCCTAGTTTATTGAGTGTGGTTTTTTTTAATCATGAAAGGGTGTTAGCTTTTGTCAAATATTTCTTTTGTATCAAATGAGATGATTATGTATTTTTTTTCCCTTCTATGAATGTTGTGCATTGTAATTTTTTATTTCCACATGGTGAACCACACTTGCACTCCTGCAATATATCCCACTTGGTCAGGGTATATATATATTTTTTAGTATGCTGCTGGAATAATTTTGTACTTCTATTATTGAGAGTATTTGCATTCAAATTGATATTAGCCCAGAGTTTTCTTTTCTTGTTATTGTCTGCCCTTGGTATCAGGGTACTACTGGCTTCATGAAATGAGTTTTAAGAAGTGTCCCTTCCTCTTCTATTCTTTTGAAAGTGATGGAGAAAGATTTCTTTTAATAGTTAATGTTTGGTAGAGTTCACCACTGAAGCCATTGGGTCCAGGGTTTTCTTTATTGGAAGATCATTGATTGCTGATTTGATCTGTTTGTTACATGCCTGTTCATATTTTGTGTTTCTTCTTGGGTCAGTTTAGATAATTTATATTTTCATCTATTTCACGTAGGTTATCTAATTTTTAACATACTATTGTACATAATATTCTCATAATCCTTTTTATTTATGAAAGATATATAGTAATGTCCTCTACTTTAATTTCTCTTTTTTTCTTTGTCTAGATGTTTGTCTTTTGTCTAAAGTTAATATTGCTTTTCCAGCTTTCTTTTGATTCATGTTAGCATGGTATATTTTTCTCCATCCCTTTACTTTTAGTCTATCAGTGTCTTTATGTTTAAAGTGGGTCTCTTGTAGATGAGATATAATTAGATCTTTAAAAAATTCATTCTGACAGTCTGTCTTTTTTTTTTTAATAAAGTCCTTCAATCAGTTATTTATTTATTTATTTATTTATGACTGTGTTGGGTCTTCGCTTCTGTGCGAGGGCTTTCTCTAGTTGTGGCAAGCGGTGGCCACTCTTCATCGCGGTGTGCGGGCCTTACACTATCACGGCCTCTCCCGTTGCGGAGAACAGGCTCCAAACGCGCAGGCTTGGTAATTGTGGCTCATGGGCCCAGTTGCTCTGTGGCATGTGGGATCTTCCCAGACCAGGGCTCGAACCCGTGTCCCCTGCATTAGCAGGCAGATTCTCAACCACTGCGCCACCAGGGAAGCCCAGTCTCTGTCTTTTAATTGGTGAATTTAAACCATTGACTTTAAAAATGATTATTGGTGGAGTTGGATTAACATTTACCATATTTGTTACTGTTCTGTATTTGTTGCCCCTTTTCTTTGTTTCTTTTTCCTCTTCCACTTTTTTGCCTTCTCTGGTTTTAATCAAGCATTTATATGATTCCATTTGTTTCTCTTAGCATATCAATTATAATTTGTTTTTTACTTTGTTTGCCCTATAGTTTGCAGTACACCTTTATGACTAATCCAAGTCTACTTTCAAATAATGCTGTACCATTTCATGGGTAGTACAAGTACTTCATAATAGAATTCCCAAATTTGTCCTCTCTTCCCTTATAAAAATGCAGTAATTTATTTTACTCATCCATAAGCTTTTGAACAAGCTGTTGTCAGATCAGTTAAGAATAAGAAAAATAGATTTACTATTACCTTCTTTTATTCCTTCTCTAGTGCCCTTCCTTTATTTAGATCCAAGTTGTGGACACGTATTGTTTTCCTTCTTTATGAAGAACTTCTTTTAATGTTTCTTATAAGTCTGGGTTTCTGGTGACAAATTCTCTCAGTTTTTGTTTTTCTGAGAAAGTCTTTGTTTTTATTTCAGTTTTGAAGAATAATTTCACGGAATTCAGTATTTTAGTTTGGTGACATTTTTTTTTCTTTCAATACTGTGTTTAAAATCATTCACACTATTCTCTTGCTTGCATGGCTTCTGAGGAGAAGTCTGATTTAATTCTTTTATTTTTAATTTTTTTTCATTTTCTTATTGTGGTAAAATACACATAACATAAAATTAATCTTAACCATTTCAAGTATACAGTTACGTTGTATTAAATACATTCATGTCTAACTGTTATCATCATTCACCTCCAAAACACTTTCATTGTGGGAAGCTGATATTCTGTTTCTACTAAACAATAAGTTGCTCTTTTTCCTGCAGCTCCTAGCATCTACCCTTCTACTTTCTATCTCTGTGATTTTAACTAAATATCTCATATAAGGGGAATCATACAGTAGTTTTCTGTTTGTTTCTGGCTTATTTCACTTAGCAAAATGTCCTCAAGGTTCATCCATGTTGTAACATATGGCAGGATTTTCTTCCTTTTTAAGAACTAATAATATTTCATTCTGTGTATATACAACATTTTGCTGCTCCGTGAATGCATTGATGGCCACTTGTGTTGTTTTCAGTTCACTATTGTGAATAATGCTGCGTATAGGTGTACACATGTCTCTTTGAGACCCTGCATTCAGTTCTTTTGGGTATATACTCAAAGGTGGATTTGCTAGATCATAATAGTAATTCTGTTTTGATTTTTGTTTTTTTTTTTTGAGGAACTGCTACTGTTTTTCCACAGTGGCTACAACATTTTGCATTCCCACCAACAGTGTACAAGAGTTCCAATTCACCACATTCTCACCAACACTAGTTATTTTCTTTTGTTTTCATAGTAACCATCCTAATGGGTATTTGGTAGTGTCTCATTATAGTTTTGATTTGCATTTCCCTAAAAATTAGTTATGTTGAATATCTTTTCCTGAGCTTATTGGCCATTTGTACATCTCCTTTGGAGAAATTCCTAGTCAATTTCATTACCCATTTTTTTTTTTAAATTTATTTATTTATTTATTTATTTATTTGGCTGTGCTGGGTCTTAGTTGCAGCATGCGGGTTCTTAGTTGCAGCATGTGGGATCTAGTTCCCTGACCAGGGATCGAACCCAGGCCCCCTGCACTGGGAGCATGGAGTCTTAACCACTGGACCACCAGGGAAGTCCCTCATTGCCCACTTTTTTTTTTTTTTTTTTTTGTTCATTGCCCATTTTTTAATCTGGTTGTTTGGTTTTTTTTGGTATTGAGTTTTAGGAGTTCTCTGTATATTCTGTATATTTATCCCTTATCAGATATGTGACTTGCAGATATTTTCTCACATTCTGTAGGTTGCCTTTTAACTCTATTGCTATTGTGTTTTGATGCACACTTTAAAAATTTTTTTTGATGAAGTCCACTTGTCTGTTTTTTTCTTTTGTTTCTTGTACCTTTGGTGACATATCCAAGAAATCACTGCCAAATCCAATGAAGCTTTTGCCATAAGTTTTCCCCTAAGAATTTTGTAGTTTTATTTCTTACATTTAGGTTTTTGATCCATCTTGAGCTAATTTGCATGTATGGTGTTAGGTAAGAATCCAAATTCATCCTTTTGCATGTGGATATCCAGTTTTCCCAGCACCATTTATTGAAAAGGCTGTCATTTCCCTATCGAATAGTGTTGACGCCATTGTCAAAATCATTTGGCCATATATGTGAGGGCTTATTTCTGGGCTGTCTGTTACATTGGTCAATATTTCTGTCTTTATGCCAGTAACACACTGTTTTGGTTACTGCAGCTTTGTAGTAAATTTTGAAATCAAGAATTGTGATTTTTAGCTTTATTCTTTTTTCAGACTTTTGGCTATATAAAGTCCCTTGCGATTCCACATAGATTTTAGCATGGATTTTTCTGTTTTGCAGAAAATGTAGTTGGGATTTTAATGTTGATTGCATTGAGTCTATAGATTGTTTTGTGTAGTATTGACATTTTAACGATGTTACGTTTTCCAGTCTATGAACATTGGATGCATTTCTATTTATTTATGTCTTCTTTAATTTCTTTCAACAATGGTTAAGTTAATTGTAAGTTAATTCCTGTGTATTGGTTAAGGTAATGGTTAATTAATTGGTTAATTCCTCAGTATTTTATTCTTTCTGATGCCTTTGTAAATGGAATTGTTCCCATAATTTTCTTTTCAGGCTTTTCATTGTAGTGTATAGAAACGCAGCTGATTTGTGCATTGACTTTGTATTGTGCAACTTTGCTGAATTTATTTATTAGTTCTTAACAGTTTTATTTGTGGAATCTTACTGTCTGCGTATGAGATCATAGCATCTCTGAACAGAAGTAATTTTCCTGCTTCTTTTCCAATTTGGACACCTCTTATTTTGCTTTCCTGCCACAACACACTGGCTACAACTTCCATTAATGAGACGAAATGGCATGGTTGTATGTTGGCCCATCCCTGAATTCTGGCAATAAACCCCACTTGTGCATGGTGTATGACCCTGTTAGTAAGCCCCTGAGTTTGGTTTGTTAGTATTTTGTTGAGTTTTTCATCAGTGTTGATTAGGGATATGGATCTGTAGTGTCTTATGGTGTCTTTGTCTGGCTTTTGTGTCTGGGTAACGCTGGCCTCAGAGGATGAGTTTAGAAGTGTTACCTCCTCTTCACCTTTTTGGAAGTGTTTGAGAGGATTGGTATTAATTCTTCTAACTGTTGTTAGAACTCACCACTGAAGTCATCCAGTCCTGGGTTATGACTGTGTTGTTTAAGATCTCTATTTCCTTACTTACCTTCTATCTGACTCTTCTATCCACTATTGTGAGATATTGAAGTCTCCAAATGTTATTGTAGAAATGTATATTTCTCTTTTGAATGCTGTTAGGTTTTACTTCAAAAATTTTCATGGTCTGATATTAGGTATGTAAATGTTTATATTTACATTACATATTCTTGCTGTGTTAAACCTTTTATTAGTATATATTGTCCTTATTTGTCTCTTATACCCTTTCTTGATTTTAAGTCTATTTTATCTCTTATGAGTATAACAACTCTTGTTCTGTTTTGGTTACTATTTGCATGGAATATCTTTTTCCATCCTTTCATTTGCAATCTATTTTTGTTTTTGTATCTAAGTGAGTCTCCTATAGACAGTACATAGTAGGATTATGTTTTTTTATTCATTCGCAAATCTCTCTCTTTTGACTTGAGAATTTAATACACTTATTTATTTATTTATTTGTTTATTTTTGGCTGTGTTGGGTCTTCATTGCTGCGTGCGGGCTTTCTCTAGTTGTGGCTAACGGGGGCTACTCCTCATTGTGGTGCGTGGGCTTCTCACTGTGGTGGCCTCTCTTGCTGTGGAGCATGGGCTCTAGGCGTGCGGGCTTCAGTAGTTGGAGCACGTGGGCTCAGTAGTTGTGGTGCGTGGGCTCTAGGGAGCACGGGCTTCAATAGTTGTGGCTCACGGGCTCTAGAGCACAGGCTCAGTAGTTGTGGCACACGGGCTTAGTTGCTTAGTTGCTCCATGGCATGTGGGATCTTCCCGGTCCAGGGCTCGAACCCGTGTCCCCTACATTGGCAGGTGGATTCTTAACCACTGCGCCACCAGGGAAGTCCCCAATCCATTTACTTTTAAAATGATTATTGATAATGCAGAATTTACCTATGTCATTTTGCTATTTTTTTTCTTTATGCTTTATAGCAGTTTTGTTCCTCATTTCCTTCATTATAGTCTTTTTTGTGTAGTTGACTTTTTTGTAGTTAAATGTTGAAATCTTTTTCATTTCCTTTTGTGTATATTCTATAGTTATTTTCTTTGTTGTTACCACGGGAATTACATTTCACATTCCTAAGTTTATAACACTCTAATCTGAATTTATACCAACCTAACTTCTACACCGTATGAAAACTCTCCTTTAACAGCTGTATCCCCACCTCTTTCAGTTGTTGATGACATAAACTTGCTACTTTATACATTGTGTGCCCCAAAATATACTAATAATTAGTTTAAATGAATTAGTCTCTTAATTTATATAGAAAACAAAGTGTGGAGTTACAAACCAAAGTTACAGTAATACT
This sequence comes from Balaenoptera borealis, assembly GCF_965194805.1. NCBI lineage: Eukaryota > Metazoa > Chordata > Mammalia > Artiodactyla > Balaenopteridae > Balaenoptera > Balaenoptera borealis. The sequence continues at coordinate 5,914,776 of NC_138864.1, read as the reverse complement.
AGCCTTTAGACCAATTGTTTTTTCTTAAGTATATTAGACTCTTAAGTCATGTATAGAAAAATTGCTGTTACAATCTGATCTGACAGTGGCAGCAGCTTCTGTCGTCCGTGTGCTTACCTTTGTTGAGGTCTTTATTTCTCTGCATGCAGCTTCACGTTACCTTCTAGTATCCTTTCACTTCACCTGCAGGACTCCCTGAGCAGTTCTTGCTGGGCAGGTCAGGTGGTCACAAACTCCCTCAGCTCTTGTTTAGTTAGGAAAGTCTTCATTTCTCTCCCACTCTTGAAGGGCAATTTTGCAGGTTATAGGATTCTTTCCTTGCTCTTTCTTTTCTAGTACTTATCACCTTATCACAAAATATGTTTTTGTAATGATGATTGTTTATTGTTTGTATTGTCATTTATTCTCATTTTCTACCTTAGAATATAATTTCCAAAGAGTCAGGGATTTTGTAGATTTTGATCACTTATGTGTCTCAGACTCTTAGAATAACTCTTAGTATGTAATAGACTCTCGATAATTACTTATTGAATAAATAGGTACATGAATGCATGCATATATGACTGTGTTCATCATTTTAGTTACCATGGCCACTACTGTAGTCCAACCTCATTCTCTTTTCAGTATTGTTATAATCATTTATCTCTTTGTAGAGATTAAGAATTGAGTTAGTCAAATGACTAACACTATATTATATGGGTAGAGTTAAGTAGAATATTGAATGAGTAAACACATTTATACATACATATACATATATATGGTATAAAAGGCAAAATAATTCCATTGTTAAAAATTGTATGATGTCAATTGCCACATACTCTTAAGTTTACTGCAATAGGTTTTCCTGATTTATATAAGATAAATTTTTACATTAGGTTTTTGGCTGAAAAGAGTGATTTAACATTTGGAAAATTGCTTAATTTTTTAGTGGAATAGAAATATTAGACACATGGTCTATTTTATATTTCAAAAGCCAATTTAAATATTGTGATATAGTAGTTTAGACCCATGATAAAATATAAAATATTTTCTCAGTTTCATCTCTAGACACTGAAAAAGGACCCAATCCATGTGCAGACCATAGTTGTGAATCTTCCAAAAGACTATCTAAGGTATGTTATGTGAGGTGAGAAAAAAGAGGAAATGGTGAACATGCCCAGGGTGTGAGTAAGCATCTTAGCTATTTATAGAACACACCACCACCCCCCGCAACACACACACTTAGGGAATTCAACAATAAAAATAAAACTTCATCAAATAATATCAAATAATAAATGACAAGAATTTAGTGGAGTTAATATTTTTATGAAATGCTTTGAGATTTAGCATTTTGTAACTGATTGTATTAGGAAATAGGATTTTCCCATTTATATGGCCTTGTTTGCTATTGCAAATTAATTTATAACTAATAATCCAGAAGAATTCTCTCCATGTTACTGTTATTAATCCTAAATAATAAATTTGATCTATACTGTTTATTAACTGTTTTCACATTGCCCTATACTCAGCATCTTGTATCTATGCTTAAGGTGAAAATTATGCTGTAACTTCCAGCAGCAATTTAATTTAGTTTTGTCTTTTACATTATGCTTAACATATTATTCATGCTCAGTAAATTTATGGCAGATTTTCCTACTTCAGATTACTCTTCAATGACCCTGAACACTTTATTAAAAATAATATTTTAAAATATTTGGACTACAATGTAATTTACATTTTATGATTGTGAAAATTTTCTGTTAAAATCATAGGTAATGCATATTTATAGGTCAGTATCCATTACTTTTGCCCAGTGAAATTGACAGGGGGATGATTTCTTAATTTGTACTCACTAAGCCTCCTGAAATGTAGCTTAAATCATCTATTTATATATAACCAGATATTTCCATTTAAAAAACTTCTGTAGGGGTTACCTCTCATCCCAGGGATATATTTTTTCCTTTACTTTTGAAATAGGAGTTAAATTTCAGGGCATTGAGAACAGAAAGCAATCTTATTTTTCTAATTCTGTTTCTTAATCCATGAGTACTATTTTAATTATTATTTAGTATACCCCACAAATTTTGTTAAAATTTTGTTGAAATTTAAAATTTTCAAATTTTAAAATTTAAAATTTTCAAAATACTTTTTAAAATTTCTCTTGAGATATCTTCTTTGACCCATGTGTTAGCAGTGTGTTGTTTAATATCCATTGATTTCTGTTTAATTACATTATGATCTGAGAGCAGACATTGTATGATTTCTGTTCTTGTTTATTTGTTAAAGTGTGTGCTGTGGTGGAGAATATTGTCTGTCATGGTGAATGTTCCATTTGAGCTTGAGGAGAATGTGTATTCTCCTGATGTTGTATGACTCAGTCTATAGAAGTCAGATATAACAGGTGATTCATGGTGGTGTTGAGTTCAACTATGTCCTTAGAATTCCTTCTTTTTTGTGGCTGTGTAAGATTCCATTATATGTATAGGCCACAGTTTTTTATATATCCTTTCAACCACAGATGGACTTTTAGGTTGCTTCTTTGTCTTGACTACTGTGAATAGTGAACATGGGAGTGTAGATATCTCTTTGAGATCCTGATTTCAGTTACTTTGGATATATACCTAGAAATGGGATTGCTAGATCATATGGTAATTTTATTTTTAATTTTTTGGGGACCTTCCATACTGTTTTCCATAGTGGCTGCATCAATTTACATTTATTCCAATAAAGTATAAGGATTCCCTTTTCTATATATCCTTACCAACACTTTCTGTCTTTTGTTTTTCTGATAATTGTCATTCTGACATGTGTGATGTGATAGTGCATTGCGGTTTTTATTGCATCTCCCTGATGGTTAGTTCTGTTAAGAATCTTCTCATATACCTGCTGATTGTATGTCTTCTTTGGAGAAATGTCTCTTCAGTTCCTTTGCCTATTTTAAAATTCAGATCATTTGATTATTATTATTTTGCTATTGAGTTTTATGTCTTCCTTATATATTTTGGAAATTAACCCTTTATCTGATACAAAGTTTACAAATACACTCCCATTTCATAGGTTGCCTTGTTGTTTTCTTGTTCATTTCCTTTTCTGTTCAGAAACTTTTTAGTTTGATTTAATCCCATTTGTCTGTTTTTGCCTTTGTTGCCTGTGTTTTTTGTATCATATCCAAGTTTTCATTGCTAAGGCCAGTGTCAGATTTTTTTTCTCGATATTTTCTTCCAGATATTTTACAGTTTCATGCCTTACATTTAAATCTTTAATATATTTTGAATTGATTTTTGTATAAGGTAGAAGATAAGTGTCCAATTTCATTCTTCTTCATCTGGAAAAATCGTTTGCCCAACACCATTTATTGAAGAGAATATCCTTTCCCCATTGTGTATTCTTGGCTCTCTTGTGTAAGACCAGTTGACAGTATATGTGTGGGTTTATTTCTGGATACTCCATGCTGTTTCACTGGACAATATATCTGTTTTTATGCCAATACCATATGGTTTTGATCAATATAGCTTTGTAATGTAATTTGAAATCAAGACATGTGATGACTCCAGCTTTGTTCATCTTGCTCAAAATTGCTTTGACTGGGATATTTTGTAGTTGCAGATGAATTTTAGGGTTTTTTTTTTTTTCTGTTTCTGGAAAAAATGCCATTGGGATTTGGAAGCAAATTGCAATGAATGTCTAAATCCCTCTAGGTATTCTGGACACTTTCACAATAGTCTTCCATCTGAATGTAGGGCATCTTTACATTTATTTATTTAGAAAAAGTTTCTCTCATCAATGTTTTTTAGTTTTTAGTGTACACATCTCATCTTCCTACTTAATTTTACTTCTAAGTATTTTATTCTTCTTGTACTCATGTAAATGGGATTATTTTCTTGATATCCTTTTTAGATAGTTTCTTGCCAGTGTGTAGAAATACAACGATTTTTTTAATGTTGATTTTGTATCATGTAGCTTTACTGAATTTGCTTATTCTAAGAGTTTTTGTGGAGTCTTTAGGGTTTTCTGCATATATGAACATTTCATCTGGAAACAGATGATTTTACTTCTTCGTTTCAGATTTGGATGATTTTTATTTGTTTTTCTTTTCTAACCACTCTCTTTAGGACTTTCAGTACTATATTGAATAGAAGTAGCAAGACTGGGCATCCTTTCTTTGCCCAGATCTTAGAGAAAAGGTTTTCAGTTTTTCACTTTTGAATGTGCTGCTAGCTGTGGAATTTTTCTATATGGACTTAATTATTATATTTTGGCAAGTTCCTAACATTCCTACTTTATTGAGAAGTTTCATTATGAATGGATGTGAAATCATGCTTTTCTACATCTATTGTGATAATCATATGATTTTTATTTTTCATTCTGTTAATGATTGATTTGTGTATGTTGAAACATCCTTGCATACCAAAGATGCATCCCACTTGGTTATGGTGTATAATCCTTTTAATATGTTGTTGAATTTGGTTTGCTAGTGTTTAGTTGAGGTTTCTTGTATGTATGTTAATCAGGTATATTATCTTATAAATTTCTTTTCTTTTGGTGTCTTTGTCTGGTTTTGGTATCAGAGTGGTACTGGCCTCACAAAATGAGTTTGGAAGTGTTCCCTATTCTATTTTTTTTGAATGAAGTTTAAGAAATTCTGGTATTAATTCTTCTTTAAATATATGGTAGAATTCATCTATGTTGACATCTGGTCCTGGAGCTTTCCTTGCTAGAAGGTTTTTGATAACTGATTCAGTCTTCTTATTTATTATTGGTCTGTTCATGTTTTCTGTCTTTTTCTTATTTCTGAATTCAGCCTCTATATTTTGTATGTTTATAGGAATTTGCCATATATTCTAACTTATTCAATTTGTTGGCATATAGTTTTTCATAATAGTCCTCTTTTATGATTTATGAAAGAAAATATTTATGAAAGAAAATAATCATCTTTTCTCTTTCTGTGGCATCAGTTGTAATTTCTCTTTCATTTCTGATTTTATTTTTTCTGATTTTATTTAAGTCTTCTCTCTTTTTTTCTTTGTTAGTCTTGCTCATTGTTTGTCTTCTTAGTTTATCTTTAAAAAAAACAGCTCTTAGTTTCATCATTCTTCTATTTTTGTGTTTTCTACTTCATTTATTTCTGCTGTAGTGTTTATTCCTTCTTTACTTCACCTAACTTTGGGTTTAATTTGTCTTTCTTTTTCTAGTTTCTTGAGGTGTAAAGTTAGGTGTTTATTTGGTATTTTTCTGTTTTTCTAACATATGCTTTTATTGCTATAAATTTACCTCATAGTACTGCTTTTTCTGCACCTCATAAATTTTAGTATTTTGTGTCTTTGTTTACATTTGTCTCATGATATTTTGTTGTCTTCTTTGACTCAGTGGTCCCAGGATGTGTTGTTTAAATTCCACATATTTGTGAATCGTTTCATTTTCCTTCTGTTATTGATTTCTAGGTCCACTTCATTGTGGTTGGAGGATATACTTGGTGTGAGCTTAATATTTTTATATTCGTAAAGACATGTTTTGTGACCCATCCTAGAGAATGTTTGTATGCACTTGAGAAGAATCCATTTTCTTCTGCTGTTGCATGGAACATTCTGTGGATCTGTTAAGTTCATTTGGTCTATTGTGTTGTTCAAGTCTGGTAGTTCCTTATTGATTTGCTGTCTGAATATTCTATCCATTATTCAAATTGGAGTATTGAAATCTCCTACTATTATTGTATTGATGTCTATTCTTCATTTCAGCTCTGTCAGTGTTTGCTTTATATATTTATATACTCTGATGTTGGGTGTATATATATGTTATATCTTCCTGTTGAATTGATTCCTTAATCATTATATAATGACGTTTTTTGTTTCTTATTACAGTTTTTTATTATTTCAAAGTGATTTTTTTGGATATATGTACATCCATCCTTGCTCTGTTTGGTTGTCATCTGCATGGGATATTTTTCCATGTTTCACTTTCAGCTTATAAGTGTCCTTAAATCTACAGTTAATCTCTTGTAGACAGCATATAGTTGGATGATCTTGTTTTGTCCATTAAGCCATGTCATGTTTTTTACAGGGGAGTTTAATCTATTCACATTTAAAGTTATTATTGATAGGTAAGGGACTACTATTGTCATTTTGTTAATTATTTTCTGTATGTTTGTAGTTCTTTTGTTCCTTTCTTCCAGTGTTGCTGTCATCCTTTGTTATTTGACTTTTTTGTGTATTGATACACTTTGATTCCTTTCTCTTTTTTAAAGATATTTTCTTTTTGGTTATCATGAAGCTTATGTATAAATCTTATAACAGTGTACTTTAAGCTGATAACTTAGTTCATATGCAAGTCTGTATTGCATATGAATTGCATATGAAAGTCTATACTTATACTCTCCCCTGCACAGTATGTTATTGATGTCACAAGTTACATCTTTTATATTGTACATCTAATTACAGGTTTTTATACTTATATTTTTGATACTTTTGTCTGTAACTTTTATACTAGTTTAAGATGTGATTTATGTATCACCCTTACAGTATTACATTAGTCTGTATTTGCTGTGAGATTTATACTTTTTAATGTTGCTGTTAAGTGTTCTTTCATTTCATTTCATTTGATGAACTCTCTTTAGCAATTCTTGTAAGGCAGTTCACTCACTTGGGCAGAGCACTGAGATGCTGGGACTTCTAATGGTGTTGAACTCTTTCAGTTTTTGTTTTCCTGGGAAACTCTTCATCTTTCCTTCATTTTCAAAGGACGGTTTGACAGGTATAGTATTCTTGGTTCATAGTTTTGTTTGTTTGTTTCTGCACTTTGAATGCTTCATTATGTACTCTCCTAGCCTGGAAGGTTTGTGCCAAGACATCCACTGACTTCTAATCACTGATAGTATTATTTGTGTGGGGGGGTACCCTTTATTTGGTGAATTGCTTTTCTCTAGCCACTTTCATAGTTCTGTCTTTGTGAATATTGTCAAATTAACAATGTTTCTTGGTGTAGTTCCCTTTAGTACAACATATTTGGTATTCTTTAAGGTTTATGAATCTGGATTCCCATTCCCTCTGCAGATTTAGAAAGTTCTTTGGTATTATTTCTTTAAATAAGCTTTCTAGTCCTTTCTCTTTCTCTTCTTAAGGGAACTCCATAGTGCATGTATTGATTTAGGTAATGATATCAAATAAGTCTCATAGGATTTCTTCACTCTTTTTTTTCTTTTTGTTTCTCGGACTGGATAATTTCAAATGATCTGTCTTTTAATTCATTGATTCTTTTTTATGCTTGATTGAGTCAACCTTTGAAGCTCTATTGAATTTTTAAGTCCAATCACTGTATTTTTCAAACTAGAATTTCTGTTTGGTTCTTTTTTATGGTTTGTATCTCTTTGTTGTACTTCTTGGGTTTTGTGTGTATGTATGTGTGTGTGTGTGCACACGCATGCACGTGTGCACATTGTTTTCTTGATTTTGTCTGTGTTTTCTTGTAGTTTACTGAGTTTCTTTAAGATTATATTGAATTCTTTTTAGGTGATTCATAGATCTTCATATCTTTGGCCTTTGTAGCTGGTTATTGGAGCTTTTTTTTGTTGTTGTTCTTTTATGGTGTCATGTTTTATTGATTCTTTGTGATCCTGGTATGCTGGAATTGGTGCCTGTGCTTTTAAAGAAAAGTTTCCTCTTCCAATCTTTATGATCTGGCTTCAGGAGAGAATGACCTTTACCAGACTAGAGTTTCTAGGAGTCTCTCTTATCTTTCTTATGGCTACACCTCCTCAAGTCTTGCTTTTTCCTGGGGTGGATGTCTTAGAATTATTTCTTCTCTCAATCCTACAGAGCCATGTCAGGTTATGAGAGTCACATCAGGTGCTAAGAGCAAACCACTCCTTTTTCCTGAGGGCAGTGCCTGAAATGCCAAGGCTTTTTATGCATCTTCCATTTCTCTCCCTCCCTCCTAAAGGGGATGTCTTGGAGTTTCCTCCTTCTCTGTAGTCTGCAGAGTCATGCCAAGTGCCCCAAGAGTCACCTTTCTCTTTTCCCCAGGGCAGTGCCCTTGCTTCTGACCCATGGGTTGCAAGCTCCATCTCTCTTCCTTTCTCCTGAAGGAACAGTCTCAGGGTTGTGTGCCTTCACCAAATTTTGCAGAGTTTAACTTGCTGCAGGCTTCCATACCGCCTGCTTAGATCTGTGTGCCACCTGTCAGGGCACACATGCCAGGTGCCATGAGTTTCCACCCCTTTTCTTTGTTCTCAGCTTTCTCTAAATGATTCGGCCATGCTAATTTCCTCAGAGTTCTAGGTGCAGTAAGAGAGAAGCAGACCTCCAGAAGGAGTCCACATGGGAAGTGACCCCAAGCTTGGGAAAGCCAAACCTTCACGTTGCATTTTCCTTCCCCTGAGGGAGAAGTTGTGGTCTAGAGGGATCTCTGTGTGTGCTGCGTTTTGGTGACCTGGGAAAGTGGTGATGCAGTCAAAGTGAAACAGTTTCTCCTACCATTTTCAGTGTGTCTGATCTTGGGTTTTGTGGTCCATGGGGGTGCTGGAACATTTCTACTATATTCAGGAGTTCCTAAAAGTATTTTCATCCCTGAATCGTTGTCAAATCAGTGTTTTTGTGCAGCGAAGAATGGAATCTCCTATTCTGCCATGTGACTGACAGCATTCCTTTTGGATATAGTTAACAATCCAGCTAACAAATCAAGTTAATAATCCCTGCCTCTTAATTAGAATATTTAGACCAATTACATTTAATTTAATTATCAATGATTTGGATTTAAATCCACAATTTTTCCATTTTTTTCTATTTGTCCTATCTCTTGTAACTTTTTCCTTTTATTCTTTCTTTTGGATGATTGTGCCTTTTAAAGAATGATACTGTTTTATAGTCTTGCTCATTGCTTTATTGTTTTCAAATCATACTGCTGATTTATGTGGATGGGTTTTTATCATTCTATTATATACCATTTAACCTAGTTTTCTATTCTTCTGGTTTTGCTCCTTCCCTATCTTCTTTGGATTGATTAAACTTTTTTTTAACTGACTTTTTTCTTGTTATATTTTTTTTCACTCTTTTTCTGGATTTGTTTCAAATTTTAATGTATTCTTCGTAGCAGAACCAAAACTTACTTAGTTTATATACCTTCCAAAAGAGTACAAAAGCCTTAAAGACCTTTAACTGTTATGACCTGTTTTCATCTTTCAAGGTTTTGTTTTCTAGTACTCTAGTTTTTATTTTTTTATTTTTCACTTATTATTAAGATTGTTTCAGAATGTCAGTGTCTGTTTAGATTTACCCACAGTTTTATCCATTTCTTTGCTTACGATTTCTTCTTGCATCTCAGTCTTTCTGTATCATGTATTTTTCCTTCTTCCTATATTTATTGTTCCACTGAAATCTGAGGATTCATTACTTTGATCAGTTCTGGAAATTTTTTCTGCCAGAACATCTTTGAAAATTACCTGTTGCCCCATTTGCTTCTCTTGAACTCCCATTTAGTATGTTTCAGGTTATCTCATTGATTTCTCCACCTCTCTCTTACTTTTTTTTCTTTTTTAAAATATGTTCTTCATTCTCAGTAATTTCTTCAATTATTTATTGCATTTAATTGTTCTGGCTCCAGCAAGGCCTAATCTGATGTTCAGTCTGTCCACTGAGTTTTTAATTTCACTCCATTTTTTACTCCCTTCTTAATTGTAATTTAAGTAGGTAATTTTTCAAATATACTTTCTCTTTTATTGTGATATAAATTTCCTTTCCTGTGTTTTCATACCACTTTTATGTCTTCATGTGTTCTAAGGATACTTCATATCATTTTTTTCTATTTTATGTCACTGGAGCTCCATTATCTGAATTTCTTGATGGTCTAATTTGGCAGTTTGTTGACCCCACTGTTGTTTCTTAGTTCATCCTCTGCTACATAATTCTGGCTGATAAGTCATGTTTGTCAGTCCTTTATCAGTAGATGTAGCCCCTTTGGCTTAGGTTGTGTGTGTTTTTCTGTAAAGTTACTATGTTTGCTTTTGCCTAATGTTCCATGGTTGTTCTCAATCAAAGCCAAATTTTTATGTTAATTTCTGACTTGGGTATCTTGTACCACACAGAAAGTACAACAAAACCCCACACCCACTTTGAAAGCAAACCATCGTGTAGGAATTCACAGAGGAGTTTTGCTTTCCCCCATCCCTCCACTCCATCACCCCCTCCTGCTGCCCCCTCCCTACCCTATTGAGAGGCTTTCTTGTTATTTCCCTTTTGTAATTGAATTTCTTTTCCTGCTCCACTGTTTTACTTAGAGTCTTTCTTGGTTGTTTATTTTGTTTGTTTTTAACAGCTTTAAGCGTTTTTTCCTTAGCTCTTTTGTTTGTTAAATTATAACACTCTGGAATACTCAGATTGGCATGAAATGAAATAGGGACTCAGCTAATATTAGGTTTGTAATTTTCATTTTTAGCACCTTTCTGGCTTTCTTTCTGTCTCTCCCTGTCTTCCTTTTTTCCTTTCTACTTTTTTCTTCCTCTCTTATTGTTGAAATATAAGTACACAATATCTTTGCTGTGTTATGTTCAGTTAGGTGATTTTTAGCAGGGTGATTTTTCAGACTATCTAGTGCACCATATGGTTGGAAATGTGAATTCTTTTTCTGTATTTTTAAATGTCATTTCTCTCCTCTCACTCCTATCTTATCTGCTTGCTTTTTTCAATTAGAAATATACTACTTTAAAAAACTTTAATATGACAGTTTAAATCTCTAATAATTTCAAAACCTAAATTATAATTTATCTTTAATCTTTCTTCTAAAAAATCTGGTTTTCTAATACAGGTTTCATTTCTTGTGGAGCAACTACCATTTCAGTGACAATGCTGAGTGAAGAGTCGATTCTTTTGTCTTTTGCTTCAGGACTGAAGTAGACTACATTGAAAAGTTAAATTTTTCTTTTTTCTAAAGTTCTGGGATTCATTATGCTTCTTAGGAGTGGATTCCAACTGTCATAGAATTCAAACTATTATATAACCCTTTACTTTCTTCCTCTTCCCTTTGGCTCTGCTTTGAAACTGAGCTTTATCTCATAGTTCTCTGCCTGCTTTACTGATATGAGTGAGTGTACATCATCCATGTTGGTGTTCCTACCACGAGAGGGACAACTTTGTGTTTTTGTTTTAAAATTTTTCGACAGTTCTTCATTGGAACGTTGTCCTGTAAGATCCGGACACCCTACCTCTCATTTGCTCACTGAGCACTGAGATCACCAGTCTTTTCTATGCAAATTCACAATTCTTTCCATTTCATCCAAGATACTGTAAGCCTCTCCTTTTTTGTTTTTTTGGGGTTTTTTTTGGCTTTTTAATTCCAGCCCCATTTGATGACTATAGTCATTTTCCAAAGAGATTCCCCAAATATAGGTGTTAACCAAAGGTTTCCAAGGGACTCTATCTTAAAAGTGTTTTGTCCATAACACCTGGTACATAATGAATTCTCCCCTCATGGATACTGGAGCTCCAATTCCACTCTGGTCGTGTATAATGTATGACATTTTTTGCCTATCCTAGGACTCCCATCGCTTGCTGGACTAATGTAGAGCACATATTAAGCCTTTCTAGTCGCCTTTTTCAGTACCTAATGTGGCATGATCAGTTGAGCAGATGATGGTATTTAAAGTAAGCTGTTCAACTTCTCCATGCAGAAGTTTATATAGTTTACAAACTGCTTACTGTTGAAGTGGTAATGATTTCTTGTTCTAGTCTTGTAATCAATAACCAATAATTATAGAACATATTCCTTCCATATATGCTTAATAATTCTATAAAATTTGGGGGTGGGTGGGTGAAGGGAGGAGTAGCTTGGGCCAGGCAATCTGATGTTTATTCAGTTGTATTAATTCTTTGTATCTTAAACCAGGTGATTAATCTATGAAGAATTTCTATAATTATGATTTGTTCTTATGTCATCCAAATTTGTCCAAAAATTTTTACTTTAAAATCTTTAATCTTTACCCAACTCAGAATTCTTCAGTTTCACACTTTGTTTGGAACAAATAATTAACCCCATGTCAACCATCAACATACTCATTATTTTAAAAAAAATTTAGTCAATGATTCAAATAATTTCTTGCCTTCTTTCCATTTTTATCAAATAAGAGATTTATCCTCATTCTCCTTCTTAGAAAGAAAACAGGAAACAGGAATCTGATTTACATGATAATTTTTGTTCTTGTCAGGTTTTGTGAGGTATAGTTTCATTGGGTTTTTTTTCTTCTTTTTTTCTCCTGCATAGGGTGTCAGGAAGCCAAGTGATTATGATCATGTCTCCTGATACTTTTATTTGTAGTCTTGCATTTAAATATAGTTAATTGGATACCAGATTTGTAGCTAATTAATTCATAAGCACTTCCTTAACCAAAATTGTAAATAGCAGCAAATTTGACAGAATTTATTAGAAGTACAAGAAAACCATTTAGACTGTAAAAATATAGTAATTCAGTAATAGAATGAGTTGAATGCAGTATATTGAAAAACACTTTTACAATTATTTATAGAAATTTTCATCGGAGGGGTGTAATTTGTAAGGTATCTGGAGAAGTCAGTAGATTGAGATGCACCATTAGTGGTTATAGATGAGCACGATTTCATTTACCCTTGTCCTGACTACATGAGAGGTGCAGGTGAGCACAGGAGAACTGAGCAGAACTAACTAGCTTGTCAAGGGTGTGAACTCATGACCATACCTCATGCTTTACCAGGTAAGGCTTACCAGCCACTGAAAAGTATAAGCCTCTTGTTACTTTTAGGAGTCAAGCCAGAATAATTACTACAAGTAAAAAGGTAATTAATTATAGATCAGAATTATGCCTTAATTATTTTGTAAATTTGATTTTTGAAACAGAGCTAGAAGTTTTAACATGTGCTGTATTCCATCTTTAAACCTAATTTTTCTTTATTTACAGAGTGGAGCAGATGTCTCAGGATATGCTTCTTAAAGATTCTTAAAGTACATTTCTTTAAGAACGTTTAATTGTTAGAGTACCTTTCTGAAAGTACATTTAATTTCAAAAAGCTGTCTTGTTTTTGCTCTTAAGCCCATCCATATATTATTCAAAACCAAAGGGACCAAAAAGTTTGGTTATATATTGAAATATTTTCATTGTGTTGTATATGGAAGTACATTTAGAAATATTTGAGGTTTATAGGTGATATCTTTTCAGTTTTACAGGTGTTATTTATATTCTATGAATTCAAGAAAAGATAAGGACCTTGAGAATTTGTTTCCCCTCCTTCTAAATACATAAGCATCCTTATTTGTTCTAAAATTACATTTATGTGATAATTTTTTCATACTGTATTTCTATTTCAGGCTAAAAATCTCATAGAGAGATTTTTTAATCAACAAGTGGAAGTTCTGGGCAGACGTGCAGAGCCGTTGCCTGAGATATACTACATTGAAGGTACTCTCCAAATGGTTTGGATTAATCGCTGCTTCCCAGGGTATGGAATGAATATCCTGAAACACCCAAAATGTCCTGAGTGCTGTGGTATGTAATGAACTATGATTTTATGGTTTATACGTATGAAAATTCACTTGTCTTCATTATGCCTAAGTGAATGTCTATCACTTATTTTTACTATCATTTAGGTTTGAAGTAGTGTGTTTGAAAAGACTATGTCAATTTGAAGATTTAAAAGAAAAAGACCAACTTAATTCTGGCCTTGTTTTAATACTAGAGTGAAGAGGGGTTGGGGTGTTAGGCAGTTGTCTGGGAGGAAGCACAAATACTAGTTATGAGACACCTAGAGTTACTTATCTTAACAGCCAAAATATATTTCCTTTAGAATCAATTTTTGAAGAGTTTACATTTGTATAGTCTGGTTTAGGTAAGTTTTTACTTCTTTTAAAAGTAAGTATATGAGTCGCTTTATTACCAGTTGTTCCTTCTGACCGTTGATCCAAGCACTAAAGGATCTGAGCAGCTATCTGGCTTCCGCATCTTTGTGCTCATTATAGGACCGTCTGTAGAGGCTGTTTAGGATGAGGACGTGGGTTCACAGTCTCTGAATTTCCATTTGCAGCTGTGGAGTGAGCCAATTAACTTTCAGTCTTGAAAGACTTTCTAACATAAATATCACTACATTAGTGCCATTGTTTGAGTCTTCTCTGTTCTTCCCTCTTTTCTACTATCTTATGTTAGATTAAAAACCTTTTCATATGGTAGAGCACTAAATATTATTTTTGCTTTGCTTTATTTAACTTGGTTAGATTTTGCTTTACTTTTTCATAATTTTGTTTTTGTTTAAGGATATGAAATTTGACAAAATGTACTGAAAATTTATCTCAGGAAATACAATACAAATTTAACAAATAAAGCACTTACAGATGCCAACCTTGTGACTGTTTTGATAATCTGTGATTACGCATATCACGCTAGAGCACAGAAAATGATGAAGAAAAGCCTGGCAATGCCAAACAGTGAGACCAAAACTTAGTAGTTTAGCTGTCTATTAAATACATTTATATTGTCTGTCAATAAAGCCTTAAGACAAACTAAAAATTTTAAATAGTTGCATCTCATTAATTCTAAGAATTTTGAAATAAACATAGCTCTTTCAGTTGAAATGATAGGTTTCATCATTGGAGTTTTTTTGTGTTTATAAAAGTTCAGATAACACAATTTTCAGGTACTCTAATTTTACCATGTAATTATAACATTCAAGTTATTATATGCAGTACTATTGGATCAAGTTCATTAAGCAACTCTTTTATTCCTGACAACAAACACCATGGGAAGTATATAATAAAACTGTTATATAAATCTCCAAAATATTTTCTGCATCTAAAATACTGCTTTGCTCTCCCAAATATATGTCTTGGCCCACAGAGCTTAGAGATACAGGAGATGCATCCAGGAAACAATTAGAGAACAAGAGACCGCCAAACTACAGGGAAGAGAACAGAAAGGAGATTATATAAAGCAAACTAAGTTAGAGATAGGATGAATCTCTATATAGGATTAATATAATTGAAAAAAAGGTTTTCTGAGTGATTTGAGACTTGAGGTAAAACTTTGAAGATACAGGCTTAGCAAGTACCACCCAAGCAAGGGCATGACTGAGTGTCAGATTTCTGGGGGAATTTTGCTTGACTGGGACTAGAGGATTAGTATCAGAAGAGCTGTGGGGAATGACAGGCTTTGAAAGCAAAGTGGGAGAGTTCAAATTTAATGTGGCAATAAGAGTCATATCTTTGCATAGAGGAGAGAAATAACATTTATTTTTTGAATTTTATGGGATCATTATCATTGCTCAGTATACTTACCAAGTAATGATTTGCTGTATCTCAGTTTGTGTTGTTCTATGGTAAATAAATATTTTAATTTAGAATTACCTTTATGCTATTATCATCTCTGTTCGATTACTTAAGCGAGACTGAGCTCCTTTTTTGCACAGAACTCATTAAATATAATGTGACCTTCAGGTCCCCATCATATACAGTCATTTTTACAGATTTTTTACAGTGATTACTACAGTCTATATTACAGAAGGCTATCACTTTAAAAATTTTAAAGAGCACATACTACCCAAAAAACATTTATATCATTCTCCAAATTGGTAAGCACTATAAAATATAACAGTAGTTACAAGACAAAATTAACATATTAAATGAACTTATCCATTCAAGTGTGAAATGGAATACTAGATAGAAGCACATAAAACATATGAGATGCTTTGTAAAGTGACTTAACTTCCAAGATGAAGACACACCAAGTTTATGTTCAGCAAAGATTGAGATAAGCATGTCTGTTATGTGAGGGAAGTTTATGTACTTTCTCAGCAGCTGGTAAAGTAAACGGTGATGTTTTCTTCTTTTTTGGATATCTTTACTCATTTAACCTTTATGTCTAGATCACAGATAAAGATCGTTTGCTTATAAACCTAGAGACTTAACATTTCTACCTGTATTATTTTTCTCATTTCTAGTTAATTTAGCATTTTAAATTGATTTTCACTGAAAGTACTTCTTTACACATTTATCATTGCTTACTATATGCATCATTTTGTCAATCATTTTGACACTGAATAATGAAAAAGTTCTAATTTGTGAATTATAGATGTCTCATAATTTCATAAATTATATCATAAAGATACTACAACCAAAGACCAGCTAGAATATTATATTATTTCTTATAGAAGTTTTTAAAACACAGATTCTAAAATATGTTTTACTGTGTAATTTCTGTAGTTTCTATTATTTCTGTAAGACTGTATGTTTTGCTTTCCTTTTTATTTTATTCCTATTTAAGCTCATCAAATAACATTTTTTTTTACATAATATCCCACTCCTCCTTCTTCTTCCTCTTTAAACTATGGCACTGTCTCAAAGTTACCTGAAGACCTTCTCAAAAATATATCCAAGGTGTGGGAGCCACACATTTACGTTTATAAGCATCCTAGGTGATTTGATGGACATGAAAGTTTGAGTCTCTTGAGTATTGGTGTTGATAAAGTGATACCTAGATAGGACGCCTTTCCTCCTAATGAGGCAGCAGACTGTTTTTCATTGAATGTTATGGATGAATGTATAGCTCACTAATAGTTTATGCAGCACTGTTGTTTTCTGTTGCTTTCTTTATAAATAAGGTTTTCTGTTGCACATCCAAAGCTTTGGGGAGTCCCAGGAAACTTAAGCAAGGAGCTCTTTCATGGTGATACAGTGTTTGTGTTAGTAGTTAGAAATAATTAGGTTACAGGTTAAACATCTTGAGATAATTTTATTAATAAAGTGTACTTTTGTAATTTAATTATGCAGTGAAAGTGAATTGTTTAGTAGATACAATTGTTTTTAATAAGGTATTTTAGACTCTAAAATCCTGCTCAGACATGCAACCATGAACTCTTGTTTTAATTTTACATCTAAGGACCAAAAAATATGATAACAAAAAAAATATGCTGTCAACAAA
Source organism: Balaenoptera borealis (assembly GCF_965194805.1). NCBI lineage: Eukaryota > Metazoa > Chordata > Mammalia > Artiodactyla > Balaenopteridae > Balaenoptera > Balaenoptera borealis. The sequence goes on along the minus strand of NC_138864.1, from coordinate 5,897,879 downwards.
GCAGACTTTAAGGCAAGAAGTCTTACTAGTTACACAGAGAGGCATTAAGTAATGATGAAAGGATAAGTCTAACAAGAAGAGGTGAAAATAAAATATTTCTGAATCTGTGAGGACTTAACGTAGGTCTGAAATACATAAAACAAAAATTGTCAGGTAATACTGGCATATAAAACCATATAGAAAAAAATAAAGATTGGACCCAGCTAAAAATTCACTTCCAGATGTATTACAGACATACATATATAAAGAACTGTAAATGTTTTAGAATATAACAAGAAAATATCATGTCTTCAGCATCAGAAAAAGATTTCCAGAAAAACACCCCAAAATCACTAACTTTAATAAAAAAAAGATTTTGTCTACATAAAAATTGAGTGCTTATGTTTATCAAAAGATACTGCAAAGAGAGAAAATATAATCTACAGAATGGGAAAATTGTTTATAATGGATATAACCAACAAAAGACTAGGATATATAAAGAACCCATAGAAAACTTTTTTTTTTTAAAGTTATAATAGTTAACATTTATTGACCATTTATCAGTTTCTATTTTTTTTTTTTAGAGTATTAGTCATTTTTTATTTTTTATTTATTTATTTATGGCTGTGTTGGGTCTTCGTTTCTGTGCTAGGGATCTCTCCAGTTGCTGCAAGTGGGGGGCCACTCTTCATCGCGGTGCACGGGCCTCTCACTATCGCAGCCTCTCTTGCTGCGGAGCACAGGCTCCAGACGCGCAGGCTCAGCAATTGTGGCTCACGGGCCCAGTTGCTCCGTGGCATGTGGGATCTTCCCAGACCAGGGCTCGAACCCGTGTCCCCTGCATTAGCAGGCAGATTCTCAACCACTGCACCACAAGGGAAGCCCAGAAAACATTTTTTAAAAAGACGAAACAATTTTGAAAAATGGGAAAAGATTTGAACAAGTAATTCACAAAAGAGTAATTCCAAATGGTCAATGGATCCATGAAAATACGTTCAACCTTTTTGTAATCAGGGAAATGTAAATTAAAAACAAAATGAGCTCCTACTACGCAACTATCAGGTGGGCAAAAAATAAATAGTCTCAATACACTAGGTGTTCAAAAAAATGTGGAGTCTCAGAGCAGCATACACTGCCTGGGTGAGTATAAATCTTGCCCCTTGGGCAACAGTTTGGCATTATTGTAAACATGACGATGCACATACTCTATGATCTAGCATTTGACTCTCAGGGAAATTTCCTCTCAGCATATTTTCTCATAGTCCCAAACTAGAGACAACCCAAATGTCTATTCATAGTAAAATGTACAAATAAACAGTGATGTATTCATACAATGGAACGGCTATAATTGGTGAATGGGAATTACAACCACATGAATACATTTTATAAACATAACTTGTGGAAAAGAAGCTAAGCACAATGGAATCCATGTAATTTAGGCATAGCTAAACTCTGTTTTATAGAGATATATTTGTGAATACTGAAAGCTAAAACCATAGTGCAATCCAAGGAAATTATCACCATGACACAGAAGACTAGTGCTGACTTGTGAAGGGGAAGGAGTGTGAGTGGGTGGGACATAGGGTGTTAAGGGGTGGCAGATTTCTACGTTATGGCCTCAGTTGTTTCTAGACAGGTTTTCTATGCAAGCATTCATTATATTGTACATTTATGTCTTATTTTTTCTATGTGTTAGATTTCATAATAAAAAGGTAAAAAATTAAAATTTTCCCTGAAAGCTTGAACACCATTGTTAACAACACTAAAGGCACGCTAAGGAAAAATAAGTGCCTTCTTTCTCTAATAATTCAAATCTGTCATTTGTGTATAGTATCACCTGACTTTTGTCTTCATAAATTTATAATTTTAATAGAGCTATCAATAAGTGGTTCAGTGGGAATAATGAAATTATAATGACTTTTTTTCTGTTAACCATTAAATTGTAAATATCATTCCATATTACTCTACTGTCTTATTACTTTTATTTGTTAAAAATGACCAACTAATCGTAGGAATTATGTTTAAACACTTTGTTTATGTTGGAATTTAGATTATTTCCTATTTTTATTATTATAGTAAATGTTATTTACAAGAATACTTAACCAGCTTTTATTTTTTGAGTATTTCCTTGTATAAATTTACAGAAATGTGAGTAATAATCTTAAATAATGGGCATTTTGAGTTTTCACATTTTTGGTGTGTTATTTTAACAGTTCAAAACGTTCACACTATCTTAACCTCTCTCTCAATGTATGTGTAACTACAGACATTTTCGAATGTCCTCTAATTGCTTCTGAGCATGACTTTTCAAAAATTAAAAAGCAAAATTTTATAGCCGTGAAGAGTAAAGACTGTATCTCTCACCTGGCTGCATTCTGCTTAGACTGACATCCTTATCTGGGAGATTTCACAGGTCTGCCTGCCACTCAGGGCTTGTTAACTGGACAACCGTCCATATCACTTTATAACTGCTCATTCCCTTCTCTCTCCCTCACTGCCTTCCGACAGTTAAATTCTTGTTTAGATCTTTCACCCAAATTCATCTGCTTGTCTTCATTCCCACTGCAGTCATCTTAATTTGGATTCCATTTTCTTGTGCCTGGAATGATTAGTCTTTTCCTAACTGGTATCCCTTTACTTTTTCTCCTTTTCAGTCCATATCTCACATTGCTTCCGATCATACTTGTAAATTCCAAGTGTAATCATCTCATTACTTTAAAACCTACAATAATAAAACCCTGGCTTCATAGCATAACTTACTATACCCTTTGTAAGCCAAATCTTATCTTGAGCAACTAACTCTTTATTGTAACACTGATGTCATTTTTTATATTTTATTCCTCCAGGAAATGTGTTAGAATTCAGAAATACATAGCATGCTTACTAAGTGTCTGGCACTGGGGATACATTGATGAGAGACATGAACAAGTTGCTTCTCTTGTGTTTGTATTTTGTCTGGTCAAGCAGCTTATAAACAAACAGGTGAATAAAGTCATTGCATATGATGATAGGCACAATAACAAGCATTAAACAAGGTGATATGATGCACCCTAGTGTACCTGGCAGGATTTAAACAGTAAACAGGAGGTCTGCTGACTAGTATTTTGAATAGGATTGAATGAAAGTGCCACTGTCAGAGGTCTAGGTAGGGATAAGGGATGTTGAGGCCCTGGGACTACAGCATCTTGAAGCAGCTACCATCCATAGGCTTGAAGAATGAAGATGAGGGAAGAATGAAACAGTGGCCTGTGAGAGCTGGGGAAACAGGGCTGCCTGACACCAGCTGAGCTGTAGGCGCACAGTGAGGCAGCCACTCCATAAAACTGGCAGAAGGCAAGAGGAAGATAAGTGTCCTGTCCTGCCGTCCTCTCGTGGAGCCTTCCTGTGGCCAGACCCAGAGGAAGGGAACCTGGGTGATGGAGTCTATAGAGGTTAGCTCCAAGAGAGGGAGCAGGGCAGAGAAGGGTGGGTGATGGACCAGGTTTTGGGTTCAATTGGAGACTACCATGGAGAGTGTCTAGGGTGAAACTAGGGAATCCATTAATTGGATTGTCAAGCATGACTTCACTCAGAAAGTGACTCCTGGGACTTCCCTGGTGGTCCAGTGGCTAAGGCCCCGTGCTCCCAATGCAGGGGGCCTGGGTTCGATCCCTGGTCAGGGAACTAGATCCCTCATGCCACGACTAGGAGTTCACATGCTGCAACTACAGATCCTGCATGCCACAACTAAAAGATCCCTCATGCCGCAGCTATAGATCCTGCATGCTGCAACTAAAAGATCCCACATGCCGCAACTAGGACCCGGCTCAGCCAAATATAAATGAATAAATAAAAAAATAAATTTGTTTAAAAAAGTGACTCTTGAGTTGAGCCCTGCATGATAAGTGGGAGAAGATTATACAGAGATTTGTGTACTGAGTTTTCCTGGCAGAGAGAAAACACATACAAAGGCATGACTAAGCATGACATGCTTCAGAGCTGATTACTGGCCACGGCAATAGAAAGTAGATTTAGTATATTTAAGACACAATCAAGAAAAAGTGTTTATGGAATGTAAAAGCAGGAGGAAAGGGAAGAATAAAGAGTGGTTCTTACGTTTAAGCATGAGTAGGTGGTATATACTGAAATCCCAGTTGAATTTTTTTATATTATGTGAAGTTGTCATCTGATTTTATTTCATGTAGAACGAACGCCCAGTTTCTCAGTAGGATTTATTGAAAAGTTCATCCTTTATCCAGTGCGACATTTAAGTATCTCTAAAGGTAGATATGTTTCTGAATACTGTTGTTCCACTGATACGTTAATCTATCCCCAGCAGTCGCACTACTGGGCATATACCCTGAGAAGACCATAATTCGAAAAGTCACATGCACCCCAACGTTCATTGCAGCACTATTTACAATAGCCAGGACATGGAAGCAACCTAAATGCCCATCGACAGATGAATGGATAAAGAAGTTGTGGTACATATATATAATGGAATATTACTCAGACATAAAAGGAAATTAAATTGGATCATTTGTAGAGATGTGGATGGACCTAGAGTCTGTCATACGGAGTGAAGTAAGTCAGAAAGAGAAAAACAAATATCGTATATTAACGCATATATGTGGAATCTAGAAAAATGGTACAGATGAACCTATTTGCAGGGCAGGAATAGAAACACAGGTGTAGAGAATGGACGTGTGGACATGGGGGGAAGGAGAGGGTGGGATGAATTGGGAGATTAGGTTTGACATAAATACACTACCATGTATAAAATACATAGCTAGTGGGAACCAGCTGTATAGTACAGGAAGCGCAGCTCAGTGCTCTGTGATGACCTAGGTGGGTGGGATGGAGGGTGGTGGGAGGGAGGTCCAAGAGGGAGGGGATATATGTATACATATAGCTGATTCACTTCATTGTACAGTAGAAACTAACACAACAGTGTAAAACAGTTATACTCCAATTAAAAAAAAAATAGTTATAACTTTTAATGAGTGTCAATCTCTGATAAGTCATGTCCTTTTGTATTGGGTTGGCCAGAAAGTTCGTTCGGGCTTGTCTGTAACATCTTACAGAAAAACCCAAGCGAACTTTTTGGGCAACCCAATGTTATGAGATCCATTGCCTCTCTATTCAGACTTTTGAATCAGCTTGTCAAGTTCTATAAAAATGGCTGTTGGATTTTGATCGCCACTTCACTGAATCTACAATGCTATTTGGGAGAATTGTCATCCTACCAGTATTGAGTCTTTCAATTCATGAACGTGGTGTGTGTGTGTGTGTGTGCATGCGCACGCATGCACATGTGCTTCTTCATTAAAATATATCCCAGTAAGTCTTCATTTAAATGTATCGCAATTATAATTGTTCTTATAGAGGTCTTACAAATATTTTACTTAGATTTATATCTAAGTAATTGATTGTTTTAAACGTCTTATTTTGATATAATGTTGGACTTCAGAAAAATAGTACAAAATATTCCTCTTTAACTTTCACCAAACTTATTGGTATAGGCTGAATATTTGTACCCCCCGTAAGTTCATATGCCAAAACCTAATCCCCAGTGTGGTGGTATTTGGTGGTGGGGACTTTGGGAGTTGATTTTTGTGTATAATGTAAGATAAGGCTCCAACTTTATTCAATTGCATGTGGATATTCAGTTTTCTAGCACCATTTGTTGAGATGACTATCCTTTACCCATGGAATGGTCTTAGCCTCCATGTTGGACATCAGTTGACCGTGTACACGAGGGTTTGTTTCTGGGACCTCTCTTCTGTTCCATTGGTCTGTATGTCTGTGTTTATGCTAATATCACACGGTTTTGATTACTGTATCTTTGTAATCAGTTTTGAAATCAAAAAGTGTGATTGCTCCAAATCTTTCTTTTTCAAGATTTTTCTGGTTATTCGTGGATCCTGGAGTTCCATGTGGATTTTAGGATGAGGTTTTCTATTTCTGAAAAGAAAAAAAAAATACATTTGGGATCTTGATAAGGATTGCACTGAATTTGTAGATTGCTTTAGGTAGTATTTTTATCTTAATATTAAGTCTTCCATGAACACAGGATGTCTTTACAAATTTACGTTTCCTTTAATTTCTGTCAACAATGTTTTGTAGTTTTCAGTGAACAGATTTTCTGCCTCCTTGGTTAGTTATTGCTAAACATTTTATTATTTGTTATGCTATAGCAAATGAATTGTTTTATTCTTTTCCATGTTGGATTATTCATTGCTAATTTATAGAAATACAACTATTTTAGCATATTGATTTCACATGGTGTGATTTTGCAGAATTTGTTTATTAGATTTAGTAGGGTTTTTAGAGTGTTGATGATTTTATACATATAAGATCATGATATCTTTGAACAGAAATAATTTTATTCTTCTTTTTCAATTGTATTCATTTATTTTTCTTACCAAATTACCCTATCAAGAACTTCTGATAATGTTGAATATAAGTGGTAAATGTGGACATTCGTATTGTTCTTAGGGGGAAAACTTTCAGTCTTTCATCGTTGAATATGATGTTAGCTGTGAGTTCTTTGTATGTGGCCTTTAACATGTTTAGAGAGTTTTCTTCCATACGTAGTTGATTATTGTTATTATAAAAGGGTATTGACATTGAAAAAATGTTTTTTCTATGTAAATTGAGATGAGTGTATGTTTTTTCCCCCACATTTCATTCTGTTAATGTGGTATATTTTATTGATCAAGGTTTTGAATGTTGAATCATCCTTGCATTCTGGGAATAAAACCCACTTGGTCACAGTGTACAATCCTCTAAATATGTTGCAAATTATATTTTGTTGAGGATTTTTGTATCAGTATTCATAAGGGATATTGGCCTAATTTTCTTGTAGTGTCTCATCTGGCTGGCTTTATAGGATGAGTTAGGAAGTGTCTACTTCTCTGAATTTTTGGATGAGTTTGAAAAAAGAATTTGTGTTACTTCTTTAAATTTTAGTAGAATTCACAAGTGAAGCCATCTGGTCCTGGGTTTTCTCTATGAGTGGGTTTTTGATTACTGATTTAATGTCTTACTAGTTTTACATTTATTCAGATTTTCTATTTCTTTATGTGTCATTTTGGTAGATTATGTGTTTCTAGAAATGTGTACAGCAACTATACTCCAACAAAAAAAAGAAAATCAAATAAAAAATAAAAATAAAAATCCTAACCCCCCCAAAAAAGAAAGAAAGAAATGTGTCCATTTCATTTAGGTTATACAACTTACTGGTGTACAGTTATTCATAGTATAGTTTTATATTGCTGTTTGTGTAAAATCAGTAGTAATGTCCCCACTTTCACTAATATTGTTATTTTAGTATTTTAAGTATTTTCTCTCTTATTCATTGCCGATCTAGCTGAAGTGGTTAACTTTGTTGTTCTTTTCAACGAACCAGCTTTTTGTTTTTGTTTTGTTGATATTCTCTGTTACTTTCCTATATACATATATATATATTTTTACCTCAATTTTAATCTTTATTATTTCCATCATTCTGTTGGCTTTGTGCTCAGTTTGTCCCACTTTTCCTACTTCCTTAAGTGAAGTCAGTTTAATAATTTGAGATCTCCCTTTTTTGATCTAAGTATTTAGAGTTAGCACTTCTTTTGCTGCATCCCATAAGCTTTAACATATTGTGTTATAATTTTCATTTGTCTGAAGTATCTATTTCCCTTGTGTTTATCAATTGATTCATTAATTGTTTAATAGTATATTATTTGATTTCCAGATATTTGTATACTTTCCAGTATTCCTTAATGCACTGGTTTCTAGCTTTATTATATTGTAATCATAAAAGACACTTTGTATGATTTCAGTTTTTTAAAGTTTATTGAGACTTTTTTTGTTGCATAACATATGATCTATCCTGAAGAATGTTCCATGTGCACTTGATAAAAATGTGTATTTAGCTATTCTTGTGGAGGCTTCTCTGTATGTCTCTTAGGTCTAATAGGTTTATAGTGTTGTTTAAGCTCTCTATTTCCTTATTAATTTTTTTGTATGGTTATTGTTAAAGGTGGGTTACTGAAGTCACTAATATTTTATAGCTCTCTATTTCCCTTCAGTTCTTTCAATGTTTGCTTTATATATTTTGAGACTCTGTTTCTAGGTGAGGTGCATATATGTTTATAATTGTTATCTCTTCTTGATGAACTGAATTGTCCATCATTAATATGTAATGTTCTTGTAACAGTTTTTGTCCAAAAGTTAATTTTGTCTGACATTAGTATGGCCACCCCAGCTTTCTTTTGATTAATCTTTGCATGTAAGATCTTTTTCTGTTCTTTCACTTTCAGCCTATTTGTGTTTTAGAACTAAATGGGTCTCTTGTAGTTAACATCAGTTGCATCATGTTTTTTTTTGTTTTAATCCATTCTGCCAATATCTGTCTTTTGATTGGAGATGTTAATCCATTAACATTTAAAGTTATTACTTATAAGGAAGGACTTCTGTCATTTTTCTATTTGTTTTCTATATTTCTCATAGCTTTTTTGTTCCTTATTTCCTCCATTCCTGCATTCTTTTCCGTTTAGTTGATTTCTTATAGTGACACTTTTTGATTCACTTCTCATTTCCTTTGTATATATAGTAAAGTTCTTTTCTCTGTGGCTACAATGGGAATGAAATATAACATTCTATTATAACAATCTAATTATAACGGTTATCAACTTAACTGCATTCAGATATAAAAACTCTCCTCCTTTACAACTCTGCATCCCCCTTAAATGATTGATGTTCTAAATTATATCTTTAATATTGTGTGCCCAATAACATAATTTATAATTGTTTTTATGCATTTGTTTCTTAAATCCTGTAGAAAACAAAAATAGTGGTTACAGCCTGAAACTACCATAATACTGACATTTATACTCACTACATGTTACCTTTACTAGAGATCTTTATATCGTCATCTGACTTTGAGTTACTGTCTAGCATCCTTTCATTTGTACCTTGAAGGGACTCCCTTTAGCATTTCTTTTAGGACAGATGTAGTGGTAATGAACCCCCTCATCTTTTCTTTATCTTGGAATGGCTTAATTTCTCCAAAATTTTTGAAGGATATTATTGCTGGATATAAAATTCTCAGTTGACACTTTTTTTTTTCCAGCACTTTAAATGTATCTTCCTACTCACTTCTGGCCTACAAGGTTTCTGTTGAGAAATTAGCTGATAGTCTTATGTAGGGCCTCATGTAAATGATGAATTAATTCTGTCTTGCTACTTTCAATATTTTTCTATACCTTTGTCTTCAACAGTTTGCTTATAATGTGTGTGCTGGTGTGGGTCTCTTTCAGTTTATCCTACTTGGAACTTGTGTTTTTGGATTTGTCGATACATGTATTTCATCAAGTTTTTGGACATTATTTATTTTTCTTTCTCTTCTTCTGGGATTCCCATAATGTATATACTGGTGTCCCACAAGTCCCTTTGACACTAGTTACATTTTTCTTTCTGCAACTTAGATTTGGTAATTTCAACTGTCCTGTTTTCAAATTCACTGATTTTTTTTTCTTGTACAGCCTCAAATATGCAGTTCAACCCCTCCAGTTAGTTTTATTTACTGTTGTTTCAGCTCCAACATTTCTGTTTCCTTTTTTATGATTTCTATCTTTTATTGTTATTTTCATTTTCTTCGTACACCATTTTCCTTATGTTCTTTGTTCTTTTTACATCTTTAGCTCTTTGAACATATTTAACATAGTCATTTTAAAGTCTTTTTTTAAATAAGCCTGATGTCTGGGCTTCCTCAAGATTGATTTCTGTCTTTCTCTTTCTGACTTACTTCACTCTGTATGACAGACTCTAGGTCCATCCACCTCACTACCAATAACTCACTTTCGTTTCTTTTTATGGCTGAGTAATATTCCATTGTATATGTCAATTTACTATGTTCCTGTAATGGGCCATGTTTTTCTGAGCTTTTTTAAATTATTATTATTTTTTTAAGTTGAGCATTGTAATAATATAATGTGGTTACTCTAGAAATCATATTCTGTCCCTTCCCCAGAGTTTGCTGCTTTTGTTTGGTTTTTACCGAAGGTTTTAGTAGTCCCTTTGTTTTGAGACTTTTCCAAACTATTTTTGCAAAGTGTAAAACTATTTTATACTCAGTTGTGTGTAGTCACCAAAATCTCTGTCTTTGGACAAATCCTACTTCATTATTGTATGCTGCTGGATTTAATTTGCTAATATTTTAAAGATTTGTGTTATTATATTATGTATTTTGTTGTAATTTCTTTCTCAGGTTTGGTATTATGAATGTGCCAGCCTTAAGAAAGCAAGTTGAGCAAGTGTTCTCTCTTCTTCTGTATTCTGGGGGAAAAAAAAAAAAAACTGTAATTAGTTTTTTTTTTTAATTAGGATTTACTTAAAATGTCATAGAATTCATCAATGAAAACATCTGGGCTGGGGCTTTATTTTTTGGAAGGAAACGTTTCCACAGTTGATGTGAATTTGGTCTAATTTTCTCATTTTTTGAAATAATTCTGTGCAGATATGTTTGTCTTTTTATATTCATTTTTAAGATATTTGGGACGTCTTACAAAATTTCTAGTCCGTTTCTGCTAGTAGATTTATTTATTAATTTGTTTCAGTAATTGAAGAGAGATTCTGTGCCCTCCAGATTTTAGTTCTTTTTTTCTTGCAGGATCTTAATTTTTTCCCCTTTGCTAATTTTTCACTTCACCATGCAACTGCCAAAGGACACTTTTCCCTTTTTTCTTTTTTTCCTCCTCAAAAAAAATTGTGAATATTTGGAGATTTTCAGGTATCATTTTGTATTGAGTTCTGATTTAATATGTTACTTATTAATTTAATTCATATATATAGTTATTTTATTGGAAACAATGTATATTCTGTAGTTGTTGAGTGTATTAGTTTATAAATATCAATTATGTCCAGGTAGTTAATAATTTAATAATTTAATAATTATAAAGGGAGAAATTGGAAGGAAGAAAGGGGTCACTGGTCCCAAGCAAGTTTGAAATTTAGAAGGGAAAATTCCAGTATATTTCTAGTCTTGAGAATAGTCCTCTATAGCTCAATCCTCTGCCCACTGGACCCACAGAGGCACTACATTCTAGTCCATGGAAGTTCCATTATCCCCTGTTTCAGGCCTGTGGGTCTGACTTGGTCCACCACTGGACCCAGTACTTTTCCATGGGAGTCATTCCTTTTTTATTGAAGGGTAGTGCATGTTTGCAAATGATTAATTCTACCAGCCCATTTCCTGCTTGTAGAATTTTGGAAATCTAAAAACTCTTTAATTTGATCCTGTCTCTGTTCCCTTTAGTTCAAGTTAGCAGTGTTTCTGCTGCAAAACATTCTTAAAAACCTTGCAGTTCTCCTGTGTATGTCATGGGTATTCACATCATTAGTCAAGAGGGACAGCTCTTGTGGAGGCACAGAACTTTCCTGCAATTCCATATCTCAATTCCAGGTTTCTTCCAGGATGGTTGAGTGGACCTATGAATCACATACGTAGTCTTGGTAGCAAAAGTTTATCCAGCCATAGCATTACTCTCTAGGCCTTGCTTTTTAACAGTGGACTTCCTGATTTTAGCATTCTTTGAAATCTGGATAGGTTTCTAATTACCAGATGATGGTTCCTTTTTACTTAGCAGTGCCATCATCAATTTATCTCTTTCCTCCTGCATTTTACTGTAAGCAGCAAGGCAAAGACAGAGTACATCTTTTATTTTGTTTTCTTTGTTGGGAAGTGTTTTTTGTCTTTTGGGTTTTTTTTTTTTTTTTTTTTTGCTAAAAATTCGATTTCTCTAATACATATGGCTATTCAGGTTTTTTTTTGGGGGGGGGGAGTGGGTAACGTTTTAATAATTTGTGGCCGTCAAGATATAAACTTCTCCCTAGCCTTAGTGGCACCTCACAAATTTCGACATGTTGTATTTTCATTTCCATTCACTTCATAATGTTCATTTCTCTTTGGATTTCTTCTTCAAGCAATTGGTTATTTAGAATTGTGGTGTTTAATTTCCAGATGTTATGGGAATTTTCAGAGATCTTTCTTTTATTGAAACCTAATTTAATTCAGTTGTCAGAGAGAATATGTGTGATTTGAATACTTTTTAATTTACTGAAACATGTTTTATGCTGTCTCCTTCTGGTTATATTCATACCCCTATCATTATGAGATATTTTTTGTTCCTTGTAATAATCTTTTCTCTGACTTCTGTTTTGTCTAATATTAATACTGCCAACTACAGATTTCTTTTTATTAGTGTTATCGTGGTTTATCAGTCAGGGTTCCACCAGAGAAAAGAATCAGTAGGATATATGTATATTGAGAGATTTATTGCAAGGAATTGGCTTATGTAATTGTGATAGCTAACTAGATAATTCCAAAATTTATAGGGCAGGTCTTCAGGAAGGGCAGACAAAAAACTCTTGGCCACAGTCTGAAGCTGAAGTCCACAGGCAGAATTTCTTATTCAAGGGACCCTCAGTTCTGGTCTTAGGCCTTTCAACTGATTAAATCAGTCCCACCAGATTATCTCCTTAAAGTCAGCTGATGGTAAACGTTAATCTTATCTACAAAATACCTGCACAACAATGCCTAGATTAGTGTTTAATTGAATAACTAGTATTGCTTAGCCAAATTGACACATAAAACTGGCCAGTACAAATGCTATGCCTTTTGCTAGCCCCTTACTTTAAATTTATATCTTCATTGTTAAGATGTATTTATTTAGGCAACATACAGTTTGATCTTGCTTTTTAAATCCAGTCTGACAATATCTGCCTTGTAATTGGCATCTTTAAACCCAATTTAATGTAACTACTCGCATTGTCAGCTTCAAGTGTATCATCTCACTGTTTTCTATTTTCCCAACTTATTTTTTGCTCCTTTTTTCCCATTTTTTCTTCATTCAATTAAATTAATTGAATAGTGTTTGTGGTTCCATTTATCTGCCTGTTGACCTATTAGGTACAGCTCTGTGTTTTTATTCTAGTGGTAATTTTAGGCTTATGGTGTATATCATTAATTTATCCCAGTCTACCTTTAATTAATATTATACCACTTCATATGAAGTATAAGCATCTTAAAATATTATACTTCCATTTCTTCTCTCCTGACCTTTGTGCTATTGTTGACATCCACCCAGTTAAGCTTACCTGTGTCACAGATCCCACACTACATTGTTCTGTTTGTTAAACAGTTTATCTTTTATGGGGATGTAAATGATAAAACATCACATGTATTTACCCATCTAATTATCCTTTCCATTAGTCTTCATTCTTGGTGTAGACCCAATTCCACCTGCAGTTCTCTTCCTATGGCCTGAAGGATTTTATTTAACATTTCTTCGGTGTGAATTTGCTATTGAAGAATATTTCATTTTCTTGGATTTGTGGACACTCAGTGCTCTTCAAATTTGGAAAATCGTTTTACTTATTTATTCAAATAATTTTTCTATTAGTCTCTTCTCCTCCAGGGATTCCAATTAAAAGCATATTAACCTGACTGACATTTTGCCACAGCTCTTTGTTGATTTCTTCATTAAAAATTTTTTCTGTGTGTTTTATTCTCTGTAGTTTCTATTGCTGTATCTTCAAAATTGGTCATCTTTCCTTCTACAATATCAAATCAACCAGTAATCCTACCCAGAGTGTTTTTCATCACACACAACATGGTTTTGGCCTCTAGAAGATTGATTGAAATGCTTATTTTTTATATCTTCCATATGTTATCTTAAGTTTTGAACGTAGGGAATATTGTTACAGTAATTGTTTTAATGTCTTTTCCCACATATTCAGGGTAGTTTGCAATTAACTTTTTTTCTTATCATGAGTTATATTGTCTTGTTTCCTTCATGCCAAGTAATTTTTCACTGAATGCCAGATATTTGTGAATGTTCTGTTGTTTGGCATTGAATATTTTTGTATTTTTATATTTTTGCATTACTTAGTTTTTGGGGTTTTTTTGGAATTTTATTTACTTTTTTATACAGCAGGTTCTTATTAGTCATCCATTTTATACACATCAGTGTATACATGTCAACCCCAATCTCCCAATTCATCCCACCACCACCTCCACCCACCACCGCTTTCCCCCCTTGGTGTCCATACGTTTGTTTTCTACATCTGTGTCTCTATTTCTGCCCTGCAAACCTGTTCATCTGTACCATTTTTCTGGGTTCCACATATATGCGTTAATATACGATATTTGTTCTTCTCTTTCTGACTTACTTCGCTCTGTATGACACAGTCTCTAGATCCATCCACGTCTCTACAAATACTCAATTTTGTTCCTTTTTATGGCTGAGTAATATTCCATTGTATATATGTACCACATCTTCTTTATCCATTCATCTGTCGATGGGCATTTGGGTTGCTTCCATGACCTGGCTATTGTAAACAGTGCTGCAGTGAACATTGGTATGCATGTGTCTTTTTGATTTATGGTTTTCTCTGGGTATATGCCCAGTAGTGGGATTACTGGGTCATATGGTAATTCTATTTTTAGTTTTTTAAGGAACCTCCATACTGTTCTCCATAGTGGCTGTATCAATTGACATTCCCACCAACAGTGCAAGAGGGTTCCCTTTCCTCCACACCCTCTCCAGCATTTGTTGCTTGTAGATTTTCTGATGATGCCCATTATAACTGGTGTGAGGTGATACCTCATTGTAGTTTTGATTTGCATTTCTCTAATAATTAGCAATGTTGAGCAGCTTTTCATGTGCTTCTTGGCCATCTGTATGTCTTCTTTGGAGAAATGTCTATTTAGGTCTTCTGCCCTTTTTTGGATTGGGTTGTTTGTTTCTTTAATATTGAGCTGCATGAGCTGTTTATATATTTTGGAGATTAATCCTTTGCCCGTTGATTTGTTTGCAAATATTTTCTCCTGTTTTGAGGGTTGTCTTTTCGTCTTGTTTATGGTTTCCTTTGCTGTGCAAAAGCTTGTAAGTTTCATTAGGTCCCATTTGTTTATTTTTGTTTTTATTTCCATTACTCTAGGAGGTGGATCAAAAAAGATCTTGCTGTGATTTATGTCAAAGAGTGTTCTTCCTATGTTTTCCTCTAAGAGTTTTATAGTGTCTGGTCCTACATTTAGGTCTCTAATATTTTTGAGTTTATTTTTGTGTATGGTGTTAAGGAGTGTTCTAATTTCATTCTTTTACATGTAGCTCTCCAGTTTTCCCAGCACCACTTATTGAAGAGACTGTCTTTTCTCCATTATATATCCTTGCCTCCTTTGTCATAGATTAGTTGACCGTAGGTGCGTGGGTTTATCTCTGGGCTTTCTAAGTTTTGAACATAGGGAATATTGTTACATTAATTTTTTTAATGTCCTTTTCCACATATTCAGGGTAGATTGCAATTAACTTTTTTTCTTATCATGAGTCATATTGTCTTGTTTCCCTCATGCCAAGTAATTTTTCACTGAATGCCAGATATTTGTGAATGTTCTGTTGTTTGGCATTGAATATTTTTGTATTTTTATATTTTTGCATTATTGAATTTTGTTCTTACACAGAAAAATTGTTTGGAAACAGTTTGGTTATTTCTGGTCTTACTTGTAATTTATTTGGCTGAACCAACGTTCAGTCTAGGCTAGTCATTCTCTGCTATAGAGGCGAGAATTTTCTGTTTACTCTGGCCATAAGCCTGTTATTCTTGAGTGTTTCCATACTAACTCACGGGATTATACACATTAACTGGCCCTGTGTGAGCACTGGGCACTGTTACAGTACAGTATGACAGTGGAATCTAAAAGCTCATGTCCTAAGACAACAATAGAAAGCCATGACCTAGCCTCAGAAGTCAGCTGGTGTCACTTCTGTCATACAAAGTTCCACTTAGGAACAGAGGAGGTGACCTGGATGGATTCTACTGCTCAACAAGGTCACAATTGTAAGAATGTGAAGAATGGGATGGATATATTGTTAGCCATCTCTGGGAAATACAGTCTGTCACAAGGTCCTTATATTCCCCTATTCATTTTAGAATCAGCTGGTCAGTTTTCATTTTCAGTAAGCCTGATAGGATTATGTTTTGGGGAGAAGGTGGCTTCAAATTCATAAATGTGTTATATCTCTGTGTCTGTTTTTCATCTTAATTGTGGTATAATTGACAAAGTTTTATGTATCTAAGATATACAATTTGATGTTTTGATATATGTATACATTGTGAAATAATCACCACAATTAAGCTAATTCACATATCCATCATGCTCCATACCTCACATAGTTACATATATATATATATATTGTGTGTGTGTGTGTGTGTGTGTGTGTGTGTGTTGTGTGTGTATGGTGAGATCATTTAAGATCTACCCTTTTACCAGATTTCAACTATGCAATGTAATATTGTTAATTAGAGTCATATTGCTCTACTTGGTTCTCCAGAATTTATTCATCCTGCATAACTAAAACTTTGTAATATCTCCTCATTTCTCCCTCTCACCAGCCCCTGGGAACCACCATTCTACTTCCTGCCTCTGTGAATTTGACTATTTTAGATCATGCAGTATTTGTGGGAAAATTTTTTTAATCAACTTTATTAAGGTGTCATAAATACACTCACTTTTAAATGTGCGCATTTTAATTGTACAGTTCAGTGAGTTTCGACAAGTGTATTCATCCATTTAACCAATACCACTATGAAGATATAGAAATTTCCATTCCCCAAATTGTCCCCTTATGCTACTTCACAATCACAACTACTTATTAAGTTTACCACTGTTTATTTATACGTTCAGTTTTTTACAGACCTTATGGGTTGTTTCTAGTTTTTGGCTATTGTGAATAGAGCTTGTATGAACATTTCTGTGTAAGTTTTTTGTGGACCTATGTTTTCATTTCTCTTGGATAAATGCGTAAGAGTAAAGTTTTAGGATAATATGGTAGAGTATTTTTAACTGTTAAGAAACTCCCAAACTTTTACAAAGTAGTTGTATGATTTTGCATGTCCACCAAGCAGTGTATGAGATTTCTGGTTGTTTCACATTCTTGCAGTCTTGATATTGTCCATCTTTTAAACTTTAATCAGTGTAGTGCTATTTTATTTGTGATATAATTTGTATTTACTTTATAGCTAACGATATCAAATATCTTCTTATGTTCTCTGTGAGCATTCACATATGTTCTTTTGTGAACCGTTTGTTCACATAATTTCCTCTACCCTTTTTCAGGTTATTATTCTTCTAAATATTGACTTACAAGGTTTATTTATGTATTCTGGAAACAGGTCCATATATATTCGTTTTACTTTCTTAGTGGTGTCTTTCAAATACAGAA
The DNA here is from genome assembly GCF_965194805.1 of Balaenoptera borealis. NCBI lineage: Eukaryota > Metazoa > Chordata > Mammalia > Artiodactyla > Balaenopteridae > Balaenoptera > Balaenoptera borealis. Next base: position 5,880,648 of record NC_138864.1, on the reverse strand, counting down.
GTTTTAATTTTGACAAAACTAAGTTTCTTAATTTTTTTCTTAAGGAACCAAAGATATTGTGTCCATCCAAGGAATTTCTGCTTACCCCAAATTCATGAAGAATTTTTCCTATTTTCTTCTAGAAACATTGACCTTGTATTGTGTGGCCTTGCTAAAACTTATAGTTCTAAGAATTTACTTTTTAGAACTATATGTTAGCATATTGTTAGTCTGGCTAGAATGTTCAGAAAAGTGCTCCCCAAAAGCGGTGAGAGTTGGCATTCTTTTCCTGTTCCAACTGTCAGGGCCCATGGGCTTTCCCCGTTAGCTGTGATGCTAGCTGGCGGCTTTTAAAATGCCATTAATGGGGTTGATGAAGGAAATTCCCTTCCATTCTCTATTTATTTTGAGTTTTCATCATGAAGGAGATTGAATTTTGTCATGTCTTGTATACACCATTGAGATGATCATATGTTTTGTATCTTTTATCATGTTTTATGATGCATTGATCGATACATAGAAGTTAAACCAACTTTGTATAAACTGACCTCTGTATAAACTATATGTGATCATCATTCATAATTTCTACATATCGCTGAGGCTTATATGCTAACATTTAGTTAAGGATTCTTGTGTCTATATCCATGAGGAACTTTGGTCTATAGTTTTCTTGTAAATATTTATAAAATTTTATTATTAGGGCACTTGCTGTTTTAAAAATGAATTGCAGTCATTCCCTCTTCTTGCTTTTTCTGAATGGTTTATGTAAAATTTATATAATTTTTCCCTCAATACCTCATTGAAGCTATCTGTACCTTGAAGCTTGTTTAGTTTTGGTTTTCAGGGAACGATGCATGTGTGTGTATATGTGTGTGTGTGTCTTTGATTTATTATTGCTCTTTGGAAATAAAAGTTTTCTTTATAATGTTATATTTCAAACATCTAGAAATACAGAAAATGATGTTATAAGCAAGTATGTTCATATCACCCATTCCAAACAAATTTCATATTCTGTCACTCGCTTTGTATCCTAAGATTTAAAGTGATTTAAATAGGACACAGCTGAAGCTTCCTGTGAAGGCCTCAACAATTCATTGTCTTCCTCTTCTGCTCAGATACATTCATTTTCAGAATTGGATATTTTTTACCCCAATCCAAGATTTTATACTTTTAATTCTTATTGAGGCAATCAACAATGACAAATAGTATTGGTTTGCATGATAATAAATGGTGTCTTGCCTTAAATAACCTCTACAACTTGCTTTGTTTGGGCTCAACAATGACATACAATTAAGTACGCATGTTGAAATTATACAGTTTAATGACCTGGACACATATACATCCATGAAACTATCACAACAATCAAGAAGAGGATCTCTGCCGTAACCCTGAATTTTGCTTATGCCTTTTTGTAATCAATCCTCCCTCAATATCCATTCCCAAGCAAATGCAGATATCCTCTGCATCACTATATATCTGCATGCATTTTAATAATTTTTAATAAATGGAATCATACAGTATCTAATCTTTGTCTGAATTCTTTCGGCACAATTTTGAGGATTGTCAGTATTATCGCATGTATTAATAGTTTGCTCCTCTTTATTGCTGAGTAGTAGTCCATTGTATGGATATACCACATTTCATTTATCCATTCACCTGATGATGGACATCTGGGTTGTTTCCAGTTTTAGGCCATTACAAATAAAGCTGCTATGAACATTCCTGTACAAGTCTTTGTGTGGACATGTGTTTTCAGTTCTTCTGGGAAAATACCTATGATTGCGATTGCTGGGTCATACGGTAAGTGTATGTTTAACTTTATAAAAAAAAAGCCAAATTATTTTTAAAGTGACTGTACAATTTTCATGTTCTACCAGCAAAGTTGTGGAGTTCCAGTTGTTCTAAATACTTTCCAAAGCATAGTATGGTCACTCTGTTTTAATTTTAGCCATTCCAATGTGTGTATGTGTAGTGGTATCTCATTGTGGTTTTAATTAATTTTCCTTTTTAAAAGATATTTTCAAGTTTCTATTGGATATTGGTATTCTTTTGCACAGTATCTGTTCAAATATCTTTCCCATTTTTTAAGTGGGTTGTTTGTCTCACTGAGTTGTAAGAGTTCTTAATTTAGTATGGACAAAAAGTTTTTTTTTCTGATATACGTGCTGTGAATATATTTCCCCAGATTGTGGCTTACATTTTTGTTTTCAAAGCAAAATGTTGAAGTCCAATTTATTAATTTTTTTTATTCTGTGGTTGATGTGTTTTTGTGTTCTAATAAACATTTTCCTACCCTAAGGTCACAAAGATTTTCTACTGTGCTTTTTGTTTAGTACTTTTGGGTTGTGCATTTAAGTCTATGATAGATATTGAGTTAATATTTCTATTTGGTATGAGGTAAGGGTCAATAATCATTTGTTACAATACAGATAACCTATCCTGGAGATACAGCACCATTTGTTGAAGACTTTTATTTTGTCATTAAACTTTCCTTGGTACCTCTGTCAAAAATTCAACTGACTATATTCATATGGGTTTAATTCTGCTCCATTCATTCTTACGTTTATCATTTCACCAATACCAAAGTGTCTTCATTAATGAAGCTTTATTACCATATTACATTAAAAAATTGCTTTGCTTGCTCTGTGTTTTTGAATTACTATAGCATATTGATTTTTAAATATTAACCTGGATCCCATATGTCTATTTTATTAAGTGATTAGATATCATAATTATTTTGTAGACCCTGTATTTTTTTACAAGAATAAGCATATCATCTGCAAATAACAGTTTTACTTCTTCATCTGATATCTGTGCCCTTTTTTCTTTTACTTTATCGCAGTGACTGGGTCCTCCAGTACGGTGTTGAATAGAAATAAAAACAGGCATTCTTCTTATTATTTTTGTTTTGTATCTTATTTTTGTTTTACAAGCTCTAGCTGGAGGTTTATCAGTTTTATTAGTCTCTTCAAAGAGCCAAATTTTAGGTTATTGAATTTTTCATTTGATTTCTATTTCATTAATATCTGCTCTTTTATTTATTTATTTATTTTTGCTTTCTTCCTCATCTGAAACTTAATGTGCTCTTCTTTCTTTAGTTTCTTAAGGGAGCAGCATACTATCAATACATTGATTTTATATCTTTTTCTTTTCTTACATAAGTATTTAAGGCTACACACTTTTCCCTACCATTGTTTTACCTTCATCCTACTAATTTTATTTATTTTTAAGTTTTCACTCAGTGCAAAATATTTTCTAATTTTCTTTGTAATTTTATTTGTCCCAGGGCTCATTTCATAGTATTCTGTTTAATTCTCGTATAACTGATCACTTCCAGTGTATCTTTATATTGTTGATTCCCAACTAAATTTTTCTGTTTAGAAAGCATGCTCTATATTACTTTGAATCTTTTAGTTGTTTTGACAAGTGTTTTAAGGTTCAGGATATGGCACATCTTGATGAATCTTCCATGTCTTCTTGAATAATAAGTTTATTCTGGCATTTAAGTAGAAGTTGTCTTCTGTATTTCTATTGTTGTAGTTTCCACTTGTTAAATCAATTTGTAAGAGTGAAATGTTGAAGCTCCCAGCTGATATTGTGGATTGGACTATTTCTCCTTTATTTTCTTCCAAGTATCTTGAAACTCAGTAATTATGTAAATAGGCATTTAGGATTGCTACTTTTCTTGATGACTTGACTCTCCATCATTATGTAATGATACACCTTTTTATTCCTGATAATATTCCTTGCATTGAAGTCTTTGTTAGATATTAATATAATCACTCCAGCTTTCTTATGATTAGTGCTTATATCTTGTGCCAGAAAGAGATAGACCCTGTTAACATTTCTGCTTAGCCATTTAACAAAGTTGTTGATAATGTCTTTTGATGCATAAAATTTTAAATTTTGATGAAGTCCAGTTTATCCATTTTTTAACTTTGTTGCCATATCTCATCATTTGTTGCCATACCAAAAGACATGAAGATTTAGCCCTATGTTTTCTTCTAGGAATTTTTAGCTCTCTATTTAAGTCATAGTTGATATTTGTATATAGCGTGAGGTAGAGATCCAACTTCATTTTTCTGCTTGTGGAAATACAGTTTTCCCAGCACCATTTGTTGAAGAGTCTACTGTTTTCACATTGAATGGACTTGGCACCCTTATCAAGAATCAGTTGGTAATAAATGAATAGGTTTATTTCTGTTCCATTGGTCTGTAGGTCTATCTATTTTGATTACTGGAGCTTTGTAGTATGTTTTGAAATTGGGAAGTATGAGTCCTCTGGCTTTGTTCTTCTTTTTCAAGATTGTGTTTTGGCTGTTCAGGGCCACTTGCAATTTACTATGAACTGAGGAATGGCTTTTCAATTTCTTTAAAACAAAAGCTGTTGGAATTTTTATAGGGATTGCATTGAATATCTAGATTGCTTTGGGTAATGTTGAAATCTTAATATTAAGTCTTCCTACCATGACCACAGAATGACTTTCTATTTATTTAGGTTTCCTGTAGTTTCTTTCAGCAATGTTTTGTAGTTTTTAGTATACAAGTATTTCACCTCCTTTTTTCTAGTTTGGTTTTATTGTTTGATTATTCCCTTTATTATGTGTTTTCTTGCCTCTTTCTCATGCCTAGTAATCTTTGTGTAGATTCCAAACACTGTGATTTTACCTTATTTGGTATTGCATATTTTTGTATTCCTGTGAATTTTGTCTTCTTTTTTTCACATGCAATTAATACATTATTGAAAACAATTTGATCATTTCATGTCTTGCTTTTCTAATCTGATTGGTGTTTCTGGTTCAGTATTCAGTCTAAAGCTGATCATTTTCCACTGCTTTCCTAAGTGCTCCACCCAATGCCTTTTGAATATGAATTTTCTATTCTGGTTATTGGGAACAGACACTGTTCCTTAGCCTGAGTGATTGCCAAGCACCCTTTCCTATAAAGTTATCAAAGTTGATGGTCCTTTCCCCAGATTCAGGTAGCTTCCTCAGACACATATGCTGATTTCTGTTATATAATCAAGTGAGATGTTCTACTCATCTCCAGAGTTCTCTGTCTCCACAGTATCTCTTTTCTGGTTCACAGGAAGAACACTAGCTGCATTCGTCTTCTTGGACTTCAGCTTTGTCTCTTCAGTTCAGGGAAGAACTCAGCTCCACCTCAGTTCCCTTTGCCATAATTTAGAAACTCACTGAAAGCAATAATCTACAACAGTTGTAGAGCTCATATATCAATATTTTGTTTCCTCTATGTCCCTTGGGATCACTGTCCCTTGTGGTTTGATGTCCAGTTTCTTGAAAACCATTTTCCATGTCTTTCTATGGTTATTATGTTTCAGTTGTTTCAGGCAAAATGGTAAATCATTTCCTTTATTCTATCTGGTCACTGTTCTCTTCAGGCTAAAGAAATTCTTTTAGCCTTACTTGTACTGCAGGGTTATTGTCTACAATGTCTCTAAATTGTATTACCAAATGTCTTTTTTTACCTTTCACGTTTTTTAAATAAACTTTATTTTTTAGTCAGTTTTGGGTTCAAAGCAAATTTGAATGTAAGGTACAGAGATTTTCCATATGTCCCCTGGCCCCACTCCTGCTTAACCTCCACCACTCAACATCCCTCAGCAGAGTGATACATTTGTTGTAATTGATGAATCTACAATGAATGAAATATCATTATCACCCAAAGTCCATGGTTTACATTAGGATTCACTCTTGGTGTTGCACATTCTGTGGCTTTTTGGACAAATGTGTAATGACATATGTTTACAATTATAGTATCATACAGTGTAGCTACACTACCCTAAAATTTCTCTGCTTTCCACCTATTCATTCTTCTTTATCCCCAAGCCACTGATCTTTTTACTGTCTCCATAGTTTTGCCTTTTCCTGAATGTTATATTGTTGGAATCATACAGTGTGTAGCCTTTTCAGATTGACTTCCTTCACTTAGTAGTATTTCTTTTTAGCACTGAATAATATTCCACTGCCTTCTAGCAGTTATTGCTTCTAGTGTGAAGTGAGCTGCTACTCATACTTCTTCCCTCTCGCACCTTGCATTTAATGTGTCATCTTTTTTACTCCATAGCATTTAGATTATCTTTACTCGGGGTTTATAGCAGTTTGACTATGTTGTGTGTAGGGGTGGAGGTTTTGTACATTTCATGTTGGTGTTTGCAGAGTTTTTTGGATTATTCATTTATGTCTTTTGTTAAATTCTAGGCTTTTGGGTCATATATGTCATTTATTGTTTTCTGCATTATTCTCTCTGTCTTCCCTTTTTGGTTATCAATTACACATATGTTACACCAATTTATATTGGCCCAGGGGTCACATGAAGCTCTACTCATTTTTTAATTAAGTTGAAATTCATATAACATAAAGCCATTTTAAAGTGGATAATTCAGTGGCATTTACACGGTGCTGTGCAACCACCACCTCTACCTAGTTCCCAAACATTTTAATCACCTCAAAAAGAAACTCTGTGCTTATTAAGTGGTTACTCCCTATTTTTCTCTACCTTCAGCCCCTGACAACTACCAGTCTGCCTTCTGTCTCTATTCTGGATATTTAATACAAATGAAAAGATACAATATGTGTCATTTTTTCTCTGGCTTCTTTCACTTAGCCTAATGTTTCAAGATTTAACCACATTGTAGCATGTATCAATATGTCATTCCTTTTTATGGTTGAATAATATTGCATTTTTTTTTATACTTTATACACAGGCAATCCTCTGTTTACCTTTCTGAGCAGTTTTCAAACTATTTAGCACAGTGCCTGCACAATTTTACAGTGCTGCTAATAATATATAAGGGTAACTATTCTCAACAACACTTGTTATTTTCCTTTAAAAAAATTATTGCTATCCTTGTGTGTGAAGTAGTGTCTCAGTATTGACTTGCATTTCCCAAATGACTAATGATGTTGAGCATTTTTTCCTGTACTTGGTGGCCACTTGTATATCTTCAGAAAAATGTCTAGGCAAGTCTTCTGTTCATTTTTTAAATTGGGTTTTCTTTCTTTTTGTTGTTGAGTTCTAAGGGCTATTTACATATTCTTTATACTCAGACCTTAGCACGTGTATGATTTGCAAATGTTTATCTATTCTCAGAGAGTTTTTTCACTTTCTTAATAATGTCCATTTGTGCACAGAAGTTTTATATTTTGATGAAGTTCAGTTTATTTTCTTTTTTATTGCTGATGCTTTTGGTGTCATTTCTAAAAAACCATTATGGAATCTAAAATTGTGAAAAATTTACCCCTTTCATTTTTTTCAAAGAGGTCATTGATGATTTGAGGTAAGTTCTTGAAAACAGTATGAGTTAGGGGTCCAAATGTATTCTTGGCATGTGGCTATCTGGTTGTCACAGGACTTTTCACTGAAGAGACTGTTCTTTCCCCCTTGCGTGATCTTGTCATCCTTGTTGAAAATCAGTTCGCCACTGATGTCTGTGGCTATTTCTGGACTCTCAGTTCTATTCCATTAGTGTACCTTCTCTCCTTTTCTAGTACTACACTGTTTTGATTACTGTAGCTTTGTAGGGAGTTTTGAAATTTAGAAGTGTGAGTACTCTAGGTTTGCTTTTTTCAAAACTGTGTTCTATATTTTAGGCCCCTTGCAATTCCATGTGAATTTGAGGATCATCATTCCCTCTCTTCAAAACAGACCTGACGGATTTTGATACAGGATACATTGATCTATAGGTTCCTTTGGATTGTATAGTCATCTTCACAATATTGTCTTCCACTTCTCCAACATAGGGTGTCTTTCCATTTATGTAGGTCTTCTTTTATTTCTTACAACAGTGTTTTATAATTTTAATTTTACAAGTCTTCAACCTTCTTGCTTCAATTTACATCTAGATTTTTTGTGGATTATCATGTAAATATAATTACTTCTCTAATTTTCTTTTGGGATTTTTCACTGCTAGTGTATAGACATAACCACTTTTTGTGTGTTGATCTTGTATCCTGCAACTTTGCTGAATTCCTTTATTAGCTCTAGTACCATGTGTATATGTGTATTCACAGGTTTCTCTCTCTCTCTCCCTGTGTGTGTGTGTGTGTGTATACATACACACAATCATGTCATCTACAATTAGTTTACTTTTTCTTTTATAATTCAGATGCCTTTTATTTTTCTTGCCTAATTGCTCTCTCTAGAACTTTCTTTAGGACATCCTTACCTTGTTCTTGATCTTAGGGGGAAAGCTTTCAATATTTCGCTATTGAAGATGATGTTAGCCTTGGGTTTTTCATAAAAGCCCTTTATCAGATTGAATTTTTTTTCATTTTGTTCCTAGTTGTTGAATGTTTTTATGATGAAAATTTTGGATTTTGTCAAATTCTTTTACTGCATCAATTGAGATGACCATGTAGTTTTTTTTTCCCCCTTCTATTTGTATAGTATATTACTTTGATTGGTTTTTATATGTTTAGCCACCTTTGCAGTTCCTGGGATATATCCCACTTGATTATGGTGAATAATACTTTAATATAGTGCTGGAAGTTGCTTGTTAGTATTTTGTTGAGGATGTTTGCATCTGCATTCTAGAGATATTGACATTTATTTCCTTGTCTTAGTAATAACTCTATCTGGCTTTGATGTCAGGGCAATGCTGATATCACAGATTGATTAGAAAGTGTTTCCTCCTCTTCTGTTTTTGAAAGAGTTTGAGAAGAATTGGTTTAATTCTTCTTTTACTGTTTGGTAGTATTCACCAGTGAAGCCATCTCACCCTGAGATTTTCACTATTGGAGGTTTTCAGTTACTAGCTCAATATCTTTACTTGTTATAGATTTCTTCAGATTTTCTATTTCTTCTTCAGTCAGTTTTTGTAACACATGTGTTTCCAGGTATTTTTCATTTTTTTTCTAGCTTACCTAATTTGGTGGCATATAATTTTTCTTAAAATTGGCTTATTCTTTTTATTTCTGTAAGTTTGGTAGTAATGTTCCATCTTTCTTTCTGACTCTGGAAATTTCTGTCTTCTCTCTTTTTCTCAATCTACCTAAAGATTTGTCAATCCTTTTAGTCTTTATAAAAATCAACTTCTGTTTTCCTTGCTTTTCTCTATTTTTAAAATTCTGTCATTAATATTCACTTTAATCTTTAAAAAATTTTTCTTCCTTCTGCTATCTGTAGATTTAGTTTATTGCTTTCTCATCCCTTCAGGTGTAAAGTTATGTTATTGATTTAAGATCTTTCTTTTTTTTCAATATAGGCATTTACTACTAATAAATGTTCCTCTGCTTTCACTTAATCTCATATGGTTTGGTGTGTTATGCTTTCATTCTAATACATCTCAATATGTTTTCCAATTTCCCTTTTGATATCTTCTTTATCTTCTTGGCCTTTTAAGAATGTGTTGTTTAATTTCCACATATTTGTGAACATTCCACTTTTCCTTATGTTACTGATTTCTTCAGTAGCTTCATTCTGTTGTGATTTGTATGATATCATTCTTTTTAAATTTATGAAGAATTGTCTTGTGTCCTAAAATATTATCTATCCTAGAAAATATTCCATGTGTACTTGATAAAAATGGGTATTCTGTTGCTATGAGTGAAGTGTTCTATATATGTCTCTTAATTTAGTTGGTTTATAGTGTTGTCAAGTCCTCTATTTCCTTATTGATCCTCTGTCTAGAAACTCTATTCATTATTGGAAGAGAGGTAATGAAATCTCCAAGTATTACCGTAGAGCTATGTCTCCCTCTGTTCTGCCAGTGTTTGCTTTATATATTTTCTGTACCTGTTGTTTGGTGTGTATATTTTTATAATTGTTATATCTTCTTGGTGATTTGATCCTTTTAGGAATATGTAATTTCCTTTTCCTCTTATAACAGTTTCTGACTTAAAGTCTATTTAATCTGAATTAGTGCCAGCTCTTTTTTCATTACAGTTTCCATGGAATATCTTTTTCCACTTTTTCACTTTCAACCTAATTGTTTCATTTGGTCTAAAGTGAGTCTCTTCCAGATTGCATATAGTTGGATCATAAATATTCATTCTGCCAGTTTCTGTCTTCTGATTGTAGAATTTAATCCATTTACATTAAAAGTAATTACTGATAAGGAAGGACTTATTTCTGCCATTTTACTATTTCCTATATGTTGATTGTTTTTTAGAGTTCTTTCAAAGTTAATTCTGAGAGTTTTTGCTTGATTATTTTCAAGTTTCTTTAGTTGGGACTGTCATTTGGAGCTGCCAGTATCTTTGCTGATGTTACTCTATTCAATTTTTTTAAACTCTTATTTCTCTTTCTTCTACACAATGGACAGTTTCTATAGGTATGTCTTTGTATTTACTGACATATTCTACTTCTGTCTTTATTCTGCTATTAAACACATCCAGTTTTGTTTTGTTTTGTTATTTACTTCAAATATTTTACTTTTGGGGTCTAGAATTTTCAGTTGTTGTGCTTTATAGTTTCCATCTCTCTGATAAGATTTTTCAATCAGTTTACTTATTATGATAATTCACTCCTTTATGTCTTTGAATACATTTATGCTAGCTGCTTTAAAGTCCTTATCTGCTAATTACCACGCCTCTGTTATTTTGAATGTTTTATTGATGTTTTTTCTCTTGACTATGAGTTAGTTTTCTGTGTCTTTGAAAATCTAATAATTTTTATTATATGCTAAACTTTATTGGTAGTGCTATGTAGAGTCTTCTGGCTTATTTTTGCTCTGAAGAGTGTTTATTATTTAGTCTAATAATATGCTAGATTCAAAATCTAAACTGTCTCTCCCATTGTAGGCACCATCTTCTCAGTTTGTTCAGCTTTCCAACTCTTTCTGGTTTTGAACTTCTTGCAATATCATTGACTAATGTGAAGGTCTCACATCAGCCAGTGATCTGCATGGAGTTTATATGAGATTTTAGAGTTCTTGCTTCTGTTTCTACCTGTTTCCTTGAATTTCTCCCATTACTTTCTATATCTTCTGGTGGCCTAGAAGTCTGTCCTCTCATTTTTTGTAACCAAGTAGACATAATTTTTGCTTCAGTTTTAGCCACCCATGCACCACATAGCGTGGTGAGTACCCACTGCTGAAATATATAATAATACTTTTACCCATTTACCTGTCTTTGCTACCTCTTCAAGGCTGTCAAATAGTGTATGTTTCCTCTTTGCAGATGTTATAAGTGTTTTCTGCAGATTGATTAATTCAATATAAGCTAGAATTAGAATTCTTGGCCACTTGATTTTTAGCATTGTGGACATTGACTTTGGTACATTATTTTTTGTTTAATATTGTATAAGTCTTATTGCTTATTTTCTCTATTTGTTTTCTCTTATAAAAGTCTTACCTGCCTCACAACCAGGAAAAAATTCTCTAATAATTTATTTTATTAATTTCAAATTTTGTTCCTTTACTCTCAGGTCCATAAAATAAGGGTACATACCGTGTGTGTGTGTGTGTGTGTGTGTGTGTGTGTGTGTGTGTGTGTATACGTACACATATATATACTTATAATGTATGGTGCATATATACACACACCTACATTTGTATGTATATATACATATATGTACATACACACGAATATATATATCTTTTAAAGGGTCCTCGTTTTTGTTTTACTGTTTGTGGTAATTAATGTCTTGGTGTGTAGAGAGGGTAAACCACCTTCTTTTTTCTTTTTAGAAGTTGTCCATTTTAAATTGATTTGTCAAGTTATATAAAATAAAACTGTAGTTGAAGTTTTATTTATGAGTGCAGTGCAGGTGTAGATTAATTTGATTAAAATTTACATTTTTACATTAACAGCATAAAGTTGGATTTTTAAAAATCCAGTCTGAGAATCTGTCCAATGATAGGCTATTTTAACAGATTCACAGTATTGCAAATTGTATCTGTGAGATTCATGCACATTTTTGTGATTATAACACAATTTTTAAAAATTTTCTTTTTATATAATCTATTTTATGAATATATCAAGTAGTATATATCTGTTTTATTGTTGGTTGAAATTGCTTCCTACTTCTCAGTTTTTCTACTATGACAAACAATGGTGTTGTGAATATTTTTGTTTGTATATCCTAGGTCTTTAGCTAATATTGGATCATAAGATGAGCAATTCATTAAAATATGTCAGATTGGGTTAATACAAAAAATTTAGAAAACACTTTTACAACGCAATGTAGGACAGATCCTGTCTATATCTATGCCAATTCTTGGCATAACCAAACTTTAAATATTTGCAATCTGATGATTATGTAATGCATCACATTTTTTATTATGGTAAAATATACATAAGATTTAACCTTTTAAGCATATTGAAAGGTACAAATTAGTGACATTAAGCACATTCACATTGTTGTGTAAGCGTCAACACCATCCATCTCCAGAACTTTTACATCTTCCCAAACTGAAATTCTATACCTATTAAACGCTAGCTCCCCATTCTGCCCTCCCTTCAGTCCCTGACAACCACCCTTCTTCTTTCTGTCCCTGTAAATTTGACGACTACTCTAGGTACCTCATGTAAATGAGATCATGTGGCATTTGTCCTTTTGTGATTGGCTTACTTCACTTGGCATCTATGTTGTAATATGTGTCAGAATTTCCTTCCTTTTGCAGGCTAAATACTATTCTGTTGTGTATGTGTGTGTATATGTATCACATTCCCACCTCCAGCATGTGTAGTATGTGACCATCACACATTTTCATACCATTCCACAGTACTTTTTATAATTTCACATTCCCGCATTAACATCACATTAGGTGACCCAGCACTAATGTACCGCATTTTCGTTGTCCACATGTGTATGCCATGTTTTCTTTATCCATTTGTCTGTCAGTGGACATAGGGTTGCTTCCACCTCTTGGCTATTGTGGATAATGCTGCACTGAACATGGGTGTGCAGATATCTCTTCGAGATCCTACTTTTAGTTCTTTTGGATAAATACTGTATTAGGTTGGGCCGCCATAACAAAATTCCATATACTGGATGGCTTAAACAAATTTTTTTTTCACAATTCTGGAGGCTGGAAGCCCAAGTTCAAGGTGCTGGTGATTCGTTTCTGATGAGTTCTCTCTTGGCTTGCAGATGGCATAATGGGCCACCTTCTCATTTTGTCCTCACATGGCCTTTCCTTGGTTCAAGTGTGCAGAAAAAGTTTCGATTTTGATGTAGTCCAATTTAATTATTTGTCTTTTGTCCTCATGCTTTCAGTGTCACATAAAAAATCATTGTAAAATCTAATGTCATAAAGCTTTTTCCTATGTTTTCTTCCAAGAATTTCATGGTTTTAGCTCTTATGTTTTGGCCTTTGATCCATTTTGAGTTAATTTTTGTATATATGGTGTAAGGTGAGTCCAGCCTCATTCATTTTCAAGTGGATATCCAGTTTGCTCAACCATTTGTTGAAAAGACTGTCCTTTCCTCATTGAATGATATTGGTATCCTTGTTAAAAATTATTTGGGAGTTTATTTCTATTTTTTTTGTCTGTAATTCTGTCTTTATGTCAGTACCAGACCACTGAAATTACTGTAGCTTTGTAGTACTTAAATCAGCAAGTGTGAGATGTCCAACTTTGTTATTCTTTTACAAAATTGTTTTGGCTATTCTGAGTCCCTTGAGATTTCACATGAGTTTTATGATGAATTTTTTTATCTCTGAAAACGCCACCACTGGGATTTTGATAGAGCTTTCATAGAAGCTAGAGATTTCATAGATAGAGATTTCATGGATAGTTAGTAGTACTGACATCTTAACAATATTAAATATTAAATGAACATGGGATGTCTTTCCATTTGTGTCTTTGATTTCTCTCAGCAATTTTTGGTAGTTTTCAGTACACAAGAATTTGCCTCCTTGGTTAAGTTTTTCCTATTATTTTCTGTCCTTTTCTCATTGATTTATATGAATTGTGTGTGTTTTCTGAATGGTAGTCCTCTGTTGGTTATATAGCTGCAACTATTTCCTAGTTTTCTTGCTTGACTATTGTTACTATTGTTACTTTAAGTTCTTAATTTTAATACCACATGTATCAATTATTTTCTATTATGGCTAGTCACTTCCCTTTTTAAGGAATTATTCCTTATCCAAAATTCATTAAGATATTTTCCTGTATTTACTTATTTCTTCATGTGTCGATACCAATCAGTCACCAATGCTTCCTTCTCTTCTTATTGAAATAATCAAGTTTTAATCAGGCTGCTCTCATAACTGTAGCTGGGAGATGTTCTACTCACTGAGACTCAGACCTGGAAGAAAAGTTCACTAATTTTGTACTTTAAGTTTAAATAACATTTTAGCATTTTTCCTCAATTCCACTTAAAAGAGAACAAAATATTTCAGGTTATATCCTAGGAGAGAGTGCTACAGATAAGGGCTCTGTGGTATAACATGTACTATATTATGAAGGTTTTTTAAATTATAAGAACATTTATTAGCATATCATTATTTATTTAAACTTTGGTTTAGATGATTTTATACCAGTATCAGTTCTGTTTGTAACAGTCATGTATAAAGTCTGTGTGTAAAGACTGCATGCAGGTTTCTCTTTTCCATATGTAATGATTTGACACTTTCAATACATTTGCTAAATCTTTCCATATTTGTGCATCAAGAAATATTAATATGTGTTTTGAGAGAAAGCGTACCATGATCACACACCTTTGAGAAATATTATATCATTAGAATTTTACCACATACATTTTCACTTTAAACACTCTTCTTATTACTGCAGCAAATAAATCTATTTAACTTTGTTTACCAATTTTTTTTTCCATCTGGAACATTAATTCCCAAATAAAATGTCTATTAAAACTTGAGGAACTCTGTGGAACCTAGAATGGAAAATACTTTTTCTGAGTGACGGTTAAGATATTTCCCAATTTGAAAAAATATATTTTAAAAAGATAAGAAATTAAATAATATAATATGACCCAGATCCAGTCAGTGACATGTATTATTAAATCATGGTGCTAGAAAAAGAATCTTTTTTGATGGCCCATGATACCCATGCCTTAGATGTGCTGTTACTGACATCTTTGTGATCCCTTGGCTGACCACATCTGCAATAGGTTAGTCAGAGACTCCAACCCAATTAGGGGCTGATGGCATCCCATGACCTTGATGCCCGCCCCCCCCCACCAGTGGAAGAGGTGAGTAGAGGCAGCAACCCCGCAATGCACAGGGTTACGCATTTATTGAGTGCCCATCACATGCTGGGTGCCTTTTCATCTAAGTCATCTGGTTTCAGTCCTCACAATAATGCTATGACTTGATTGTTACTGTACCTGTTTTACAAATAAGGAAACTAGAACTAAGAGAATTGACTACTTTGCCCAGGATCCCAAAGTTAATCAATGGCAGAGAATGTATTTGACTTTGGTTTCTTCCTGCCTTTCTTTACTTTCCATCATGCAGAGGGAGCAGTGGTGACGTATTCATGGTATACACTGTCCTTATGTTAGGGATGACCAAACTGAGTTACGTTCTAGGCTAAGTAATTTTTCCAGAATTACACCTTTAGCCCATGATAGAAATAGGATTTGAAATCAGAGGATTGTTAGAAATGATCTGCAAGTCCTTCCCATGTTTGGGGCTATCTTTATACATCTAAATCGTGGTTACTATGGACCATCTGGTAGTCACATTTGGTTCTTGACCCCTTGTGGCTTCTTCTGTAACTTACAGGATGGCCCAGTCAGCCTTCTAATGTCAACATCGTGTGGTCAGTAAAACTGCTTTAGGTCACAGTCTTGGTTTAAGCTGGATTAGAGTGAAAACTTAAAACTTTTCACTTACATGAGGCATTTAGAGGAGTCAAACGCATAGAAACAAATTGTGGAATGGTGGCTGCTAGGAGCTAGGAGAGGGGGAATGAGGAGATCTTTAATGGGTATAGAGTTGCAGTTTTTCCCAGATGCAGAAGTTCTGGAGATTAGTTGTACAATGATTTGCATACATTTAACACTACTGAACTGTACACTTAAAAATGGTTAAAATGGCAAATTTTATGCTATGTGCATTTTACCACAATTAAAAACAAAAAGAAAAAAAAGAACCTTCTTTGAAAATTTATCCTCCATATAAAGTTAATTTACGTGGCATTAGGAAACCGTTACTTATTAACTTATTTTTTATTCACAGTGATCTGCAGCCCTGGATCTTATAACTCCCGTGATGGAATTCACTGCCTTCAGTGCAATAGCAGCTTGGTGTTTGGAGCAAAAGCATGTTTATAGGCCATTATTTTGAGCTCTTCGGTGGTTTGTTAAACACAAAAGCATATTTTTGAAATATTACTACATAATAAATCACTATTATGCCAAAATTAAATATATTAGATATTACCAAAATATGGTGTCATCATTTTAATTGAAACACGGTATGTCTAAATGCCTTATATACAGAACATCCAGTAATCTTTATTCATTAGTGCCAGACCTACATATGACTCCAAAGTATTTCTTGGATCACTGTTTTTAAAATAGGTTCAAATATACTATATTGGGTTAGCCCAAAAGATTTTTTTATGATTTTTCAAAAATAGCCCATTCTATCGTTATTATATGTTGACTAATCTCAGGCCACCATATTCTTCCACAATCATTTTAATTTCAGCCTGTTTCATTCCTTTGTTTTAATTTTATGGGATTCTATTCCTTCCAGTTTGACCTTTCATAGCTCAAAGTCACTGCAAGTCTTATTATTGCAATTTTTAGCCACTTTAGTTTAAGACCTAGTCCCAAACACACTATGAGTTTTTAATATACTTCAATGTGGTGATCTTAAGCTTTTCAGTTGCAAGTCCCTCAAATTACCTTTTTGACATTTTAGAATGGAGTAATCATTGTATGTGCCTAAATTAACATTTGAGCTTTCACAATGTGGAGAGAAAGAGAAACTAAGCAGTTTCTTTCCCCAGCAGCACCGGTAGGGGTGAGAATCAAGCAGTTGTTTCACTTCCTTCACTATTACAGTGTTCTGTGTCAGATACCACTGCTGCGACCGCCTAATACTTACTCTCTCACCCTGGGATGTTGTGTTTGAATATGAAAAACTACCAAAAATTTAAATATTAATTACCAGGAAAATACATGAGTAAATCACAAAATTAGTAGCTTCTCAGTTTTCTAATTACTGTTTTAATTATATTCGTATCCACTTTACACTCTCTTGGAACGTTCCCTGTTTTTCTCTTCATATTTCCTTTCTGGAGACGTGAACACATGTAAATGGAAAATGCACACGGATTGGATCTGGGCACAGGTGTGCAGCACACTGGACAGGAGAGGCATGTACTCACATGGAGGCTCTGCATGGCTTTTTGAAAGTGTCCAGTAAATACATTAGCTTCTCCGTCAACCTATGGACAAACGTTACTCTGGAATTCTCACACAAATAAGAGAGGGAAGGGAAATGACATTTCTTTGTTAGCCCTGTTGATCTTTCTTTAACAATCCCTTTGGACTTTCCTAATCATGACGTAATTGTTTTCATATATTTTTGAGAGGTTTTTCAAGAGCCGTCTTCCCACTATTAAGTCACGTATTTTTGCTGTTTTACTGTTTGGGTGAGTTATTGTTCCTCTAGCACGTGCTTTCTGTAACTAGTAAAAGACCTATTAAGTCTCCATCTGTAAAAGTAGTGCAAGCTTCTAAAGTTTTCCAGATTTCTTAATTTAATAATAAGATGAATTGGAGTACATATTCTTTCCTTTGTACTCCCTAAGTTTGGATTACTTTCTTCCTATTATTTAAAAGCCCAGAGGAATTTAATTTCTGATACATCCTTCTGAGGCGTGATCAGTACTAGCCCCCTAGCTGGTCAGCTGGGAAGGCAGCGGCAGGGGTGACATGGTGATGATGGGCACTGGAGATCAGAAGAGACGGGTAATCTGGAATGAGAAGAGACAAGTGACAGGAGAATGAATGGAGCCAGTCACGGACTTTCAGCATGTGAAGGCAGACCAGAAATGAGGCCACACAAATTCCAGGGGGCAGAACAGGTCAGATTTAAAAGTCCAGGCAAAAAGAACAGCTGGTAGAAATTTAAGCAGAGGATGAGCTAGGAGAAGAAAGAGAAGTGTTAATTCTTTTTCTTGGTTCTCAAAGTGAAATGTTCTTGGCTCTGTTTTACCACATATCACGTTTATTTTAGTTGGTTGTGTGTCTGTCTTCCACATTCAATTATACTAGTGTATTCCTAGGTTCCTAGTCATCTTCAAAGCACATAGTTATGTGCTTAATAATTTTTAAACTAATAGATTATTAAAGTCCCGTGAGTATAAATAATAACTAAGATAAAAGTTGCTTCTGTTATATTAATAGATAGGTTGTGGAATGTTGAAAGTTGTTTTAAGCAATTGACAATATGTATGATAAAAACTATAAACTAATCCCTAAGAGAGATTGTTGTCATAAGACAGTTACAGGTGTTCATTATTTTTGTTTATATCAAAATAATATCTTACATTTATATAGTGCCTTAATTTTAACAAAACATTTTTTTCTTAATTACACAATCTGACATTTACTTTGACCTGTGAACTTATGGGAAATATGGTTCCCATTTTGTATTTTATCAATTAGATTTTTTTCTCATTATAGGTGTGTAATATGTATTCATTTGGCAATATGTAAAAAGAGTCTTAACAAGTTTGGTCCAGTAATTTCACTTAAAGGGCACTATCCAAAGGAAGCAAATTAGAGATCAGGTGAAATATTCCATCCAATGGTACTAATAATGAAAATGGAATTAACAGAAATTACCTGCAAAAATGAAATGGTTAAATAAATTATGCTGTTTCCATATGGTAGAATGTTATGTAGTATTGTTTAGAGTTTTAAAACAAATAAACCAAAATGTTAATAGTGGTCATGCTATGTGATAGGGTCCTGTGTGAGGATTTTTGATACCCTCTGTTTTCCAAGTCTTCTACAGTGAAATGAATTACTTTGGAAAATCTTGGAAGCAGTAAACATACTTTGACAAATGACAAGAGTAGCCATTTGGGGAAGACATTGTTGCTCACTCTCCAGTATCAATTCGCCCCCCTTCTTCCCAACAGAGCACCAAGTTTGTTTACTCCAGAGACCTATCCTTCTTAGCCAGTCAGCACGTGACTTTTTTTTGGCTGCCACTTTGTTGAAACCATGAGGTGAACACCCTGAGGATGAAGCCCACGCTGAGGACCCCAAGTGGAGACATGGAAAGAGCTGGCACTTGATGATGCTGCTGAATCACTATCCTTATTGTGTCTGAATCCCAGCCTGCCCTGGACTCCCCAGTTCTGTGAGATAGGAAAGTTCCTTTCGTTAAAGCAAGTTAGGTTTTCTGCAGCTAAAAGCATCCTAATTGGTAGAGAGTTCATTACAGGAGATAGGTAAAATAGAGGAAATTAGAAGTAGGGGGAAAATACCACTTACAGTTTCATAACCCAGATATCAGCAATGTTAACATTTTGGTAAATTTCCTACTTTTGTGTGATTTTTTATTCATGTTATATGTTTTATTCATGTATATGCAGTCAGTATTTCCCTTAATATATATTTTCCATACCATCTTATACACCTCACTAACATAATTTTAATGATTATTACATATGATACATTTCAGCAAAATTACTATAGTATGGTTAATCATTTCTAATTGTTGGACATTTCTACTGCTTCCAGACTTTCGCTGTTTTATGTAGCATTACAGGTAACATCTTCTTTCTTAATACTCTGTGGTATTTTTAAGTCTTCTCTCTGCCCAGAAGTAGAATTACTGGGTTTGGATATTTCTAATCCTTAGGACCATTTGCCAAATTTATTTCCTAAGAATTGTATCAATTTATAGTCCCACTAGTGATATATCAGAGTATACATTTCACTACACCCTCTCTGAATTCTTTTTTTTTTTTTGGGGGGGGGGGTGTCGGCACACCACACAGCTTGTGGGATCTTAGTTCCCCGACCATGGATTGAACCCAGGCCCAGCAGTGAAAGCACAGAGGCCTAACCACTGGACCACCACGGAATTCCCTGAATTCATTTTTTTAATTATTTATCTTGACAGATGGAAATAGTTTCCCATATTATACTTTCATTTTTCTGTGGTACTGGTGAGGTTGAGCTTTCCTCGTATAATTATGCTGCTGCTGGTGCTAACGAGTGTTATTTACTGAGTGCTTATTATGTGAAAAGATTTGTTTGAAATCCTTTGCGTATATTTTCGTGTTTTATTTACCCAATTCTGTGATTTATTATTATATCACTCTCATTTCGTATATGAGAAAATCGAGTCACAGTAATTGTATAACTTCCCCAACTTTACAAGCTGATGAGTGGTGAAGATGTGTGTCAGTTACAGAGAGCCCTGTAACTGCTTATGCAGTGGTTTCCGTTCTCTCTCGAGTCCAGCAAAGGTCAGGTTAGAGCTGGTGCCATGTCTCCATAGAGCTGTCCTTACCTTGGGCCACCTGTCCTTTTTTGCTCCACCTTCCTTAGTGTAGCTTTTGTCTTCATGGTTGTAGGTGGCTGTTGTGCATCTAGGCATTGGGTTGACCTTCCATTCAGAAAAAAGATGAAGATGAAAGCCCTCTACAAGACTTTTACATCACATTGAAGGGGACAATGTCCCAAGGATGCGTAAGTGGGAAATTGATATATTCATCTTTGATTCTCATTAATAGAGAAGAGGGCTTAAAAGTGGACATGGACTTGGAATGGTGTTGAGTGGGCCGGTGTCTTTATCTGACACAGAGCATCCCTTTAACGAGTCTGCATCAATACACACCCTTCACATTAACAAGCTCTGCATGTCACGTGCTCATTGTCTCTCCCTCCCCCATAATACAGGTTCAAACTCTCACCCAGTGAGTGCATTCAGGTTGAAGTTCAAAATCATGGGTGATGTGTGGAAGGTTGCATCAGGTCCAGGGTCCCTATGGTCTAGAGGTGATGTGCCTCCAAACTACCAATATAAAATGGGTGAGAAGGAAGAGAGGGACTAGTTTAAAGCGCCCATTCAGAAAAGGGAGGAAAGAGAAACACATCCCAGTCACCATCCAGGTGGGCAAGGTACAGTGAGATCTTCTGCTGTCAAACACGGGTGAGTTCTTTGATTGGTCCCTGGTTCTGACCTCAGTGGTTATCTTCCTTCTCTGTTCTATTCTACTTTCTGGACGTCAGGGGCCCAGAACACTCATAAGCTATCGCTGCCCAGAGTTGGGTATCCAAGGGCAGGACAGTTCTCTTATGTTAGGTTGTGTTGTGTCCTCATGGTTAAGTTTGGTGACAGAAGATGCACAGGTGCCCTCAAAGGCCCCAGCTGGCCCTCACTTCTCCTCTGCTGTGCGTCTGACTTGCTGCCAGCATTGACCAGCAGTGACCTCAGTTATGCCACCCACTGCCTGATGTCCAGAGGCTGAGCCTCCCCAGGGGTCTCAGTTTCCACAGATCTGTCCTTTTATAGATGTAAAGACAAGATGGACTCCACTGATGGTGGTAACTCCTGGCATTCAGTGGGGGAACATCATTTAAATTATCACCTGTCATCACTCAGGGCCAAGTGCCTATGGAAGACAAGGCCGCAGATGAAATAGCACATTTTAATGAAGACAATGAAGTATAAGGACCGGGATGAGTTGGTTGCTTCTAACTGCATTTGGTGAAAGAAAATGATGAGTTCAGGGCTTCAAAAAAACCCAGAAAGTTCCTATGACTGCCATGGAAGTAGCTTTCTTTTCCTGTGGCCACACAGATTTTTGATAAACAAACTTAAATTCGAATCCAATGGTGGATTGGATGATAAATCTACTTGAACTCACCACCTAATATGTTTTTCATGATAGAGGCCAGGCACTGGTTGGGAAAGAATTGAGGTGAGGACATGTGAAAGTCCCAGTGAAGCCAAACACATTAAGCCCAACATTCTACTGGGATTTGTTTGTCAGTAAGAGCAGCCCTTCCTCCCCTGAGGAGCCTAAACTTCCCCTTGCCTGAAGAGCCTATAATGGTCGTCCTAAAACAGTTGTCTTGTTTCCTCCCCAAAACTATCATTTTTCATTGCTTCTGAACCTAGACCTTAACTTGAATCCTGGCAGTCCCCAGGGTGTTTGGTTAGCAAGTGTTACGTACCACATGTATCAGAAGAATTGTAGTAGCCAGTTTACAGCAGAAGCTTACTGGGGACATGCATAGGTGACGTTGGAGACACCTGATCGGGACCCTCCCGGTGAGTTATGTCTGGTATAATCCTCTTCCCTCGAATGCAGGTAGAACCTGTGACTTGATTTTAGACAACAGAAGATGTCAAAGATGGGAGAGTCACTGATTTCCTTTTTGCTGGATCTGGAGCAAGAGATCCTTCCACTGGCACAGAAACAACTGCCGTGTCGTGAGAGGACCTGTAAGAGGACCAAGTGGCAAGGGCCTGCAGTGGGCTCAGAGAGCCGAGGGCAGTCCCGGGCTGTCAGCTGGCAGGAAGGCAGTGCCTTAGTTCTAAGACTGCAAGGAATTGGATTCTGCCAACAACCATGTGAGCTGAGATGAGGACACCCTTCTCCAGAAAGGAGCCCAGCCCAGCCAGCACCTGTCTACAGCTCTGTCCCGGGCAGAGGACCTAGCTAAGCCAAACCCCAGAAACTGGGATGAAAACGGATGTTGTCCTCGGCCATGAAATGTATGGTGATGTGTTACACAGCAATAGAAAGTGTATAACCGATGCATAGGGAATAGGTCCTCAGTGTACTCAGCCAGAGTGGAAGGAATGCCGTGTTGCGTGGGGCTGAACGTATTGAGACGGGTGTCATTGCCAGAGAGCCTGGATTCAGTGTATTAGTTGGATCAGCTGGGAATCGCACTAACGGTTTGCTCAACTGATTGACTGGACTCTGAACCCAGCGGTGGGTAGCTTACACTGAATAAAGTTAACAGCCTGGAATTACTTGGCATGCCGAGTAAGGCATCTGAAGGCTTAGGGAGGCTGGAATGCTGGCGTGGACGTTTTATGTGAGATTTCCACGCAGACTCCCCTATTTCTGGCCCCTGATGGGTCTAGAGGCCTCTCCCTTCCAGGGCTCAGAGGAGCTCTTGGTGAAGAGCATGCTGGCATCTTGAGGTCTCTGTACTGGCAGCGCTTTGTGGTCCAGCGATGGGAGTTGAGATGGACCTGGTGAATCACGTGGGCTGATGGCATCCAGGAGAAGTGCCATGCAGAGGCCAGAGGTGGTGGGCGTCAGGGCTGAAGCAGCAATCAGAACGACCAGATCCACGGGGGTCTTGGCACATTGCTCATGGTGTCCCCAGACTGAAAGAGGTGGAGGGCAGTTCCGTCTGTGAGATTCAAATTCAGGTTGGTTTATCAGAGCTCCAGGCCTGTTTCAAAGAAGCCTGACTAAGCCATGGCAGTTGAGAATCGTGACTTCTTAGCTAATTTCCAGAACTGAATCAATTCACAGACTCAGAGGTGTGTGTACCTTGGGGCAGAGGCAGCCCACAGGGGCTCTCTTGAGGAAGGACCCGCCAGACAGCCCCAAATTCACGCTGCACATCTTTCCAGCCTTCCCAGAAGGGACCCACAGCCATTTGCTAGGGTGGCTGCATAATAGAGAATGAAACATACCAGCTATTTTGGAGATTACTCGACTCTGGCTCTCAACTGATGTTACTCCCGGGAACTCACGATACCACCGTGCTCAGGGTGGGGACTAGTAAAGGAGTGTGGGATCAGGTCTGTCTCACGATGGGCTGGATGGGCTCCCTGGTCCACTGCCTGACTCTTCCGAGTTCCAGCACGTGTAGTCGGAATAGCAGCTGGATGAATTCCTCTTGTTGGTTCCATGAACTATGGAGTTATTGGAACTGGAAAGACCTAGTGGAGCCCCTAGAACTGTCCCCATCTATGAAAATAATAAACCAAAAGCAACATTGCATTTCTGGAGGGATTTAGGAGATTAATGCCATTTTCAAAGACTAGAAGGATGAAGGCTAGTGATTCCTCTCCCATCATCATGCACGCATCTCTCCGGCCTGGGCAGAAGACGGTGGACCTTGGAGAATGACCGTCCAACTCCATCAGGTGGGATTCCAGTTGCAACTTCCTTTACAGTTGTTGTTTATTTACTAGAATAAATTAAAACAGCCCCTGATACGTGGTCCACAGCTGCTGATCTGGTGAATGCTCTCATCTTTGTACTTTTAGGTAAAGTCCACCAGAAGCAGTTTGTTTTCAGCTGGCCAGCCAATAATAACACTTTTACTGTCCTACTGCAAGGCTGTGTCAAATTCCAACTCTGTCATCATCTTGTCTGCAGATAACTTGACCTTTCCATTCCACAGTGCACCAGGCTGACCCACTGTGTTAAAGGCACCGTGCTGACTGCAGTGCTAAACAGGAATTACCAAATTCTTCACACAGCTTTGTGAGACACAGACGTGTCAGAAGGGTGGATGCAAGCCCCACAAGATTTCAGGATCCTGCCACCTTGGTGACATTTCTAGGGGTCTTGTGATCTGGCCCATGTTGATTTCCTTCCATGACTGTAGAAGAATTTCTTCATCTGGCTTCTTCCAGCAAGAAAGAGGTGCAAAGCCGAAGAGGGGAATTCTCTTGATTTTGGAGTCAGTATTTATTTCTACTGATGTGTTTCTCCTGCTAATTTACTAAGTACCCTGGCAAACTGCCAGTTTTGAATGAGACTCAGAGCAAGAGATGGCTCTGCAGCTGCTGCAGGCCACTGCACGAGCTGCTCCCACCACCAGCCGTGGGAGTGCTGGACGGGTGTGCGTGAGAAGGGCTCGGGCGGGTCCTGAAGGCCTGGGGAAGTTGATTGTACACGATATATTGGAAGCAACCAAAAGTGGACAGTTACAGCCACGCTCACAGGTAGTCCCGTAAGAGCGGTGAAGGGAAATCTTCTCAAGAGATGGAACTTTGAGCAGTGCCCTTGTTTTTCCACTTGGTCATAAATGAGAGTTGACTACAAGTATGGAGCTGCATGGATTTTTTAAATTTTTTTTAATTTTTTTTTATTTTTTGCATGGATTTTTAAGCAATAAGCAAAAGTTTAGTGGGACAAGATTGGAAATTTGGTGACAAGGAGGAAATGTTTGTGACTGCATCTCTCAGAATACGCACAGAGCGTGGAGGAATGCACACTAAAGGGAAACTCAGCTGAGAGAGCTTTGACCATCCAGTACACGGGATGACTGTTCTGTGGACAGTGGTCCGCCTCTCCTTGCCACGAACCAAGTGGCCATGGTGACAAAGATGGAGGCTCTGCCTGATATCAAGACACAACCTGGCTGCAGTCTCTTCTGAGTGCCTGATCTTCCAACAGGAGAGTCCAACAAGGAGCCCCCATTACAGCAGCATTTACCAGGGAGACAGCTAACCACCTGGATGGCAGGTCCAGCAGCATGGGACCAAGGCCATCCTGAAAGGGGCCATGCTTTGTTCATACTGGAACTGGGTGCAGATTTGCTTTCTGGTATTTCTGCCAAAACCACCACCTGCGGATTTAGCAGATGCCGTTATTGCTGTGATTATAGTCCGCACAGCATTGCTACTGAACAGGGAACTTACTTTACAAGAGGTGAAGCATGACAATAGACTTGTGCTCTTACAATTTGCTAGTTTCACCCTGCTCCCCATTACCTTGAAACATCTATAGTGACAGGATGGTGGGTTGGTCTGGTGAAGACTCTTCTGGTGCCACCTGAAGGGATCACCTGGCGGCTCAGGTAATATCCTCCTGGGTGTGACTTATGCTTTGAATCACCAACTAATAGCAACGGCCACACTTTCCTCATTGATTTTACTCCTGTAGAATTACAGTGATTATCTGGAGAAGGACATGGTGGGAGAACTGTCCCTACCTCTATGACAGTAGTATCTGGTAGTGTCACTTCTGTAGTTAAGACCTGCGTGGGTCTCCAAATCGTGTGTGTGTTGGGGGGTAGGTGACAAGAATGGCTTCTCACGATTACACCACAGACCAACTAACAAACATTAGCTTCTGGTCTCTGCAATTGTGGACTCTGCTAGTTCAGAGGCAGTATTTACCAAGGGAGGAATGCATCTATTAAACTGTGAGCTGGAACTTGCATCTCACGCTCTCGAATCAACGCGTAAGAGGGAGCTGACTGTAAGGTCAGAGTGATTGACTCTAGTGTTCCAGAAGAGACTGGGTTTCCCCAGCACTGTGGAGACAGGCAGGAAGTCTGGGGTCCTCCGTGGCGAGTCTGAGCACCCCGGTGTCCTGTGGCAGAGTGAACCGAAGACCACAGTGCCCAGGATAGACAGGCTGGTGATGGCACAGGATGCGGGTGTAACAGCTGTGACAACGCCCCTTCCCCACCTTCTGCCATAAGGGGTGACTGACCGACGGACCCACGGCCGCACTCTGGATCCCCCACTGTTTGCCCTGGCCCCGCGCTTCCTGCAGGCTGTGTCCCCCAGTGACTGAGCTCCATGGAGCACAGAGCTCGGGCCCGTTATCCGCATTCATGGGGTTTCCTGATGGGCGACTGTGGCCTGAGGGCTGCCCATCACCAGCCTGCTCTGTCTTGGACCCACGCTGCAGCCTCCAGCTCCACCCAGGGCCTCCCCTCCTTCCTCCTTGCCTCCTAGGGGTCCAACCTGCATCTTACCCCAGGCTCTCTCAGTCTCTTCTCTCTCCCCTTTTTCTCTCACACACATTTTCCCAAATAAATCTCTTCCACATCTAATCTTATTTTTGTGACTGTTTCTCAGGAGATCCTAACTAACCCAAGGAAGGCCAGGAGCCAGGAGTAGTCGGAGAACACAGGCAGTGAGGTGGGGCTCAGGGGCTTATTCCCTGTGCAGCCAGTGGGCAGAGAGGGTGCTCACTGGTGTGCCGTGTGCTTGCAGGTGTGAAGATCTGAAAGATGAGGGGACAGTGCTGCCAGCAAGGTCAGCTGTGTTGGCAGAATACTGTTGAGTCAAATGGATGCTTTGAAAAGGAATAATGAGAAACAGATGATTGAAGACCATGGGTCGAGCCAGAGGGCCCCTTTGTAGCCACAGAAAGACTCCACTCATTACACTGGCAGCAACCAGGAGGTTGGAGTGTGAGGGTGTTTGGTCAGAGGAACTGGAATATGAAATGGACTGTGCAAGGGTTCACTGAGCAGGACACTTTTTGGGGGTTCCCCTGGCAAGGACCCTAGGTTATGCGCAGACTTACTCCTGGGGGGGTGCTCTTAGAGGCCTGGGGAAAGTGATGGGCCACACTGAGCAGAGTGGAAGTGCTGGAGCCGCCCCAGGAAGGTGATGGAGCAAGGAATGCAGACATAGGGATACAGGAACTGATAACCGACATGACGCTGAGAATCCCAGCAGAGCACTGTGTCCCACAAGGGGGCTCAAGGGCACGCCATTCACAGGGCCATCAGGGACGTGAGGGTCTGAGCAGTACCAGCATCACTAAGCACTTCATTGGTGGGTCTCCTCTGCAGGCCAGGACGAAAGGGAGGAGAGAGAGACAGAGTAATGCAGTAATAAAGCCTGAGGGAATGCCTAGCTCTAGGCACAAGTGATCACAGACCCAGAACCACTCACTGGGCACTGAATCTGGGCTGACCCGTCAGCAGTCCATTGTTGCATGGAAGAGGTCCATTGAGGACTGAGTCCAGACAGGACCAGCGAGCCCAAGTATACTGCAAGAGCCGGCGTCCCAACCCCCACCTTATCCACAACCATTGCACCAGGGCCCTTCCCCATGCTCACATCAGTTCAACCAACTCAAGGATGAGGAAAATCCCAAGCTTGATTTATGGGTCCACTGGCTCCGTCAGTGAGCGCAAGCCAGAATTTATGAGCGGCTGCCCATTTCAGAGGTTGCAGAAAGACTGGAGAGGGGACACTCTATACCTGCTCCTGGTCAGTGGTCCACAGGCTGGCTACAGCCAGGGGCCTAGAAGGAAAGAGCCTGGAAGATTGGATACAAAAATGTCTGGAGCAGGGACCTGTGGACGGACACAGCGGCATGGGCACAAGTATGAGGACGTTGAATCTCATGTTAATATCCAGCAGGAAGCTTGTGCCCTGGAAGAGGCCCTGAACAAGCAGGTGAGTAAAATGTCCCAGCCAGGTGACACTTGCCAGCTTTCATCACATGGATACATGGACAGAATGGCCAGGGTAATGAGGTGGAGCTATGTGTGCTCCCGATGGCACGGACCCCCGCTTTCCCGGACTCTTCCAGCTCACGCCACCTCTGAGTCCCTGGTATGACCCCCCTCCTCAAGGACACCAGCAACTTGGTAACACCTTGATGACATTCATCTTCCAACGGTCCATCCTTTCAGGAATGGACTACCCACTGCGTAGTCAGCACTACTGCCCAGGGTGCCACTCCCAGCCTGGCCCCGGCCATGGAATCCTGCACAGAAGAGTAGCCAGCCAAGGGTGGGACCACTCCATAGCATAGAAGGTGCAGGAGTGGACCCCCACCACCCAGCAGGGCAGCAGCAGTGCCACCTGCTTCTCCACTGCTTCTGCAGGTGGAGGGCGAGTGGGAGGCCAGCTCCCCCTCAGTCTGCTGAAACCAGGGGTGGGGTACACTTTTCTGCTGGTGTGTGCCCAGGGTAGGGTAGGAATGGGCAGAAAAGTCTTCTGTTGTTTGGTCACCCTTTTCCCATCCTTTGGCCTTGCTTGGAGCACTTTTGTCTGTGCTATTGATGGGCGTGGTTTCTAGGGGAGACAGTAAGGAACCAGGGAACTCTCTGCAGTGGTCTTCCCCAAATCCCACGGAACTTAGGCAGCCCCCTGCTTCTTTGCAACTTCCAGAGTCTTCTTTTGTTTCTGTTGAGTGATGTCCAGCGTTTTTAGTACAAAGAGGGAGAATCTTCGAGGAAGGGAACTACTGTATTTTGGCAGAACCAGACGTCTCCTGAAGTATAATTTGATTATCTTAATATCTTCCAAGTCTCAAGTGACTTTGCCTCTTCCATTCCGGACATTTGTTATTTGTACATTTTCTTTCTTTTTGTTCTTGGTCAGTCCATCAGATTTATAATTTTCACTATGACATCTCATTTGTCCACTGGGATATTTGGAATTCTATTCATTTGCAACATATGGAGACTTTTTACTTAGCTCTTCTTACTGATTTATAGTTTAACTGAACTGATGTCAGGAATTACAATCTGGATGATGTCAGTTCTTTATAATGTGTTGAGACTTTCTTTATGGCTCAGCATAAAGTCATTGTTTATAAATTTTCCACACGTGCTTGTAAAAAATATGTATTCTGTAAGTTTTTGGGTTTTTTGAAAAATTATTTATTTATTTATTTATTTTTGGCTGTGTTGGGTCTTCGTTTCTGTGCGAGGGCTTTTCTCCAGTTGCGGCAAGCGGGGGCCACTCTTCATCGCGGTGCATGGGCCTCTCACTATTGCAGCCTCTCTTGTTGCGGAGCACAGGCTCCAGACACGCAGGCTCAGTAGCTGTGGCTCACGGGCCTAGTTGCTCCGCGGCATGTGGGATCTTCCCAGACCAGGGCTCGAACCCGTGTCCCCTGCATTGGCAGGCAGACTCTCAACCACTGCGCCACCAGGGAAGCCCTCTGTAATTTTTTTAGGAAGAATTATGTACATGTCCACTAAGTCAACTTTGTTAATTAAGTTATTCAGGTTGGTAAAACGTCTCTGAGTATTTTGTCTCCTATTCATTTTATCAGTTATATATAAAAATATAAATTATAGTATATATTCTTATCAAGATCTAATGTTTATTTTTTACCATTTTATATCCTTATAGTTTTAAGAATGCAGTTGACATAAAGATATTTTCAATCAAACGAAAACTGAAAAAAAAAAATCACCACCAGTAGATGTTCACTAAAAGAGATACCAAAAATTATTCTTCAGGCAGAAGAAATATGATTTGCAATGAAAATGAAAGAAGGAATAAAAACCAATAAAATAGCAGATACAGGGATATAGCTAAATGAATAATGACTATCAGAAAAATAATAGTCAAGACTTGTCGGATATAAAACACGTAGAATTAAAATACTTTAAAATAATGGATATATATAAGGAAGAAGTAAATGGAGTTAAATTGTACTATGGCTTTTCCTGTAAAGTGATAAAAGCATCAGTAAATATTACGTCTTAATAAGGCAACTACTTATGTATACTACAGTCTGTAGGGTACTGTTTCTGTATATGAAATTCTAAGTTGGCATTTATTTTTCTTCAGCACATTGATGATATTCAGCTGTCTTCAGAATTCCATGGTTTCTTTTGATACCAAAAGAAGAATTATACATTCTGTCCAGCTTCTTTTGTTGCTTTTGGCAGGAAGATTTTTCTAAATTATCCAATCTGCCAATTCAAGAATGTGAAGTTCTTAGCTTTAAAAAGATTTTTGGTTTTTATTTATTTTTAAAGAAGTCTTCCTCCATGCTACAGTGGAGGAAACTCTAGTGAAAGTTTGCACTTAAGGTTTATTTACTTACTGTTAAACCCTATTTCTAGTTACACAGTTTAATGAGCATTGCATTTAATTATATATATATATATATATATATTCTGGCTGCACTGGGTCTTTGTTGCTGTGCGTGGGCTTTCTCTAGTTGCAGTGCGGGCTTCTCATTGCGGTGGCTTCTCTTGTTGCAGAGCATGGGCTCTAGGCATGCGGGCTTTGGTAGTTGTGACACGCGGGCTCAGTAGTTGTGGCTCGAGGGCCCTAGAGTACAGGCTCAGTAGTTGTGGCGCACGGGCTTAGTTGCTCCACGGCATGTGGGATCTTCCTGGACCAGGGCTCGAACCCGTGTCCCCTGCATCGGCAGGCGGATTCTTAACCACTGCGCCACCAGGGAAGTTCCACATTTAATTTTAGAAACAACAAAATGAAAATGTATTGTCATCACAGTCTGTACCATGAGGCAAGTTTATATTATAGATACTACTTCAGTGTAATGTCCATCCTTTATTTAAGTAAGAAGTGAAAGTCATAGTATATATTGAAATAAGCCTCAAGGATTATATTTAAATAATTCAAAATATTTATAACATTTTTAGTATTTTTTAATGATACACATGTTATTATTCTTGTTTAATTTACTTTAAAAGACTAAACGATTTCAAAAGTATTCTTTTAAACATAACTCTGTGTGGAAGTGAAAAACCCAGCTTAAAAAATAGTTTACTTTATAAATCAGCTCGACACACATACCCACGAAACAATACATACAGATTGGGCCTAATCATATAAATTCAACATCACATATAATTAAAGTATTATAAAACATTTTCCTGGCAGCTATTATATATAAATAGGATAAAAGCTAAGATATTGTATGTTTTAAATTTAAACATTTGAGAGGCATAGAATAGGGGAAAAATGAGTCCTAAATTAAGACATTCACTTTTATTTAATTAGAATCTTCAAAAAAAGTTTTATTATAAAATATTGACTATATTCCCTGTGCTGTACATTAATTACATCCCTGTGACTGATTAGTTTCATAACTGGTAGTTTGTATCTCTTAATCCCCTTCACCTATCCTGCCCCTCTCCCCAGCCCTGTCCCCTCTGGTACCCACAAGGTTGCTCTCTGTGAGTCTGTTTCTGTTTTGTTTGTTCATTTATTTTGGTTTTTAAATTCCAAATATAATTGAAAACATACTGCATTTGTCTTTCTCTCACTTATTATTTGTCTTTCTCTCACTTATTTCACTGAGCATAATACCCTCTAGGTCCATCCATGCTGTTGCAAATGTCAAAATTTCATTCTTTCTTATGTCTGAGTAATATATATATATATATTTCTCATCTTCTTTATCTATTCATCTGTCCATATCTTTGCTATTGTAAATAATGCAATGAACATGAGGGTGCATATATTTTTTAAATTTAGTGTTTTCATTTTCTTTGGATCAATACCCAGGAGTGGGATTGCTGAATCATATAGTAGTTCTATTTTTAGTTTTTTGAGGAAACGCCATACTGTTTTCCCTGGTGGCTGAACCAATTGACATTCCTACCAACAGCACACAAGGGTTCCCTTTTCTCCACATCATCACCAACACTTAATCGTTGTCTTTTTCATAATAGCTGTTCTGACAGGTGTAAGGTGATATCTCACCGCACTTTTGATTTGCATTTCCCTGACAGTTAGTGATGTTGAGCATCTTTTCATGTGACTGTTGGTCGTCTGTATGTCTTTGCAAAAATGTCTATTCAGGTCTTCTGCCCATTTTTTTAATCAGATTTTTTGTTTCTTTGCTTGATATGGAGTTGTATAAGTTCTTTATATATTTTGGATATTAACCCCTTACTGGAAATATTCTTTACAAATATTTTCTCCAAAATGTTTTAATTTCAATAGTCTCATATTTCCAATGTATTAAGCAGTGAACACTTTTATATGGACCTTGTGCTATGTAAATATATAAATATGATCTATTCTAGTCTGTGTGTTTTTTACAAATATTAACTCATTTAATTATCTTAAGGGTTGGTACTATAGTCTCTATTTTACTGATGAGCAGGGTGAGAGTTGGAGGTAGGTAGCTTGGACTTGATCAACATTCAGTAAGTGGTGGGACTGGGATTAGAACCAGCCTCCAATGGCCAAAGTCTTAACTGCTAAGTTACATAAAGCAAAGAGATTGCAAACATCTATTAAGGATACATGTTCAAAGGCTGCTCTGCCCTTTGTTTCTGGTGATTTTGATTCTGTGGCTGTGGAATAAGGCCTAGGCCAGGGATGGGACCCACTTGCCTATGCCTTTTCACTCCTACCATCCTCTGCTGGTCCCAGATCCATCCCTCCAACTAGCATGTTCTAGCCCTTGTTCCTAAAAGCATCATGGGCATTCCCTTTAGATCAATTTCCTCATCTCTTTTTCCCCAACAGGAATTCCCCAAGTATCTTCAATACTGAGCATGATATTCTCTATCTGTCAGATAAGCAGGAAAAATGGTGGTTGGAAAATTCTTCATTATTACACTTGGTAGATAAAATCGACATTGTCTGATAAACTTGCACAGGACATGAACACTTACAGGCAGACTCGCTTTCACTAAAGGACTTTCAAAATACATCATCACTCTCAGTCTATAGGAAAACTGTGTGTAATTCATAAATGTAGTAAATACAATCCCTGCAACAGTCTGTTAAAAATGAGAACAGAAACCTATGGTTTTATATTCATCTGGTACCTTGTAAGTCATCACACATATTTGTAAATGATGCCATTTAAAATAATTTGTTTTTGTTTTTGTTTTGTTTTTTCATTTTCAAATACTGGGTCCGTGGAATCAGTATCTAAAATTATTTTTTAAAATTAATCAAATAATAAGTAGTAAATAACACAATTAAATACATATGTGTATATACGCATGCTTATACTTATAGCTATGAGCAAACAGTAATAGACTTTATGAATTTACAGAGACAAATTAGAATGACAGAGTCCTGAGTAGCATCTCTCTCAGTCTGCTCCACACACCTTTCACTACTTCCATCTGTCTTTCTTTGATGTCAGACATCGAATTTTGATTCTTACTTCAGTGTCACTATTTGTAAGATCTGTATTTTTTATGGTACTGATTCACCATAATTAATCCAAAAGAAATGCCTACCCAGTGACGCATTTCTTCTTTTGTCTTTTGCTTGTTTTGTTTTAATCTGATCCTACTTATATTTACATTTATACTTCAGATCTCAGTGAATTCAGAGGGTAAATGTTTAACCATGTGTTTAGATGCACGCATGTATGGGAAAAAGCTTCCAGCTGGAAAATACAGATAGTTCTGAGGGATATATTGAGGGAAATTATCTCGCCCAAAGACTACATTTTAAAATGTACTTTCTTTTTTTTTTTTTTTTAAGAAAGGGATTCATTATATACTGTAATTTTTGAGCTTTTAAATCATATTCCTCAATATTTTAAAGGTTTCTAACACACTTTTAAAAATCTATATTAGTCTAAATTTCAACCTTTCCATTTTGGTTCCAGATCCAAATTAATCATTCCCTTTACATTCCCCCCTTATTAGTATATAACATTATCTGTCCTTTCAAGAGTAGGTATGTTGTTTATTGTACTAAAAAAGCCCATTATGTTTCTCTTAAAGACACTTTTTTTTAATTGAAGTATAGTTGATTTACAATGTTGTGTTAATCACCGCTGTACAGCAAAGTGATTCAGTTATACCTATATATACATTCTTTTTTAATATTATTTTCCATTATGGTTTATAAGATGATATTGAATAGAGTTCCCTGTGCTATACAGTAGGACCTTGTTGTTTATCCATCCTATATATAAAAGCTTACATCTGCTGACCCCAGCCTCCCACTCCGTGCCTCCCCTAACCCCCTCCCCCTTGGCCACCACCAGTCTGTTCTCTATATAAAGACATTTAGTTTTTACATAAATAGAGGACAAATTTTTATTCTTACTTCGGTGTCACTATTTGTAAGATCTGCATTTTTTGTGGTATTGATTTACCATAATTAATCCAAACCTACAAAAAGATCGATAGGAAATCATATTTTATATGAATCTCCTTTATTGCACTGATGCCTATTTTTAAGTAGGAATGCTTTCTTCTAGAGAAAAAATTGAGGGAGGGTGGGAGCTGCTGGACTGACCTGGCCAGGGTCTGCCAACTGCTGCCCATAGGGACTTTCTCAACCCCTCAACCACTCCCACCGCCACTGGAATTGTTTGCACTGGGGACAGTCTTTGGTTTTGTTTTGAGAAATAGCATGTGCTTTGAAATCACATATTTAATATCATATTGGGTTGGGCAAAAAGTGCCTTCAGTTTTTAGGTAAAAATAAAAGACACATTTTTCATTTTCACCAAGAACTTTATTGAACAGCATATTTACCTTTTTGTTCCGCTACCTTCTGCCACTTTTCAGGCAACTTCATAATTCCATCTTCCCAAAACTTTTTATCTTTTTGAGCAAAGAACTGTTCCAGGTGCCTTTTACAGTCTTCCAGGGAATTGAAATTTTTTCCATTAAGAGAATTTTATAAAGACCAAAATCAATGGAAATCCGAAGGTGCGAAGTCTGGTGAATTCGGTGGATGAATCAGAACTTCCCAGCCAAGCTGTAACAGTTTTTGCCTGATCATCAAAGAAACATGCGGTCTTGCGTTATCCTGATGGAAGAGTATGCGTTTTCTGTTGACTAATTCCGGACACTTTTCGTCGAGTGCCACTTTCAGTTGGTCTAATTGGGAGCAGTACTTGTTGGAATTAATCGTTTGGTTTTCCAGAAGGAGCTCATAATAGAGGACTCCTTTCCAGTCCCACCATATACACAACATCACCTTCTTTGGATGAAGACACAGCCTTTGGTGTGGTTGGTGGTGGTTCATTTCGATTGCCCCACAATCTCTTCCGTTCCACATTATTGTAGAGTATCCACTTTTCATCACCCGTCACAATTTGTTTTAAAACACCTGTACTTCTTTTTTTCTGATTTGGATTCCTTTTATTTCTTTGTCTTCTCTGATTGCTGTGGCTAAAACTTCCAAAACTATGTTCAATAATAGTGTTGAGAGTGAGCAACCTTGTCTTGTTCCTGATCTTAGTGTAAATGGTTTCAGTTTTTCACCACTGAGAATGATGTTGGCTGTGGGTTTGTCATATATGGCCTTTATTATGTTGAGGTAAGTTCCCTCTATGCCTACTTTCTGGAGAGTTTTTATCATAAATGGGTGTTGACTTTTGTTGAAAGCTTTTTCTGCATCTATTGAGATTATCATCACAGCCTGGTTCTTAACTCAAGCCCGTCATTCAATGGAATGAAACTTGAGCTGGTGTCTGAACTTTCTGAGCCTACATTTACTTTTCTGCAAAAAAGGAGATAATGTTAACTAGTGCCTGGGGAAACTGCATAATTCTTGGCTTAAAATATGCATTTATTGATTGCCTAATAGTGGATTATTTCAAACTACAAAATAAGTAACTCTGTTATATATAGGATGCTAATAATTTCATAGAAAGACATTACTTATTGGATACTTTTCACTCGTTTTCATATTAATTGTAGGAAATACATGCTTCCAAAGGAAATAATCCCTGAAATCAAGTAGAAATAAACATAGAATTGTATTCATTTGATAATGTAAGTATAATAAATAAAGAAAATGGGAAAACAAATATTCCCATAAAGTATACTGAAAGGCAATAGGCCTGAAATTAATTCTAGGAATTTTTAAAAATAGGAAATTAATCATTAAATGTTATTGAATATTAAATAAAGTTGAGAAATGTTTGTATTTCTTGAAACTTGAATTTAAAACTTAGGTGTCAATATTTACAATTGTTTTTATTCATCAGACTGCGTCAGTAATGTACTAAAATTACTGAGGTATATCCTTTGATTTTTTAAAAATTAATTAATTAATTTATTGGCTGCGTTGGGTCTTCGTTGCTGCATGTGCGCTTTCGCTAGTTGTGGCGAGCAGGGGCTACTCTTCAGTGCAGTGCACAGCCTTCTCATTGCAGTGGCTTCTCTTGTTGTGGAGCATGAGCTCTAGGCGCATGGGCTTCAGTAGTTGTGGCACATGGGCTCAGTAGTTGTTGCTCACGGGCTCTAGAGTGCAGGCTCAGTAGTTGTGGTTGGTTGGGGCTTAGTTGCTCCCTGGCATGTGGGATCCTCCTGGACCAGGGCTCGAACCTGTGTCCCCTGCATTGGCAGGCAGATTCTTAACCACTGCACCACCAGGGAAGTCCCTCCTTTGATTATTTTTGATAATTCTGTGTCTCAATAATGTTGCAGCCACTGGCTTTATATACTTCTCTGAACTTAACGGGTAGGAGTTAAACAGAATATAGTTCTTAGACCATAAAACACCCATGTGCCAAGCAGTTAGAGCAGATTTTCACTTACCTTTCCTGAATGTTATTGAAACTCTGGTTGAGCACTCTCGGCCAGCATGACTGTCCAGTGTCACTTAATGTTCAATGGAATTTATTACTTTTAAAATTAGGCATTTGTACTTAATTTCCACATTTCTGTGTTAGGTTAGAGCAGCAGGTTCTTCACAGTTTGACAGTGGTGAAATATAGACAACCATCACTTTTTAACACTTTTCCAACAGGCTATGGAAACTTGTATTTCTGCACTGATAACTCAGTTCATTGATTAATTAATTCATCAGATACCTATTGAGGTGTTTAATTATGTTATGTAAAAAAATTAAAATATTCAGAAATACTCAAAACTGTGAAAGAAAGTCAAAGATAAGAGATTTATATTCCAAAAGTTGGAAATAATCAGTAAAGAAATACCAAAACTGTGAACTTGACTTGTTTTATCATCAGTAAGTACAAGTGTCTCCTCAGTATAAAAAATTACATTCAGCATCAGAAATTTTACACCAAAAGCCATTTGTTTCCTGACTTGCATCATAAATGGCCAATGACTGTCTCATGGCTACTCACCCTAAACTCTGCAACACTGGGGACTGGGTAGGCCGCAGGTTCCTGGCCTTTGAGGTCTTCAAGTCAACTGAGACACCAAGAGACCACCGGGCAGGCAAACAGTAATGGGAGTTTTGAGTTGCTCTTCAAGAAACATGTTGGCCTTAAACAAGGGCAGCAAATAACTGAATTTATATATTGACAACAACTCAATAAACCTTTAACATAAAGGTACTGGGTGATATTCTGGAGACGGAATGGTCCATAGCCTGAATTAAAGAGATTTTAGAGTAAAGAATAGAGCAAAAATAAAATGAACTATAA
The DNA here is from genome assembly GCF_965194805.1 of Balaenoptera borealis. Taxonomy (NCBI): domain Eukaryota; kingdom Metazoa; phylum Chordata; class Mammalia; order Artiodactyla; family Balaenopteridae; genus Balaenoptera; species Balaenoptera borealis. The sequence goes on along the minus strand of NC_138864.1, from coordinate 5,842,966 downwards.
TGCAAAGTACGATATGATTTCAAAATCATGCTAAAATACACTATTCACAACAGCCAAGACATGGAAGCCATCTAAATGTCCATTGACAGAGGAATGGATGAAGAAGATGTGGTACATATATACAATGCAATACTACTCAGCCATAAAAAGGAATGAAATTGTGCCATTTGCAGCAACATGAATGGACATAGAGATTATCATACTAAGTGAAGTAGGTCAGACAGACAAATATGATATGATATTGCTTATATGTGGAGTCTAGAGTATGACACAAATGAACTTATCTATGAAACAGAATCAGACTCACGGACCTAGAGAAGAGATTTGTGCTTGCTTGCCAAGGGGGAGGAGGGGTGGGGGAGGGATGGATTGGAGTTTGGGATTAGCAGATACAAACTATTATATATAGGACAGATAAACAACAAGGTCCTACTGTATAGCACAGGAACTGTATTCAGTATCCTGTGATAAACCATAATGGAAAAGAATATATTAGAAAAAGAACATATATATATATATATATATATATATATATATATATATATATATATATATATATGAATGACTGAATCACTTTGCTGTACAGCAGAAATTAACACAACATTGTAAATCAACTATACTTCAAAAAATAGAAAAAATAAATCATGCTAAAATAAGATACCAAATGAATAGTATGGCGGGGTATAAAATGACCGTCCAATTAGGACTAAAGAAGCTTCACAAGTAATGGCCTTTGAGTTTGATACTGAAAAGTGGTCATCTCTCCCTGCGCTGAAAAGGCAGGGGTGGGAGGTAGAGGCAGGTTCAGAGCCCAGTCTGAGACACCCTGAACCTAAGGTGCTGAGAGCCAGCAGGGCCGGGTCAGGGTGTGGACCAGGACCCACATGTAAAGATGCCAGCCTGCCATGCCGAGGAGTCTGGCTGTTCTGTGTGTGATTGGGAGCATTCAGTCAAAATGGAAATCTATGTTTAGGAAACTAAAATCGTAGACTGGGGAGGTTGCTTTGGAGTGAGGAGCATGGAACAGTTCTACTGTGGAACCATAAGGAGTGGCAGCTGGAATGTGAAAAGTACGAACCGTAAAAATGCATTTAATCTAGAATAAGTGAGTTGCTCGCTCTAAACCAGATTATTCAGGAAAAATGACTGCATCAGCCATCGGAGTGCTAGTAAGTGGGCAGGTCTAGTAAGAACATTATGTTGCAAATTATATTGGCCAGAGAAGCCATATGCTGTCACCAATGGTGCCCACTAATTGGGACACCTGGAACTGTCCCCTTGTGCCAATGGGATGACATCTAGGTCACCTTTGTTAATTTTTTATTAATTCTAAAAAGTCAGATGTGTCCTCCAGTACAACACAATAACATCTGACTTTTTAAAATTAATAAAAAGCAGACTTGCTCTCTCGCCTATTAAAGCAAATAGAGTGAGTTGTTAATATTTGCTAATTTGGCTTGTATCTATACTTTTGTTTTCTCTATGTTTCAGTAATCTATATTCAAAATAATCGATGCAGTTTTCAATAATGCTTGTTGGAAACTGTATTTTTCATGTTTCAACTAATGGACACATTAAAAAGTCCATTTCAATGCTTAAAATCAAAACAAAAAAATCAAAAACATCTGAATTCTCTGAAATTTTTTGGACATTTTTTAACATTGTACACATACAACACTTACATTGGGGGAGTGAAAAGAAGAGCTTATTAAGCTTATTCATGATGCCACAAATTTTAAAATGTATAAGAATTTGTCTCTTTATGTTTTATTGCATACAGGAGATGAAGACATTGAAGGTATGAAAAGATTGAAAAGAAACTAATCAAATGTGAGTTTCAAGGCATATAAATTCCTTGAGGTCAAGAATACGCTGACACCTCCATCTGTACTGCAGACTCTGGCATGTGGCTAAGGGTGCAGCTAACGTTTGTTGTGTGCAGTAGTGAAATACGAACTTCTGTGAAATGTACAAGTACTGATGGATCCATCCACCAAGGAAAGAGCCTGTGACTGAAAGAATGAATCTAATTTGAAAATCTAAAACATCAGATTAGAAAATTCCAGAATCACTATTGCTTATACAAGTAGCTTCAGGTTTTCAGATATTGATATAGGTTTAATAGTTTGAAATAAATTCATGTAATACATTGGTAAGCATGGTTTCCTTTTTTTTCACTTGAATAAACCATTCAACAACATTTATTAGGTACTCATGGAGCAGGCCTATTTGCATTTTAAGAATTATGGCTCTCTAATCACTTCTGCACTAGAATTTTGAGGCTCCCTTTTCAGTACTATGTCAAAACTGTATTTTGAAATCAATAACTTGGACCCATACTTTGCTCTGTTAGAGCAGTTTCATCATTAGGAATCTCAGCAAAATGTTCTATGGAAAGAGAGGAGGAAACCAAAATTTCCCCCAATATACTTTATGGATGTGAAAGTCTAATATCGACAGCATGAAATAAAGTCTAATATCGACAGCATGAAATAAAGAACCTGAGAATCACATGTTTCTCTTGGACAACAATCAAATAGTATCATAGTATCATAATCCAGGTTCTGCCCTGTGTTTGGTTATGTATCGTCCTTATGTAGAAAGAGGAGGGGCGGGGGTTACTTTACTGTAATAACGGCCCTGGGGCTCCAGCCTGGAGCATGCCTGGGACAAGGGTGGGTCACACGAGTTTAGACAGTTTCACAGGATGGTGTCAGGTTCACGCTCTCTGTGCAACAAAATACCAGGTTTCCTGGAATTCTCACCACGTTTGAGGAGCCATCACTGTGATTTCCAAGCTCACTGCCCACCTGGGAGTGGTGACATCACCAAGGGGAGCAGGGAGACTCTGGGGCCCCTTGATGGGGTCTCTCTAGTTGCAGCATGTCTGCTGGGGTGAGAAGAGGCTGCTTGTGTGCTGAGACATCCCCGCTGACCCACCTCCCCAGGAGGCTGGGGCCATTTGTTGACAAAATCATACCTTGATATAACCTCGGCTCATAAAAATCTTCCCTTGGATGATGGAGAGATGGCTGATTTCTAGTAGCCTTTAATACCAAAAAGTAAGTTCTGGAAAGCTGATCACACCTGAGAGTGTCTAGATGGCATTCCCCTGAGGATTTGCATGGAAAGCTGTGTGCAGAGCCCATTTGGCCCAAGGTGTTCTTGATAAACAAGATAAAAAATATAAGCATATGTAAATTTCTTGAGGATTCAGTTAGTGGTGGCTTTGCAGTTACTAAAGTCCACAATGGGTCAACATTTTATTGATGACAAAAGTATCCATTTTTCTTGGGTATTATTCAAACGTTAATGACTAAATGATTTCTTCTGTATGGAATGAAGCCTCTCTGACCACCCTTTGCTGACCTCTAGTTCAGCTCCCACCATGATGCACAGTGATTTCTTATTTGTGTTGCACCAGAGGCCAAAAGTCCATGAAGGCAAGAAACCATGATTTATTCCTTTTTTTGTGGTCACAATAATTTGTACTTAAATGCTTAATTCAAAATTTTGGAATCAATAAATGTATGGGGGAAAAGCTTTAAGGGCATTAAATAGTGACCGTAGTTCTGCCTTTTCTCCCTAAACCTATTAAAACTCTGACTACCTTTTTCATCAATGTGTCAGGTGTTGATGTGATTGATAAAGGCAGAAATATTCTATAACATGCACTGATCAGATCAACGGGATTAGCAGTGGCTTCTTTTATCCAAATGAAGAGAAGTGGAGTTGGTTTGGAGTGACCTGTAACTCCAGGAACGTTGCCTGTGACCTTCAGCGCTGTTGTTTTAATACATTCAACAGAAATGCTTTCTCACTGGGCTCTGGCACAGTGACTAATGCAGGGCTCTCATTCAGGATTGGACTGTGCCTGCCGTGTAGGAGAGAGGATCATCCCCAGGAGAACCACAAGTCCATGGACTAGGGAGGTGGGATGTCCGTGCCACACGTAGATTGCAGGTATAGACTTGTTCAGGGGTTCAGTTTCCCTCACCTCTCCTCCAGAGAAACAGGGGTTCCCCTATTTGACTGTGTGCTTCCGCATGAGGTCCCAATGATGCAAATAATCCAGTCTATCCTGTTCCTCAGTTTGGTGCATGATGTAAAGTCATGTTTAGAAGAGAAAGTCAAGTAAGTGAAAATGAAATATCTGCGTGCATCCATCAGTGGCCCACGACGTGGGAGCTTTGAATGAACAGAAAAAGCGTGTATTAGTTATCTTTGTACCTGCATCTCCCAAATGACTGAGAATGGAGATACTAAAAGCAGTAAGTTACAAGAAGGAAATATTATATTTGTGTGAATTCGACTGGATCTTCTAAGGATCGACACTATATATCTCTCTGTAATGAAAGAGAATTTGGAGAGGATCTCAGGGAAAATCAGTTCCCTTATCTTATGATCCATTAATGGGTGCACTATTCCAAGATTCGACGGAGAATCAGCGACCACAAATAATATCATGTGATGGAATCAGAAATGCAGAAGAAATGCAGGTACGCAGCGAGGACAGTTGACAACACAGCATTTTTAATCTGTATCTATAGAAAACATTTATAGAAGCTCTCTAATAGAGGGATTATAGAAATACATTTCATATATAATAGTGTACTTTAGTGTACTTACTGTGAAAATAGCACATTTATTTAGAAGTGGACTTTTTTGCCCAAAGTTCTTGTCGATGTTTTGAAATATGTCCATTTCCTTCTCCTGCAGTTGTTGTGACCAAGAAAAGAAAAAGTACCAACAGTTTTCCACGATTCCTCATCAAAAGTCTGCTCCTTTCGGTCGATATTTCCCAGAGGCATCCAGAACGTTCAGATAGATCGGGAAAGGATCCTAGAAAACATCTGTGGTCCGTGCGGCCAGTCCTACATCTGCCGGCACTCGTGCCTGGTGCACATGGCCTGCCTCTCAATCCTCCAGGTGCCCTCCTCGTAGGTGCAGTGGCAGACGGTGCACTCGTCCGTCTTCACTTCCCTCCCAGCGGGGATGACAGCGGTCTCGGCAAAGCAGTTTGGGCCTGGAAAGAAGAAACAGGTTGGACTTGATTAGGGAGTTAGCTTTACCCTGCATGTTTTATCCACTCCCTTTCAGGAAGGACAGTGAAAAAGTTACCATTTCAGGACTGTGAAGTGTTCCCACTTTTTTCCTGAAATGAAAGCCATGTTATTTAAAATGACACAAATGAACTTATTTACAAAACAGAAACAGACTCACAGACTTAGAGAATGAACTTAGGTTTCCAGAGGGGGAAGGGATATTCAGGGGGTTTGGAATCAATGGACATGTACACACTGCTATATTTAAAATGGGTAACCAACAAGGACCTACTGTATAGCACAGGGAACTCTGCTCAGTGTTATGTGGCAGCCTGGATGGGAGGGGAGTTTGGAGAATGGATACATGTATATGTATGGCTGAGTCACTTTGCTGTGCACCTGAAACTATCACAACATTGCTTTTTTTTTTTGCTTTATTTTTTTAAATCACAACATTGTTAACTGGCTATACTCAAATATAAAATAAAAAGTTTAAAGAAATTAAAAAAATAAAATTTTTATGAATGACAATCCTGTGTTTTTCACCAACTGTGATTTTCAATTCGGGGGCCTTCTACATGGGCCGGATCTGCAATCGTTTGAGTCAATTAATTCCAAGTAATCATAGAAAAACTTGATTAACGGGGACTTTCAGAGAACCAGGCTTATTAGGAGAGAGAGCAGAAACAAGCGAATTGCTTGAAGTGACATAAATCCAGTGTCACCACCACTTAGAGCAGGTTTCAAAGGTCAGCTTATGGAATAACCACCTGGACGGCTCTAGAAACACTGGTTAGTGGTCCCACGCCCTAGCACTTCTGACTCAGGTTTGGGCTGTGACCAGGGAATCTGCTTGGATAACAAGTGCCCAGGTGATGGTGATGCCGGCCTGGGGCCACACTTTGAGAGGCACTGTCTCAGCATGAGCCAGGGGTACATCGTCAACAGTCTTCCTTGAGAACTGAAGACCCCTCGATTCTTGATCAACATCACCTGTCAGCTTCTCCACCAACAAAGGTGCCACATGTGCATCTTATTCCGTGTAAAATCCAGGACACGAAGAAATGGATATCGGGGAGATTTCCAGGGTGAGTTTTTTCGGTTGAAACAAATGGTTTCTGTGTTACAGTTCATACCCTCAGCCATATGGGAACAACCGCTCAGCCTCCAGACCTTTCTCTGGAACGGAGACATCGGTCCTTACCGCAGCCTGGAACACAGGGCTCTCACGCTCATCCTCCCTCCTTTGCTTCTACAGCCTTTGATAACGTGCTCACACCAAAGCACGTCCAATGACACTATCAAGTCATCAAAGAGATGAAAAATGTTCATCTACAAAATTTAAAAAAATAAATGAATCCACCAAAACTCTAGGATAAAAACTGACTTTTTTGTAATTCTAGTCAGAATAATTCTAAGCAGAGTAAGTCATGCTTCAGTGGCTTTGTCTTCTGTGTCAGCCAAGTGGCGAGGATCAGGGCTCCTGAAGGTGGCTCTGGAGACCTCACCCCCGGGTACCGCCCCTTCTCCCACCAGGAACTCCGCTTTCCTCGGGCCCCTCCACTCAGACCCGCCCTAGATTCCCCCCCGACCCCCGCCTGTCTCCCCAAGACCTCGAAGCATTAACAGTCATTCAGCAGAGGAGGACCTCAAACACAGATCCAACCCGGTTTTCTCTCTTGAGCGCTGCTCCTGGGTTTCCAGAGGGTAGTGGTCTCTGCAGGTTGCTGACACTCCACGCTCACACGCCTGGAACCACTGCCTCTTCGGTCCCACGTGATGGCTGTGTTGGTGGTAAAGTCACTCCTGCATCAGCTTTGGTGAATCAGGATACTTGAACTCCAGACCCTCCCCACCTGTAGGCCAACAGGAGGTTCCTGATCTCCAAACCCCCCACCCAGCCCACCTCCTGTTCCTCGGCCTTGGACCGTGTCCTCGGCTCTGTGAGGTCAGAGGCCAAAGGGCCACAGCAGCAGCTCCAGGTGGGACCCACCCTGTGAGCACTGGTCCCACTCAGCTCCTGGGATGCCCTGACTTTGACAGTTGACACCAGGTCTCTTTGGTGTGCTTTTTTCTTTGTTTCTTTTTATCTTTTTCAGAGTTTAATTTGAGGGTCCAATCGCCTTCTAATTTGCCCTAATATTTATCAGTGTGCTTTGCACATAGAGGGCACTCCATAATTGCCCAGAAAACCTGTACCTTTAGCTATAGATATTCATGGAGACTTACCTGTCTCCTCTTCAGAAAAATCTGGATTGGTACCACTACTTACTAGTTATGAGATCTTGGACTAAGGGATTTCATTGTTCTGAGCCTTAATGGCCTCATCTGCAGAATGGGAATGCCATTCCTCACTGGGGTCCTGAGGATTAAACTAGAATAGATAGTATACTTCTGCCCTTAAGTTATTCAACAATTCCTATCCCTCTTGCCTGAATTAATCTATGTCATTGTAGTAGTCACTTCTAATGAGTTTTTATTAGTATTAACTTATGTCTATTTTTTAATTCACTGTAGGACTTTAGATCTTTCTTTTTCAATGATTTGCAACCACTGCAGTCTTTATTCTTTTTTACATTCAAATTGTCCCAATTCGGCTTTCGAGTGGCCCCAGCTTTAGGCCGCTCCCCTGTCCTTCAGACACACTCCCTCAGCTGCTACCAGCCTCCTCCACATCTGTGCCAACAACGCATTTTCAGCTCACTTTGCCCATATCTGGAATAAGCCTTTTCTCCGAGGGGCTCAGATTCCTTTGGTGGAGAGGAATATTGAGGATCCAAGGCCAGATTATTGCAAGTGCTCATTATTACTGGGGTGTCACTGCATGCAGCCCCTCTCAGTGGGCACAGGTGGGGACACACACACACACACACACAGGTTTTAAATTGTGGGTTGACATTATTAGGATTCATAATTCTTTCTTCTTAGATTTTATATGTGTACATCGTTTCTCTTACAATGAAACACTTCAAATTGAACATATTTATTTAAGTAATTGATCCTATTAACTCTCTGCTTAACTTTACTTAGATTTTAAATTATGTACCTCCTCTTCCACTGAGACTCTTGTTTATTAAAATCACCAGCATATTCACCTATTTCCTCTCTCTCACAGTTACGTAAAAGAGTTTTAAAATGACACCGTAAGTGCTATTCCTACCTAACAGTAAGATTTTCTTAGTTCTTACAGTCGGTGTCCTTTGTTCAAAAGTCACCCAGCTCTTCTCTCCGCGTGGCCGTATGAACCGTGGTGTATAGCATGAGGCTTGTTTGTCTCACTGTGCTCTCCCACCCCAGCCGCTGTGATGACCAGCTTCACTAGCTCTTATGTATCCCCTAGTGTAACTTTCTTTAAAAGAATAAGCAAATTATTATTTATTCGTCTTTCATAAAAGGTAGCATACTCCTAACTCTATGTACTCAGCTTTTTTCACTTAAAAATATGTCCCAGAGGGTCACTTCACATCCGTACACAGGGCTCTTGTGAGGCAGCGCCCCTGTGTCCCCGTCACAAGCAAGGTCAGTGGGCATTTGGAAACCAGCCTCCCAAACCCCCCGCCGTGTATAGGAAATGCTTAAATACTGAGAGCATTTATTATCATTTGCTTCAGGCAAGGAAGAGATATGGTAAAGTGAGGCTCACAAGAAAGTGCTGGTAGTGTATTAGTAAAATCTGTATTCACGAAGAAAAGCAAAATCCAACAAAAACACCAAGTGTTCAACAAAAACACCTAATCCTAGAGGTAGAAAGCAACAATTTACACTTTGTCTCATATAAGAAAGTGTTTGTTTCATAAGCTTTCAAAATACTTATATATAAAGTCATCTCCTTATTACTGCTTAATGAATAGTGAGAAGAAACCCTGATTCTGGGTCTTCACTGAGCCTCAGTTTCGGATTAAACTCAGGTCGAAGGTGCTACAAGCATCTGGACTGTCAGGTATTTGTCTCCCAGGCCTGTGATTAAAAAAGAGTAATTATTCCTGGTAAGAGATTTTACTATGACGTAATTTGTAAAATTTTGACCGTTGCTGCATCTGGATTATGTTATAACCCCTTTCCTAACCCCTTGTAGAACTGTCTGTGTAGGCTTGGACACCACGTGGGGACACTTTTGTCTGATGTGGCAAGACTGAAAGGAGGGGAGAGGGAACTGTGTTCCAAATTCGTGCATTTTGTTCAAAAGTCACTTAACTCTTTTCTCTGTGTGGTCGTATCAGTGACACAGAGTTAGGCTGTACAAGTGTTGACCCTTGAAGAATTTATAAAATAAGCTTTCTTCATAGATATATAACTGAATCACTGTGCTGTACACCTGAAACTAACACAACACTGTGAATCAACTATACTGCAATTAAAAAAAAAGAAGAAAAGTAAGCTTTCTTCATCTAAAATGATTTTAGTCTGAGTAGAGGGTTATTCACATGACTTTTAGAATTATATCCACTGTTGCTATTTTTTCCTGCTTCAAATATTTACTTATGATATAGTTCCACAAAGTTACTGCTCCTGTACTTTGTAAATTCTTTTTGAATCAAAACCACATAAAAGTGTTTGGTAAATTATGAACATTTCACTAAAATATAATTTCTACAACCTATTGATATTTCTATAACAAATTCCAATTACTGAAAATTTCTAAATCTTCCATCTTAAAAGCAATGTTCCTATAAATTAACCAAATTATGAGACTCTTGTACCCAACTCCCTCTGAATATGTGTGTGTACACACACACACACACAATTATTTTCCTATGAACCATATTACTTTAAAAATTTTTTATTTTGAAGTTATAGATTCCAGTCAAACCAGGAATTTGGTACTACAGGGAGAACCCATGTGCCTTTCACTCAGTTTTCCCAAGTTACATCTTACATAGTTATAGCACAAAACCAGTGGGTCCTCCCTGGTTTTGTTAGGTACACTGACAGGTACAGTGGGTGTGTGCACACCTGTGTCATTTTATCATATGCGTAGTTTTGTGTGACCATCACCAGACCAAGATCCAGAACCTTTCCATCACCGCTGAGATCACCCTCATGCCTCCTTTCAGAGTCACTATTATCACCCTTCCCACCCCCCCAACCCTAACCCTGGAAATCACTATCCTTTTCATATCTATAGTTTTGTCATTAAAAGAATGTTATATATGTGGAATGGAACAGTAAGTGAACTTCTCAGGTTGGCTTTTTAAATTCAGCATAATACCCTTGGGACCCTGCCAAGTTGTCGAAAGTACCAATGGTTCATTCCTTTTACAGAGAAGATGTTTCCATGCTATGGATGGACCCCACTTTATCCATGCACCTACTGATGAACATTTTGGATTTTTTCCCAGTTTTTTGTCTATCAAGGATAAAGCTGCTATAAAAATTCACGTACGTGTTTTGTGTGAACATAATCTTCATTTCTCTGAGATGAGAGCCCAGAAGTGCAATTACTGGAGCCTACAGCAGTTGTAGGTTCAGTTTTATGAGAAACTGCCAAACTGTTTACCAGAGTAACTATGAAATTTACATTCTAATCAGCAGTCAGTTTATTTGCATTCTCAATCATAATTATTTTAAAATTCTGGTTTGATAATTCCAACATGTCCTATCTGACTCTGGTTCTGGTCTCTTCAAACTGTTTGTTTGTTTTTTGCCTTTTAGTGTACCTCGTTAATTTCGTTTTGAATGGTTACCCATGATGCACTGGGGAAGAGGAACTACTCTAAATAGAACTTTAGTAACCCTGACAGCGAGGTGGCGGGAGGGTTCTCAGTCCCATTATTACGTCTTAATCTTTTCGTATTTGCTTCTGGATTGTGAGCTTCACAAGTGTTTCTTAGCCCCCCACCTTCCCCCTTGGTTGTACGGATGGCTCCGGGGGCTGGAGTTGGGTATTTCCCTTCCCCCACTTCAACTGTGCTTTGGTGAAACCTCAGCAGGTTAGGCTCTGGTCAAGTTTCTCCTGAGATCAGAACTTTTTTAAAAGAATAGAATGTTCTGAAATATTTCAAAAAGGATACGTACCCCCTTCTTCTGTGAAAAGATGTCAAAGTTCACGTAACTGTGCAGACCCTCCATGTCTGGGACCCCCGGGGTTTTGACTCAGCAATTCGTCGCGTACAGGTTAGGTTTTCCTGCCCCGGCGCTGATTTGCATGGAGGTCTCTGCTCTGGTGAGTTTGATTCTCTACATCTGTCTCTACGTGTCTCCAAATTTTAGGGAGATTCAATTTGCTTTGTGACCTTACTTCTCTGATGGATCTAAGAAGTGTTACCGATTTTTCCATTTGTTGAGCTTTTTACTTGTTTTTAGGATGGAGAGGTGACTGGAAACCCTACTGATTGATTTTTGAGCCAACTTTGCATTCCTGGGGAAAAAAATCCCTTGTGGTCATAATATAAAATTATTTTTATATATTGATGTATTTGATTTGCTAATAAGAAATGTTAAGAAATGCTGTTTATTTATTAAAGATATTGGTTTGTACTTTTTAAAATATTGTCTTTGTTTAGTTTTGGTATCAGGGTGACACTGACTTCATAGAATGGGTTGGGAAGTATTTCCTCCTCTTGTTGGAAGATTTTATAGAAGTGATATTAGTTCTTTAAATGTCTGGTATTTTTCTCCAATGAAAACATCAGGACCTGGAGTTTTGAAGGGACTTTTAAAATTATGAATTCAATTTCCTTAGTAGCTTTCATACAAGATTATCTGTCTCATATTGGGTAAGTTGAGGCAGCTCATATTTTTCAAGGAGTTGGTTCATATCCTCTAAATTGTTAAATTTATGTGTGTAGAACTGTTAGTATTCCTTTATTATCCTTTTAATTTCTGTGGGATCTGTAATGACATCTCCTGTTTTATTCTTAATATTAGTAATTTGCATCTTCTCTATTTTTTTTCCTGTGTCATGTTAAGGGTTGATCAGTTTTGTTGATCTTTAAAAAAACCACCTTTTTATTTCATTAATTTTCACAACTGAATTTCTGTTTGCAGTTTTATTGACTTGTTTTGTTTTTATCATTACTATTTTATTCTTTCTATTACTTTCAGTTTGTTTGCTTTTCTTTTTCTATTTTTTATAAATTTATTTATTTATTTATTTATTTATTTAATTTTGGCTGCCTTGGTCTTTGTTGCTGTGCATGAGCTTTCTCTAGTTGCGGCGAGCGGGGGCTACTCTTGGTTGCAGTGCACGTGCTTCTCATTGTGGTGGCTTCTCTTGTTGTGGAGCATGGGCTTTAGGTGCGTGGGCTTCAGTAGCTGCAGCGTGTGGGCTCAGTAGTTGCGGCATGCCTGCTCTAGAGCGCAGGTTCAGTAGCTGTGGCGCACAGGCTTAGTTGCTCCGCAGCATGTGGGATCTTCCCAGACCAGGGATCAAACCCCTGTCCCCTGCACTGGTAGGCAGATTCTTAACCATTGAGCCACCAGGGAAGTCCCTGATTTTCTTTTGCTAGTTTCTTGAGTTGGTGATTTACATTATTGATTCGAAAATTTTCCTCTTTTCTAATGTAAGCATTTAGTTCCATAAATTTCCCTTTCAGTTCTACTTTAGCTGTGGTCTCATAAGTTTTGATGTGCGGTAGTTGTATTTTCATTTTCATGAAACACTTACTTTAAATTTATAGACTTGAAGCCCAAGAACCACTAAGAAACTTGAAAAAAAAAAACCACATATGATAACTTGATGAGCTAAAATATAAATTACTGAAGAGAATCCTGATGTACAAAAGCAGACTCTGGTCACTATAATTATTCAGTGACAAATAAAGCCATATATATATATATATATATATATACACATATATATATATGACTTCATTAGTAAGTAGGGGAATAGAGAGAAACAGTTTTTAATCTTATTTAATCTAATTATAATATCTGATATTTATATGGTACTTTAAAAAATATGATGCATGCAGAAGAATTTTATAAATGGAAATGAGATTTAGGGGAATAAACATTAGTCCAAGTCACATGGCTCATAACTAGTTATTGATACATTAAATTCTATTGCTGGCCTGGCTGTTACTCAAGTACGCTCAGGTTAAAAATGGCTAATTTCAAAATGAGCACAGCATATAATGCCTTTTTTGCCTGAGGAACAGTTGTTCAAGCAGGCAGTTGATGGGCGTTTGCTACCCTGAACTTTTCTGTGCTGCTCTGACTTCAGGGCAAGGAGTCCACACCTTTCGTTCACATCACCTGCACAGTGACTGACTCGCAGTGTCAGAATAGCTTGTATCAGGCCCAGCCCAGGACCCGAGGTGCTGGCGGGGGACTCAACACCAAGGAGGTCTCTCATCCCCTTAGGAGCCTCACATCCAGTCTCCCGAAATGCAGAGTCTGTGTCAAACCCCCAGTTTTGCCCTAGTTACCAGTGTGAGTGAAAAAATGTCGCTGCCATATCAGTACACACAGGATGTTGCAGCCATCAAGCCATCACATTACAGCCTCCTGGACGGTGAGCCCTGAGGGAACTCAGGATGGAAACAGGGTGCCTGCCATCTAGCAGTCAGCCACTGCAGCCCACCCCCAATAGTGTACCCTGAGGGGACTCAGGATGAGAAAGCATAGGACACTGGCCCCAGATGGCTGAGGTGCAGATCAAAGGGATGATTTCAGTGAGCCCAGACTCTTGCACCTTCCCATGCATAGAAAAGTGCTAAATTCCTTAACTTGAGATGCCTGGTTTTCTTTAATTAACAGTAATCCTTTGATGTTCCGACTACCTGGTCTTTTTTGCAAAAACCCCTATGTACCCTGGCTCCCCCCTTACCTCTTTGGAGCAGTCCCTCAGGCTGCGTCCCGGGCTTAAGTTCTCAGTGTTGTCCTCCAAATAAAACGTAACTCTCAACTTTTAGGTTGTGCATTTTTATTTTCAGTTGACACCAGCACAATCCAGCCCATGATATCATGTGTCCACTGACCTGACAATAAACTGGGCTGAGGCTCACAAATTCCAAACCAAGCCTGAACCTGCGGGGACATCTGTAATTAAGCGTCCCTCCTGGGTGCTCCTGTGTCTCCGGCAGAGCTGCCTGTCACAGTGCCACCCTCAGGGGCCCCCAGGGTCTCCCCGCCAGGGAGAAGGGAGGGTCATCACAGCATCTAGCGCTGCACGCAGCACAGAGCTGGAACTCAGGGCATGTACAACTGAGTTACAGTTTTAGAATTAAATAATGAATTGACACAATGAAAATAAAACTGCCATGGCTACACAGAAGGGTAAATTGCCAACATGCTTTAGATTTCTACACGGAATGGTGAGCCACAAGAAGACAGGGCGTTAATGAAGAAAGGCCTAAGTGGGTGCCTGGGGGCACCGCCTCCTCCCCCATCAGGGACTAAGCACTGAGGAAGAGCCCAGCACAGCAGGATGGCAGGACAGCGAGGGAGACCCAGGCAGCCAGGAGCCCAGCATTCATCTTCTAGATCAGTGATACCCCCTTCTGCTCTGCCTCATCTTTTTAGCAAACCGTCTACTGAATTCTTAATTTGTTATTGCATTTTTCAGTTTCAACTTTTTCAGTATCGCCCAGTTCTCAGTGAGACTCTCCAACTTTTCTTCTGTCTTCTTGTGCGTGTTAACCTGTTACTTTAAAAACCTTCTGAAATAGTCACCATATCTTGATAACCTGTGAGTCTCTCATTTCCTATTTTGCTTTTCTCTTGGTTTGGGGTCATTTGGTATTTCTTGGCTTGCCTGGCAATTTTGAATTAAATAACAGATACTGTGAAAGCGACATTGTACGGGCCCTGGATAGAGCCTTTTGGCTGACAGAGTACAGGAGGGCTACAGTGATCTGGCCGCGAATGGATTTGAGGCTTTGTTCGGGCTGGTCTTTTCCAGTCCCCCCTCACTCCTAGGGCACAGCCTTTCTTGAAGTCTTGGCTGAAAACTCCTGCTGTTTGCTGGGGCCCCTCCACACGCTCTCCTCAGCACTGTAGTCCTGGCAGGTCTCTGCAAGCTCCAGCCACCCAGCTGCTGCTTTCTGCTCGGGTTCTGCTTCTCTTGCCTGGCACACTGCAGCTTTGCAGTCTGCAAATGCCTTGAAGGAAAATTACATGAAGAATTTTGGCCTCACTTCTTTGTGGTTCCCTCCTCTTCTCAAATGCAGCCTCCCTCTCAGTTCCCAGCCGCCCTGGCGGCCCCAACACCAACTTCCACCTCCCAGCTCAGCCAGAAGCTGCCACCCTGGGCTACGGCTTTCCGCAGGACATCTGTCCCTGCTCTAGATCCTGCAAATGCCCTGAGCAAACACTGGAGAGGTGAGTATGGAGCTTAGCTCAGTGAGCCTGCCTTTTCTCTGACAGCTAGACCTCCAAGTCCTTTGCACTCTGATATCTTCAAACCATTTTTTTTTTTAAAAATGCATGTATATTTTATCCAAACCTTAGAGTTGATCTCAATGGGAGAGTTTTTCCACACACTCCATCATGGTGTGAATGAAAAATGTCACTGCCACATCAGTAAACAAAGCATCATCAAACCATCAAACCATCACATTACAGCTTCCCTGACGGTGAGCCCTGAGGGAACTCAGCATGGAAACAGGGTGCCCGCAATCCAGCCGTCAGCCACTGCAGCCCACCCCAGCGGTGCACCCTAAGGAGCCTGGGGATGAGAAAGCACAGGACACTGGTCCCAGGTAGCTGAGGTGCAGAACAAAGGGATGATTTCAGTGAGCCCAGACTCTTGCACCTTCCCATAGGTGCATAGAAAAGCGCTAAATTCCTTAACCTGAGATGTCTGGTTTTCTTTAATTAACAGCAATCCTTTGATGTTCCTACTACCTGGTCTTTGTTGCCAAAACTCCTGTATATCCTGGCTCCCCCCCTTACCTCTTCAGAGCAGTCCCTCAGAGCTACCTGAGAGCCTGTCTGGGCTTAAGTCCTCAGTTTTGTCTGCCAAATAAAGCAGAATTCTCAATTTTTAGGTTGTGCATTTTTTTTTTTCAGTTGACACTAACAATTCCCAAGTGAGAAAGGAGAAGATGATAAGTAGCCCTGTAAGATAGGATGTTAACCTGTAAAAATCGGTCAGACGTTTTCACTGTTTAGGCGAGTGGGGATGGTGACTCAGAGATGCTATGGATTTATTGATCTATAAAAAGTCAGACAGCAGGTTATGGAATGTGGCAATCTCCTATATGCATTCCTTTCCCAGATGATTCTGTGCATCCCTGTATTTGAACAGGCTCTTTTGTCTTCCTGCTGGTTCTATCCTTAGCAAATTAAACACAATTTTGCATGTGTTGTCTATCCATTTATGTAAAGATATAATTTATATCAGGATTCAGTTTCACAGTTTATAGCAAGTACATATGACCAACAATTATTAGGAAAATTATATGTACAGCGTAAATGTATGTGGTTCTTTATTGCTAGGAACTCTTGCTTGGCTTTGCTTACCTTCCCTTTGTTCCTACAGGAGATGCGGGGTGGGCAAATTGAGGTGGAGAATGTTTGCACCACAGATATTAGACCTGGGAGGTCTTTTATTCAGACTCCCTCAACCCAGAGATGGGAAAGCTGAAACCTAGAAACATCAAGAGACTAGGACTGAGATTGTACATTAGACTTTCTTTTGCAAAGCATGGATTTGTCTCTCAAGCGTTTCTGGTACAATCTAACATGCCAGCTGGCCTGCCTGTTTCAAAATTGCAAGTGTGAATGACGACCACAGGGCACCCATTTGCTGTTGCCAAAGGCCTACTAAGGCTTTTTGAATTCAAATGGAATATTTTTAAAACATGTAAATCACGTTTTTAATTTATTTCCAATTTAGACCATTTCTCCCAATACAGTTTTAGTGGTCGCCGTGGAAAGCTGGTGTGGGAGCGTTGGAGCTCCTGGGACACACTGCTCACTATCAGGGCGCAAGCAGTGTCCACACGGATGCCCGTGTGTGTCCCCAGATTCCATCCAGGCTACCACCCTGCAGCTGCCTCCTGGTTTCCTCCCCTTTGATGGCCCTAGGTCTCAGCTCCTGGGACCTCCTCCTTCAAGGGCCAGTCTAATGCCCGAGCTCCCAGATTCTACCAGCATCTTCCGCCTTCTTCTGCAGTCTGTGTTTCCCTCTGATCCCCGCACACAAGGCACAAACATTCACCTATGTGGGGAAACACTGGCGCTGTTGCCAGACTGTTTAAATGATTCATCACCTTACTCTGGTAGTTAGACCTAGCTTTATTCAATACTACAGCACGTCATCAAGTTTAACCTTCAAAATAGAAACCTAAGGAGCATCCTGAAAAAATGGAAGAAATGGCAGCTCCAGGAAATAGCCTTTTTCCAAATGCCATTAATATATCTGTGGACCAAAAAATGTCACCTGCCCTTCCAGTAAACAATGAATGTTGGGGTCTCCAAGCCATCAGCCACTGTGGCCACCCCAGACCACAGTGGGCCCTGAGGGGAATTCAGGATGGAGAAAACCAGGATACTGGCCCTAGGTAGTCAAGGTGTGTATCAAAGGAATGATTTTAGTGAGCCCAGACTCTTGCATCTTCCCATACATAGAAGAACACTAAATTCCTTAACCTGAGATAGCTGGTTTTCTTTAAATAGTAATCTTTTGATGTTCCAGCTGCCTGGTCTTTGCTGCAAAGGTCCCTATGTTTGGCTCCCCCCCTTACCTCTTCAGAGCCATCCTTCAGAGCTATCTGAGATGCTACTACCTTCCAGGCTTGAAGTCCTGGGAAAGTCTGCCAAATAAAGCATAATTCCAACTTTCAGGTTGTGCATTTTTTTCAGTTGACGTATCTAAAAAGTCACCTGAAACATACACAAGGTCAGCAGTGGATATGAAGTGAACGTTGTGAGATCAGAAATGAGGGAACAGCCCACCATGATGCACCGGCAGCAACAAAAGGTACACGGGCCAAGGACATCTGGTCTCCCTTGCAGTTCCGTGTGTGGACAGCGACATAGCTGGTCTGTCCATACATCCCAGCCATCCAGGCACTAGGATGAGCTTCTGAGACACCCCCGAGGTGGTTCCTGGATTGGTCAGATGCCCCTCATATCGGGCTTGTACAAAGGCCGAGAGGGTCTCATCAATATTGAACGGTAAGCTTTCCAATCAGTAATAATGTTATGAATTAGAACAGAATCTATACTCATAATAGAATAAAATGTATTGAAACCACAGTTTTCCTAGCCTTCTTCAACACATAAATTGATATCTGAACAAGAACTGGATTTGGGAAATCAGTGAGTGTCTAAACCACAGCTGCAGAGCTGACAACATGGATCAACACTAAGTTATTGTGAACAAATAAGGAAAAGTAAACCAAGCATTGCCTATTATGTCACATGAGCCAGGATTCAACCTAAGGAGGAAAGAGAAGAAAGGAGATCTAGTGATGGTCTGGAAGGCATTTAACAACTGGCTCTCAGATAGAAAAAGGAAAAGGAAAGAAGACCCAGGAAGCAGAACTGCCAGTTATACTTTCATCAAGTCCACCCCGGAGCTGCTAACACGTGACTTTGGAAGAAGTCACAGACTTGGGAACAGAAGTGACCTCCTGGGCATGAAACCCAGGCTGCTCAAGTAAGAGAAACTTGCCCTTAGCAGGAAGGTTGTTCGATGATTTTATCTAATTCGATTCTATGGGAAGACAAAACCTACGGCACACAGGACAGAAAATTATGAGACATTTTCAGTAGACCCAGAAATAGTCTGCTTCATTGAGAGTTTCCTCTTTTATTAATAAAAGTTCCAATTGCACAAAGTATTCTCCTATACCTTTAAATTCAACTCCACAGCTAGTATCTTCTCTTTATTTTCCCTAGTTTTATAAAATCAATGCTTTTCATCTTTTTCTTTATTTGACTTGTTAGCAGTCATAATTTTATTGATTTGGTCGAAGATAGTTTTTGGTTTTATCAATTCTATTTTTTAAAATTTTCTAACTCATTATTTTTCTATTTGTTTGACTAGCTACTAACTTCTGTGTTATTTTTGGACATTTTGTTTTTCTCTCCTTTGGAATCTTTGCTTGATTTATTTTTATCCTTGTTTAGAAATGGAAATACTTAAGACAATGATTTCCTTGAAGGATAGTACACATTCACAGCTGACTAGCTCGATGGTTTGTTGTGTAGAATTCCTTCCTTCATTCTGCTCTCGGTGTCCCTCTAGTTCGAACTGGCCATGTTCCTGCTGGTAGAATCCCCTCTCCATTCCCGGCTTCTGCTGAGACGGCTGATTAAGTCCGCAGCTCACCAGGATCACTTTATCAAATAGTTTTTCAGCCGCACCCCTAGTATTCTCTTTAGAACCAGCTTTCTAATTTTCTGAAACATGGATAGGCTGAGAATGTTCCAAACCTCCAAGTTCTGATTCCCTTTTGCTTAACAATTCTGTCTGCAGTTCACCTCTCTCCTGAGACCTGGCTGTCCTAATCCCTACAGCATCAAAGTGCTTTTCTCACCATCAGGCTCTGGGGGATTGCTGGCCACTGCTCTCTCCTCTGCACAGGACAGATCCAAGGCCAGTAAGACTTCCTCTTCTTTGTTGGACTCTTTCTTTCTTTACTCCAGAAATTCAAACATGAACTACTTTATGTCTGCATACTGGACTCTTTTCACTGATGCTTGGTGAGGCATTTCCATTAACAGACTCAAAAGTCTCTTTAACTAAGAACATTTTTTTTGTTGTTGTTAATTTGTGTTCAATCTGTTCACTGTTCTGATGTCTCGTTTAGGAAGTGAGATTTCATGCTCTTCCTGACTTCTCTGTCAACGTTTTCCTTTCCATCTTTACACCGTTTGCCATGTCCACACCTCTAAGCTAACTCACTTCACTTCTCCACTGCAATATTTAAACACTGGAAAATAAAATTTTAGTTTTCTCATTAGCTTTCCTAATCTCCCTGAATTACTTTAAATCTAATTTCATAGATAGATCATTCTTTTCAACGTTTATTTTGAGAACCTAAATTACCTTTTATTCCAAATTTGTTTCCTCTTTCTTTTAGTACATTTCTTTCAGTACATTTATTTTTGCACATGAGTTTCTCTTTTTGGATCCCTAGGGCACCTGGTCACTCATCCATCACCCTGAGCTGCTTCTCCATGGCAGGGCCTTGCTTTGATGTCCGGCCTCTGATCTGGGACGAGTCTCTCTGGACCAGGTTTCTGCTTGAGGGTACGGATCACCTGACTTACCATTCTTCCCTCTCTCCTCAAGGTCAGACACCTACTTGGCCTCCCTCTTCATTTCCTCAAAGATGTTTCTTTTTGAAAATTTCTTGCCTGTCTAATCCTGTCTTGGTATCTCTGACTCAGAGGGCCCACACTAGCACAATGAGGAAGACAAAGTCCAGGTTACAAGGTCGGGGGTGGGGGCAGGGAGGGGGTGACATAAAACACTTGAAGGCGTGTTGAGAGGACTGAGCCTTGGGGTGGCTTGCTGCTTCTGAGCAGGTAAGGGGGAGGAAAATTCAGACAGGAAAGAGATGCAGATGAAGCTTATAAATTGCCTTAATTCCCTTTTAGGAATTAAAGTAGAGAATCAGATTCCTTTTAATAATTTTTTGCCTGTGCTTCTGGAATGAGACAATTCTGATCTCATGGCTTTAGGGTCCCACATTAATCTCTTCATCTGCAGTCTGGGGGTGTGGAAACTACAAGCTTGCCAGGAATCGACACAACGCTGTGTTCCAACACCTGTCTCATCTCTCCCTCCCTCCCTCCCCTGTCCCTCTCCACTCCTTTCCCCACACAGCTTGCAGAGTTGTATCCAAACTATTATAATGACACTCTAAATTACAGGATGTATGGGGAAAGAGACTAGAAGAGAACACAAAAATGAAAACAGTGGATGTTTTATTGATAGGAAATAGTAGCATGTTGTTCTCCTGTTTTCTAATTTATTTTTTATTGCCATAATATACGTGTAAATGTTTTAAGGCAGGGTGGCAGGGGGATGGGGGTGGGGAATGAAGCCAGGCTCTACAGAACAAATAGAACATTCCAGAAATCTATCCTACTTCTATTTGCCAACTTTGGACAACCTCCCTGTAAGGGTGGGTCACTTCCCTTAGTTTTGTTTTCTGTTCAATCAATAAAAGAATAGAACAAATATTGATTGTATCACCAGTTTGTTCTCCAGTTTTATGGCATATGTAAATCCACTCTTAAATATTTGTATACACTCATTCTCCATGTTAAATAATTTCTAAAACAGAAAAATAATCTGTGAGTAGCAGTTAAGCAGGCATGTGGTGCTTGGATGCTTACCTAGGGGCTGTTTTCCTTTCCTCTCAGGCACATGAAATGATGTGAAAATACAATTTATTTTTAAGACAAGTTTCAACAAAGAATAGAAAAACTTAATCAGTTGCAGATTATACCAAATAATAAAAACTTTTATTTTAGTATTTGTTCATCCTTTCTAATATATCTGTAAATTCAACCCCAGATATATATATCTCTTTAATAATATAAAAATAAATTACTAATTATTTCAGTTAACATTATTGTTATATAAAAACAATTTCAATCATTATTAAAAAAAAGAGAAATTTCCCTTCAAAAGCTTATTTATGGTTATGCTAATAGAAATCTAACCAAAGACATTTAGGGAAAATTGATACGTCCTAGAACAATATCATGGTGGTATGTTTCAAGGACACAGGCAAAGCATGATAGATGCAGACAATAAGAATGTCTCAAAGAAACTGTAGAGGAGAGCAGTTTGCACCCCCCCCATATGTCTCTTTGGCATGAGGATTAATTTAGGCTGATTATTTTGAAGACACAGAATGTCTTACATTTTTTAATTAATTAATTAATTAATTTAACTTTGGCTGCGTTGGTCTTTGTTGCTGCGCATGGGCTTTCTCTAGTTGCAGCGAGCGGGGGCTACTCTTGTTGTGGAGCATGGGCTCTAGGCACGTGGGCTTCAGTAGTTGTGGCACGTGGGCTTCAGTGGTTGTGGCTCGTGGGCTCAGTAGTTGTGGCTCGCGGGCTGTAGAGCACAGGCTCAGTAGTTGTGGCGCACGGGCTTAGTTGCTCTGTGGCATGTGGGATCTTCTTGGACCAGGGCTCAAACCTGTGTTCCCTGCATTGGCAGGCAGATTCTTAACCACTGCACCACCAGGGAAGCCCAGAAGGTCTTTCTTTTTACCTCCCCCTTAGCTGCCTAAAGCTTTGAGATGAAGGGACTGTCCTTGGAACAGAATTATCAGCAGGGAGGGATTTCTGCAAAAAATTGGGATAAGGGGTGGGGGTGGGGGGGAACTGGCAGAGCCCAGAGGCCAGAGTCCACTCTGTGTCCCACTGTCCCAGCAAATATTTGTTTACCAACATTTGCTTTTCCATCTCCACGTGAATTGCCTTCACCCCCTTTGAATTTTCAAGCCACTACTCCCAACATCCTCTTTCGTCTTTAGCTGAAGACGGTATTTAAGATGAGGGCCTTGACCATTTTAGCAAGTTACTCAGTTTTCCTGGGTCTCTCCCATGTATACATATTATTAAATTTTGTTTATTTTCTCCTGTTAGTCTGTCTCATGACCATTTTACTCTTAGACCAGCCAGAAGAACTTAGAGTACATTTTCTTCCTCCCCAATAAAACTATGGGACACATTTTGTGGGTCTTATCACACATATCTTGTAATTACATAACTAAGTAGTTTTCTAATTATTTCCCAGGATAACCCACACAACTAAAGCCATAACAGAAGACAAAGGGATATAGAGGTACGATAGGGGTGTGGACTAATGAGCTCTTTATTTTTTAAACATTCTAATAATTCACCATTATTCCAGATTTCCCAAATTACCCCAAATATAATTTCTGTCCTGGTCTTGTGAATGTCTCAAGTAGGACAAGCTGTATTGTCAGGTGGGATGGAGTCACTATGTAGGCGGGCAACACTCCAAAGATGTGAACTAGTAAAACCAAAAGAGAAACAGACTTGGAGAGCTGGGGCCAAACTGGACTCTCCTCTCCTCAAGCTCATGTACCTTCACCTCCTGGGCCACTTGCTCCTAAGGCCCCAGGACAACTGCAAACATGTGAAACACAAAACTGGGTCCCAGGGCCCAAAAGAACCAGGACCAGGAATGGGTACTTCCGAGCAAGGCCTCAGCCCCCAAGGAATGGAAAAGGAGCCAAGAAAGGGTGAAACATTTGAATGGATCAATTACCATAGGAAAGCTGGATAAAAAGTCTACTATTCAAAAAAGATGCCAATGCCAGGTAACCTGATGGTTGATTTTAATGTAACCTTTAACCCTAGAGCTATTTAAACTATTCTGTCATAGGATAAAATAAAGAGCCCCCCCCCCAGTAATATCATGAAGCCAGGAAAACTTTAATTCCAAAGTCTAATAAAGATGGTAATGATGTACTGAGAAATGCAAGTATGGTTCAACATTAGAAAACTTATCAACATGTTTTATACTAATACCTATAACAGCAAATCCTTTATCATATGAAGTCATTTAATAACATTTAGCAGATACTCTTAGTAAAACACTGCAAAGACAGAAAAGCTCTGAAATAAAAGGAAAGCTGTTTAACAAAATCTAATGAGAGTTGTCCTCTTGAATAATGAGGCACTAAAATCATTTCAGTTAAAATCAAGGACTGGGTGGGGGCGGAGTCAAGATTGTGTATGAGGAGGATGCGGAATTCGCATCTCCACACAACTAGGGCACCTACCAGGCACCCGTGGGGGACCATGGACACCTAAGGGGATGGAAGGAACCCCAAGCAACCAGGTAGGACGTGGGGCATGGGGGGAGTGAAGGGGAAGGAGAAGTGGAGGTGGGACAAGACTGGCACCCCTGAGGGGCAGCTGGGGGAGGGGAAGGGATCCCACACCCGAAGGGGGAAATTGGGGGACCATTGGGAGGGCAGAGGATCAAAAGGGAGCGTGGCCAGGTTTCTCCTGCCCAGGTGGACCCCCAGGAACCTGCTGAGATCCCAGACCTGATCCTCTGCCCACTGAGGGCCCCTCCAGCCACACGGGTCCTGAAGGAGAGGGAATGGGGAGCAAAATTAAAAGCCAGACCTCTGGGACCAGCACCCCTGAGGGGTGGCTGGGGGAGGAGATGAGTTCCTACACCCAGTGGGACCCACCCACATTTAGGGGTCCAGCGGTGACGGGGGAGACACTGGGGGAGATGGTGGGGGAGGGGCGCGAAGGAACAGAAGGGAACAGGGCCAGTGCATTCCCTGTCCACTAAGGCACCGGGGAACCTGTTGGGCTCCCGGGCCTAATCCTGTGCCCTCAGAGCCTCCCTCCTGCTGTGCAGAGCCCAAGCCCCACCCCTACACCCCACCAAGGGCCCCACCTCTATACTCGGAGACCCCCTCAAACAAAGGGCCTAAACCCCACTCACACACCCTCACTCAGGGCCCTACCTCCAAACTCTGGAACTCCACACTCCAGAGGCCCTCCTTTCACGTGCTGCCACTCCCCTTCTGCACAGGTCCTAAGCAGAGGCCCTGCCCCACGCTTGAATGATGCCCTGCCTAGGCCCCACCCCCAGGGCCTTTTCCGGCTGCCTGTGTCCTGAGCCTAGGCCCCGCCCCACGCTCAAATGTCACACCACCACCCGCCTAGGTCCTGCCCCACCCAAAACCCCACCCCTGCCTAAGTTCCACCCCTGCCTGAACTCTGCCCCCATAGCCAAGGCTTTATTATTTTTTCTTTTTTCATCTTTTAGATTGGGGTTTAGATAGTGGATTCATTGTTGTTGATTCACTTATATTTTTATTTTTTCTAATAAATCTTTTACTTTTCTAATTTTATTTTATTCTTTACACTTTGTTATTGTTCTCTCCTTTTGTCCTGTTCCCCGCCCGCCCCCGTTTTTTTTCTCTGTTGTGGTTTTATTTTACCATGTTGCAGTTGTTTCAATTGTATTTTTATTTTTCCTAATATATTTTTTATCTTTCTAATTTTATTTCGTTCTATTCTTTGTTATTGTACCACTCCTTTTTTTAATTTTTCTTTCTCTTTTTTCTTTTTTTTGCCACACAACACAGCTTGTGGGATCTTGGTTCCCAGGCCAGAGGTCCAGCCCCAGCTCCTATGGTGGGAGCTCTGAGTCCAAACAGCTAGACTAACAGAGAACTTCAGACCCCAGGGAATATTAATTGGAGTGAGGCCTCCTGGAGGTCCTCATCTCAGCACCAAGACCCGGTTCTATCCAACTGCCTGCAAACTCCAGTCCTGGACACCTCAGGCCAAACAAACAATAAGAGGGGAATAGAGCCCCACCCATCAAAAAAAAAATGAAATGACAAAAAAATACATTACAGATAAAGGAGCAAGGTAAAAACCTAAAAGACCAAATAAACAAAGACACAATAGGCAACCTACCTGAAAAAGAATTCAGAGTAATGATAATAAGATGATCCAAAGTCTCAGAAACAGAATGGAGAAAATACAAGAAACATTTAACAAGGAACTAGAAGAACTAAAGAGCAAACAAACAGTGATGAACAAGGCAATAACTGAAATTAAAAACACTCTGGAAGGAATCAATAGCAGAATGACTGAGGCAGAAGAATGGATAAGTGACCTGGAAGATAGAATGGTGGAAGTAACTGCTGGAGAGCAGAATAAAGAAAAAAGAATGAAAACAATTGAGGACAGTCTCAGAGACCTCTGGGACAACATTAAATGCACCAACATTTGAATTATAGGGGTCCCAGAAGAAGAAGAGCAAAAGAAAGGGACTGAGAAAGTATTTGAAGAGATTATAGTTGAAAACTTCCCTAACATGGGAAAGGAAATAGTCAATCAAGTCCACGAAGCCAGAGAGTCCCATACAGGATAAACCCAAAGAGAAACATTCCGAGACACACATTAATCAAACTATCAAACATTAAATACAAAGAAAAAATATTTAAAGCAGCAAGGGAAAAGCAACAAATAACATACAAGGGAATCCCCATAAGGTGAACAGCTGATCTTTCAGCAGAAACTCTGCGAGCCAGAAGGGAGTGGCAGGACATATTTAAAGTGATGAAAGGAAAAAACCTATAACGAAGAGTACTCTACCCAGCAAGGATCTCATTCAGATTCGATGGAGAAATCAAAAGCTTTACAGACAAGCAAAAGCTACGGGAATTCAGCACCACCAAACCAGCTTTACAACAAAAGCTAAAGGAACTTCTCTAAGCGAGAAACACAAGAGGAGAAGAAAAAGACCCACAAAAACAAACACAAATCAATTAGAAAATGGTAATAGGAACATACATATCGATAATCACCTTGAATGTAAGTAAATGGATTAAGTGCTCCAACAAAAAGACAGAGACTGGCTGAATGGATACAAAAACAAGACCCGTATATATGCTGTCTACAAGAAACCCACTTCAGACCTAGGGACACATACAGACTGAAAGTGAGGGGATGGAAAAAGATATTCCATGCAAATGGAAATCACAAGAAAGCTGGAGTAGCAATACTCATATCAGATAAAATAGACTTTAAAATAAAGACTGTTACAAGAGATAGGAAAGGACAGAACATAATGATCAAGGGATCAATACAAGAAGAAAACATAACAATTATAAATATTTATGCACCCAATATAGGAGCACCTCAATACATAAGGCAAATGCTAACAGCAATAAAAGGAGAAATTGACAGTAACACAATAATAGTGAGGGACTTTAACACGCCACTCACACCAATAGACAGATCATTCAGACAGAAAAAAAATAAGGAAATGCAAGCTTTAAATGACACAATAGACCAGATAGAGTTAATTGATACTTTTAGGACATTCCACCCAAAAGCAGAAGAATATACTTTCTTCTCAAGTGCACATGGAACGTTTTCCAGAGTAGATCACATTTTGGGTCACAAATCAAACCTTGGAAGATTTAAGAAAATTGAAATCGTATCAAGCATCTTTGCCAACCACAACGCTTTGAGATTAGAAATCACTATACAGGAGAGAACCTGTAAAAAGTAAAAATACATGGAGGTTAAACAGTGCACTGCTAAATAACCAACAGATCACTGAAGAAATCAAATAGGAAATCAAAAATTACCTAGAAACAAATGACAATGAAAACATGATGATCCAAAACCTATGGGACACAGCAAAAGCAGTTCTAAGAGGGAAGTTCATAGAAATTCAAGCTCACCTCAAGAAACAAGAAAAATCTCAAATAAACAATCTAATCTTACATCTAAAGCAACTAGAAAAAGAAGAACAAAGAAAATCCAAAATTAGTAGAAGGAAAGAAATCATAAAGACCAGAGCAGAAATGAATGAAATAGAAACAAAGAAAACAATAGCAAAGATCAATAAAGCTAAAAGCTGGTTCTTTGAGAAGATAAACAAAATTGATAAACTTTTATCCAGACTCATCAAGAAAAAGAGGGAGAAGACTCAAATCAATTATACTAGAAATGAAAAAGGAGAGATTACAACTGACACTGCAGAAATACAAAAGATCATAAGAGATCATACAAGCAATGATATGCTAATAAAATGGACAAGCTGGAAGAAAAGGACAAATTCTTGGAAAAGTACAACCTTCCAATATTGAACCAGGAAGAATTAGAAAATATAAACAGACCAAATACAGGTAATGAAATTGAAAATGTAATTAAAAATCTTCCACCAAACAAAAGTCCAGGACCAGATGGCTTCACAGGCAAATTCTATCAAACATTTAGAGAAGAGTTAACACCTACCCTTCTCAAATTCTTCCAAAAAATTGTGGAGGGAGGAACACCCCCAAACTCGTTCTACAAGGCCACCATCACCCTGATACCAAAACCAGACAAAGATATCACAAAAAAAGAAAACTATACACCAATATCACTGATGAACATAGATACAAAAAGCCTTAACAAAATACTAGCAAAGAGCATCCAACAACACATTAAAAGGATCAAGTGGGATTTATCCCAGGAATGCAAGGATTCTTCAATATACACAAGACAACCAATGGGATACACCATATTAACAAATTAAAAAATAAAAACCAAATGATCATCTCAATAGATGCAGAAAAAGCTTTTGGCAAAATTCAACACCCATTTATAATAAAAACTCTCCAGAAAGTGTGCACAGAGGGAACCTACCTCAACATAATAAAAGCCATGTATGACAAACCCACAGCAAACATCATTCTCAATGGTGAAAAACTGAAAGTGTTTCCTCTCAGCTCAGGAACAAGACAAGGATGTGCACTCTTGCCACTATTATTCAACATAGTATTGGAAGTCCTAGACACAGCAATCAGAGAAGAAAAAGAAATAAAAGCAATACAAATTAGAAAAGAAGTGAAACTGTCACTGTTTGCTGATGACATGATACTGTACATAGAAAAGCCTAAAGATGCCACCAGAAAACTACTAGAACTAATCAATGAATTTGGTAAGGGTGCAGGATACAAAATTAATGCACAGAAATCCGGTGCATTCCTATACACTAACAACAGAAGATCAGAAAGAGAAATTAAGGAAACAATCCCATTTACCATTGCAACAAAAAGAATAAAATACCTAGGAATAAACCTACCTAAGGAGGCAAAAGACCTGTACTCAGAAAACTATAAAACACTGATGTAAGCAATCAAAAAGATAACAAAAACAGATGGAGAGATATACCATGCTCCTGGATTGGAAGAATCAATATTGTGAAAATAACTATACTACCCACAGCAATCTACAGGTTCAATGCAATCCCTATCAAATTTCCAGTGGCATTTTTCACAGAACTAGAAAAAGAAATTTTACAATTTGTGTGGAAACAGAAAGGACCCCGAATAGCCAAAGCAATCTTGAGAAAGAAAAACGGAGCTGGAGGAATCAGGCTCCCTGACTTCAGACTATACTACAAAGCTACAGTAATCAAGATAGTATGGTACTGGCACAAAAACAGAAATACAGATCAATGGAACAGGATAGAAAGCCCAGAGATAAATCCATGCACATATGGTCACCTTATCTTTGACAAAGGAGGCAAGAATATACAATGGAGAAAAGACAGCCTCTTCAATAAGTGGTGCTGGAAAAACTGGACAGCTACATGTAAAAGAATGAAATTAGAACACTCCCTAACATCATACACAAAAATAAACTCAAAATGGATAAAAGACTTAAATGTATGGCCAGACACTATAAAACTCTTAGAGGAAAACATAGGCAGAGCACTCTATGATGTAAATCACAGCAAGATCCTTTTGGACCCACCTCCTAGAGAAATGAAAATAAAAACAAAAATAAACAAATGTGACCTAATAAAATTTAAAAGCTTTTGCACAACAAAGGAAACCATAACAAGACGAAAAGACAACCCAGAGAATGGGAGAAAATATTTGCAAATGAAGCAACTGACAAAGGATTAATCTCCAAAATATACAAGCAGCTCATGCAGCTCAATATCAAAAAAGCAAACAGGAGTAGGGGCAAGATGGCAGAAGAGTAAGACGTGGAGATCACCTTCCTTCCCACAGATACAGTAGAAATACATCTACACGTGGAACTGCTCCTACAGAACACCCACTGAACGCTGGCAGAAGACGTCAGACCTCCCAAAAGGCAAGAAAATCCCCACGTACTTGGGTAGGGTAAAAGAAAAAAGAAATAACAGAGACAAAAGAATAGGGACGGGACCTGCGCCAGTGGGAGGGAGCCGTGAAGGAGGAAAGGTTTCCAGGCACTAGGAAGCCCCTTTGAGGGCAGAGACTGCGGGTGGCAGAGGGGGGAAGCTTCAGAGCCGCGGAGGAGAGCGCAGCCACAGGGGTGCGGAGGGCAAAGCGGAGAGACTCCCGCACAGAGGCTCGGCACCAACCAGCACTCACCAGCGCGAGAGGCTTGTCTGCTAACCCGCCGGGGCGGGCAGGGGCTGGGAGCTGAGGCTCGGGCTTTGGTGCTAGCCAGGAGGGAGTCCGGGAAAAAGTCTGCAGCTGCCGAAGAGGCAAGAGACTTTTTCTTGCCTCTTTGTTTCGCGGCGCGCAAGGAGAGGGGATTCAGAGCGCTGCCTAAACGAAATCCAGAGACGGGTGCGAGCCGCGGCTATCAGCGCGGATCCCACAGCAACAGGGGTGCAGAGGGAAAAACGGAGAGATTCCCGCACAGAGGCTCAGCGCCGAGCAGCGCTCACCAGCCCGAGAGGCTTGTCTGCTCACCCGCTGGGGCAGGCGGGGCTGGGAGCTGAGGCGCGGGCTTCGGTTGGATCGCAGGGAGAGGACTGGGGTTGGCGGCATGAACACAGCCTGAAGGGGTTGGCGTGCCGCGGCGAGCCGGCAGGGAGCCGGAGAGGAGGTCTGCAGCCGCTGAAGAGGCAAGAGACTTTTTCTTGCCTCTTTGTTTCGCGGCGTGCAAGGAGAGGGGATTCAGAGCGCCGCCTAGACGAACTCCAGAGGCGGGCGCGAGCCGCGGCTAACAGTGCGGACCCCAGAGACGGGCGTGAGCCGCGGCATCAGCGCGGACCCCAGAGACTGGTAGGAAACGCTAAGGCTGCTGCTGCCGCCACCAAGAAGCCTGTGTGCGAGCACAGGTCACTCTCCACACTGCCCCTCCCAGGAGCCGGTGCAGCTCGCCACTGCCAGGCTCCCGTGATCCAGGGACAACTTCCCCGGGAGAACACACGGCGCGCCTCAGGCTGCTGCAATGTCACGACGCCTCTGACGCCGCAGGCTCGCCCCGCCTCCTCCGTACCGCTCCCTCCCCCGGCCTGAGTGAGCCAGAGCCCCCGAAGCAGCTGCTCCTTTAACCCCGTTCTGTCTGGGCGGGGAACGGACACCCTCAGGCGACGTACATGCAGAGGCGGGTCCAAATCCAAAGCTGAACGCTGGGAGCTGTACGAACAAAGAAGAGAAAGGGAAATCTCCCCCAGCAGCCTCAGAAGCAGCGGATTAAAGCTCCACAAACAACTTGATGTGCCTGCATCTGTTGAATACCTGAATAGACAACGAATCATCCCAAATTCAAAAGGTGGACTTTAGGAGCAGGATATATTAATTTCCCCTATTCCTTTTTTTGTGAGTGTATATGTGTATGCTTCTGGGCGAGATTTTGTCTGTATAGCTTTGCTTTCACCATCAGTCCTAGGGTTAGGTCTGTCCAATTTTTTTTTTTTTTTACTTAAAAAAATTTTTTTTCCTAATATATGTTTTCTTAATAATTTTTTCCGTATTTTCTATTTTTAGAAATTAAAAAAATTTTTAATAAGTTTTTTCATATTTTTTATTTTAAAAAATTAAAATTTTTTTTCTTAATAAATTTTTTTCTTAAAAATCTTTTTCTTATTTTTTACTATAAAAAATTAATAAATCTATTTTTAAAAATTAAAAAAAATTTTTTCTGAATACATTTACTCTTAATAATTTTTTTTCTTATTTTTTATTATAATAGCTTTATTTTATTTTATTTTATCCTCTTTTTTTCTTTCTATTTTTTTCTCCCTTATATTCTGAGCTGTGTGGATGAAAGGCTCTTGGTGCTCCAGCCAGGCATCAGGGCTGTGCCTCTGAGGTGGGAGAGACAACTTGAGGACACTGGTCCACAAGAGACCTACCAGCTCCACATAATACCAAACGGCAAAAATCTCTCAGAGATCTCCATCTCAACATCAAGACCCAGCTTCACTCAACGACCAGCAAGCTACAGGGCTGGACACCCTATGCCAAACAACTAGCAAGACAGGAACACAGCCCATCCATTAGCAGGGAGGCTGCCTAAAATCATAAGGCCACAGGCACCCCAAAACACACCACCAGACGTGGACGTGCCCACCAGAAAGACAAGATTCAACCTCATCCACCAGAACACAGGCAATAGTCCCCTCCATCAGGAAGCCTACACAACCCACTGAACCAACCTTACCCACTGGGGACAGATACCAAAAACAACGGGAACTACGAACCTGCAGCCTGTGAAAAGGAGACCCCAAACACAGTAAGATAAGCAAAAGGAGACGACAGAAAAACACACAGAAGATGAAGGAGCAGGGTCAAAACACACCAGACCTAACAAATGAAGAGGAAATAGGTAGTCTACCTGAAAAAGAATTCAGAATAATGATAGTAAGGATGATCCAAAATCTTGGAAATAGAATAGACAAAATGCAAGAAACATTTAACAAGGATGTAGAAGAACTAAAGAGGAAGCAAGCAACGATGAAAAACACAATAAATGAAATTAAAACTACTCTAGATGGGATCAATAGCAGAATAACTGAGGCAGAAGAAAGGATAAGTGACCTGGAAGATAAAATGGTGGAAATAACTACTGCAGAGCAGGATAAAGAAAAAAGAATGAAAAGAACTGAGGACAGTCTCAGAGACCTCTGGGACAACATTAAACGCACCAACATTCGAATTATAGGGGTCCCAGAAGAAGAAGAGAAAAAGAAAGGGACTGAGAAAATATTTGAAGAGATTATAGTTGAAAACTTCCCTAATATGGGAAAGGAAATAGTTAATCAAGTCCAGGAAGCACAGAGAGTCCCATACAGGATAAACCCAAGGAGAAACACGCCAAGACACATATTAATCAAACTGTCAAAAATTAAATATAAAGAAAACATATTAAAAGCAGCAAGGGAAAAACAACAAATAACACACAAGGGAATCCCCATAAGGTTAAGAGCTGATCTTTCAGCAGAAACTCTGCAAGCCAGAAGGGAGTGGCAGGATATACTTAAAGTGATGAAGGAGAAAAACCTACAACCAAGATTACTCTACCCAGCAAGGATCTCATTCAGATGTGATGGAGAAATTAAAACCTTTACAGACAAGCAAAAGCTGAGAGAGTTCAGCACCACCAAACCAGCTTTACAACAAATGCTAAAGGAACTTCTCTAGGCAAGAAACACAAGAGAAGGAAAACACCTACAATAACAAACCCAAAACATTTAAGAAAATGGGAATAGGAACATACATATCGATAATTACCTTGAATGTAAATGGATTAAATGCTCCCACCAAAAGACACAGACTGGCTGAATGGATACAAAAACAAGACCCATATATATGCTGTCTACAAGAGACCCACTTCAGACCTAGAGACACATACAGACTGAAAGTGAGGGGATGGAAAAAGATATTCCATGCAAATGGAAATCAAAAGAAAGCTGGAGTAGCAATTCTCATATCAGACAAAATAGACTTTAAAATAAAGACTATTATAAGAGACAAAGAAGGACACTATATAATGATCAAGGGATCGATCCAAGAGGAAGGTATAACAATTGTAAATATTTATGCACCCAACATAGGAGCACCTCAATACATAAGGCAAATACTAACAGCCATAAAAGGGGAAATCGACAGCAACACAATCATAGTAGGGGACTTTAACACCCCACTTTCACCAATGGACAGATCATCCAAAATGAAAATAAATAAGGAAACACAAGCTTTAAATGATACATTAAACAAGATGGACTTAATTGATATTTATAGGACATTCCACCCAAAAACAACAGAATACACATTTTTCTCAAGTGCGCATGGAACGTTCTCCAGGATAGATCATATCTTGGGTCACAAATCAAGCCTTGGTAAATTTAAGAAAATTGAAATCGTATCAAGTATCTTTTCCGACCACAGTGCTATGAGAATAGATATCAATTACAGGAAAAGATGTGTAAAAAATACAAACACATGGAGGCTACACAATACACTACTTAATAATGAAGTGATCACTGAAGAAATCAAAGGGGAAATCAAAAAATACCTAGAAACAAATGACAATGGAGATACGACGACCCAAAACCTATGGGACGCAGCAAAAGCAGTGCTAAGAGGGAAGTTTATAGCAATACAAGCCTACCTCAAGAAACAGGAAACATCTCGAATAAACAACCTAACCTTGCACCTAAAGCAATTAGAGAAAGAAGAACAAAAAAACCCCAAAGCCAGCAGAAGGAAAGAAATCATAAAGATCAGGTCAGAAATAAATGAAAAAGAAATGAAGGAAACAATAGCAAAAATCAATAAAACTAAAAGCTGGTTCTTTGAGAAGATAAACAAAATTGATAAACCATTAGCCAGACTCATCAAGAGAAAAAGGGAGAAGACTCAAATCAATAGAATTATAAATGAAAAAGGAGAAGTAACCACTGACACTGCAGAAATACAAAAGATCATGAGAGATTACTACAAGCAACTCTACGCCAATAAAATGGACAACCTGGAAGAAATGGACAGATTCTTAGAAATGCACAAACTGCCGAGACTGAACCAGGAAGAAATAGAAAATATGAACAGACCAATCACAAGCACTGAAATTGAAACTGTGATTAAAAACCTTCCAACAAACAAAAGCCCAGGACCAGATGGCTTCACAGGCGAATTCCATCAAACATTTAGAGAAGAGCTAACACCTATCCTTCTCAAACTCTTCCAAAATATAGCAGAGGGAGGAACACTCCCAAACTCATTCTACGAGGCCACCATCACCCTGATACCAAAACCAGACAAAGATGTCACAAAGAAAGAAAACTACAGGCCAATATCACTGATGAACATAGATGCAAAAATCCTCAACAAAATACTAGCAAACAGAATCCAACAGCACATTAAAAGGATCATACACCATGATCAAGTGGGGTTTATCCCAGGAATGCAAGGATTCTTCAATATACGTAAATCAATCAATGTGATACACCATATTAACAAATTGAAGGAGAAAAACCATATGATCATCTCAATAGATGCAGAGAAAGCTTTCGACAAAATTCAACACCCATTTATGATAAAAGCCCTGCAGAAAGTAGGCATAGAGGGAACTTTCCTCAACATAATAAAGGCCATATATGACAAACCCACAGCCAACATCGTTCTCAATGGTGAAAAACTGAAACCATTTCCACTAAGATCAGGAACAAGACAAGGTTGCCCACTCTCACCACTATTATTCAACATAGTTTTGGAAGTGTTAGCCACAGCAATCAGAGAAGAAAAAGAAATAAAAGGAATCCAAATCGGAAAAGAAGAAGTAAAGCTGTCACTGTTTGCAGATGACATGATACTATACATAGAGAATCCTAAAGATGCTACCAGAAAACTCCTAGAGCTAATCAATGAATTTGGTAAAGTAGCAGGATACAAAATTAATGCACAGAAATCTCTTGCATTTCTATACACTAATGACGAAAAATCTGAAAGTGAAATTAAGAAAACACTCCCGTTTACCACTGCAACAAAAAGAATAAAATATCTAGGAATAAACCTACCTAAGGAGACAAAAGACCTGCATGCAGAAAATTATAAGACACTGATGAAAGAAATTAAAGATGATACAAATAGATGGAGAGATATACCATGTTCCTGGATTGGAAGAATCAACATTGTGAAAATGACTCTACTACCCAAAGCAATCTACAGATTCAATGCAATCCCTATCAAACTACCACTGGCATTTTTCACAGAACTAGAACAAAAAATTTCACAATTTGTATGGAAACACAAAAGACCCTGAATAGCCAAAGCAATCTTGAGAACGAAAAATGGAGCTGGGGGAATCAGGCTCCCTGACTTCAGACTATATTACAAAGCTACAGTAATCAAGACAGTTTGGTACTGGCACAAAAACAGAAATATTGATCAATGGAACAGGATAGAAAGCCCAGAGATAAACCAACGCACATATGGTCACCTTATCTTTGATAAAGGAGGCAAGCATATACAGTGGAAAAAAGACAGCCTCTTCAATAAGTGGTGCTGGGAAAATTGGACAGATACATGTAAAAGTATGAAATTAGAACACTCCCTGACACCATGCACAAAAATAAACTCAAAATGGATTAAAGACCTAAGTGTAAGACCAGACACTATCAAACTCTTAGAGGAAAACATAGGCAGAACACTCTATGACATAAATCACAGCAAGATTCTTTTTGACCCAGCTCCCAGAGAAATGGAAATAAGAACACAAATAAACAAATGGGACCTAATGAAACTTAAAAGCTTTTGCACAGCAAAGGAAACCATAAACAAGACCAAAAGACAACCATCAGAATGGGAGAAAATATTTGCAAATGAAGCAACTGACAAAGGATTAATCTCCAAGATTTACAAGCAGCTCATGCAGCTCAATAACAAAAAAAGGAACAACCCAATCCAAAAATGGGCAGAAGACCTAAATAGACATTTCTCCAAAGAAGATATACAGATGGCCTACAGACACATGAAAGAATGCTCAATATCATTAATCATTAGAGAAATGCAAATCAAAACTACAATGAGGTATCATCTCACACTGGTCAGAATGGCCATCATCAAAAAATCTAGAAACAATAAATGCTGGAGAGGCTGTGGAGGAAAGGGAACTCTCTTGCACTGTTGGTGGGAATGTAAATTGATACAGCCACTATGGAGAACAGTATGGAGGTTCCTTAAAAAACTACAAATAGAACTACCATACAATCCAGCAATCCCACTACTGGGCACATACCCTGAGAAAACCATAGTTCAAAAAGAGTCATGTACCAAAATGTTCATTGCAGCTCTATTTACAATAGCCAGGACATGGAAGCAACCTAAATGTCCATCGACAGATGAATGGATAAAGAAGATGTGGCACATATATACAATGAAATATTACTCAGCCATAAAAAGAAATGAAATGGAGGTATTTGTAATGAGGTGGATGGAGTTAGAGTCTGTCATACAGAGTGAAGTAAGTCAGAAAGAGAAAAACAAATACAGTATGTTAACACATATATACGGAATCTAAGGGAAAAAAAAGCCATGAAGAACCTAGTGGCAAGACGGGAATAAAGACACAGACCTACTAGAGAATGGACTTGAGGATATGGGGAGGGGGTGGGGTGAGATGTGACAGGGTGAGAGAGTGTCATGGACATATATACACTACCAAATGTAAAATAGATAGCTAGTGGGAAGCAGCCGCATAGCACAGGGAGATCAGCTCGGTGCTTTGTGACCACCTAGAGGGGTGGGATGGGGAGGGTGGGAGGGAGGGAGATGCAAGAGGGAAGAGATATGGGAACATATTGTATATGTATAACTGATTAACTTTGTTATAAAGCAGAAGCTAACACACCATTGTAAGGCAATTATACTTCAATAAAGATGTTTAAAAAAACAAAAAATGAAAAAAAAAAAAAAAGCAAACGACCCAATCCAAAAATGGGCAGAAGACCTAAATAGACATTTCTCCAAAGAAGACATACAGATTGCCAACAAACACATGAAAGGATGCTCAACATCACTAATCATTAGAGAAATGCAAATCAAAACTACAATGAGGTATCATCTCACAGCGGTCAGAATGGCCATCATCAAAAAATCTACAAACAATAAATGCTGGAGAGGGTGTGGAGAAAAGGGAACCCTCTTGCACTGTTGGTGGGAATGTAAATTGATACAGCCACTATGGAGAACAGTATGGAGGTTCCTTAAAAAACTTAAAATGGAACTACCATCCGACACAGCAATCCCACTACTGGGCATATACCCTGAAAATAGCATAATTCAAAAAGATACATGTACCACAATGTTCATTGCAGCACTATTTACAATAGCCAGGACATGGAAGCAACCTAACTGTCCATCGACAGAGGAATGGATAAAGAAGATGTGGAACATATATACAATGGAATATTACTTAGCCATAAAAAGAAGTGAAATCGAGTTTTTTGTAGTGAGGTGGATGGACCTGGAGTCTGTCATAAAGAATGAAGTAAGTCAGAAAGAGAAAAACAAATACCGTATGCTAACACATATATATGGAATCTAAAAAAAAAAAAAAAAAGATTCTGAAGAACTTAGGGGCAGGACAGGAATAAAGACGCAGACGTAGATAATGGACTTGAGGACACGGGGAGGGGGAAGGGTAAGCTGGGATGAAGTGAGAGAGTGGCATTGACATATACACTACCAGATGTAAAATAGATAGCTAGTGGGAAGCAGCCGCATAGCACAGGGAGATCAGCTTGGTGCTTTGTGACCACCTAGAGGGGTGGGATAGGGAGGGTGGAAGGGAGACACAAGAGGGAGGGGATATGGGGATATATGTATATGTATAGCTGACTCACTTTGTTATACAGCAGAAACTAACACAACAATGTAAATCAATTATACTCCAATAAAGATGTTAAAAAAATTAGTAAACAGCTTGGAATATAATTATAAAACTGCCGAGAAGCAAACAAACAAACAAATGAAAAAAATCAAATACAAAATCTTAATATCAACCAGAGAAAAGTAGAGCAAAAAGCAGCCTGAGTGTAAAGTTGAACACTGGGAATCAAAAACAATGAAAAAAAAATCTTCAGAGTTTTGAAAGAAAATGACAGTTAAAATAGAGGATACACTGAGGAAACATGATTTAAAAATTCTTTACATGAATTCAAGAAGACTTTTTGAGGTTTCACATATACGTGAGATCATGCAGTATTTGTGAAAGACCATTTCAAATGAACAAGTACTGCAGAAATTCATTACCACCATGCCCTTACTTACAGGCAATCTTCAAGCATAAAAATTAATTTCCCAGAAGGAGCTCAGATTGGCAGACACTCAAAAGAACAGCAGAATCATAAATATGTGAGTTAATATAAATGATCACTGTCTGAAGAAAATGACAATATTAATGTATTGCTGTACATGCAACAAAGTTGGAGGCATCAAGTTTCCTGATTTCAAAGTATATTACAAAGTTATAGTAATCAAAACATACTGGTCTTGGCATAAAGAGTGACATATGGACCAATGGAACAGATTGAAGAGACCAGAAATAAACCCACACATATATGCTCAGCTTATCTTCCACAAAGGCACGAGAATACACAATGAAGAAAGGATAATATCTCCAATAAGCGGTGTTGGAAAAACTGGAATTACACATGCAAATGGATAAAATTTGACCACTAACTTAAGGTAAAACCTGACTTAAAGGTAAAACCTGAAAACATAAAACTCCTTTAAGAAAACTTAGGTAAAAAGTTCCTTGACAGTGGTCTTGGCAATGATTTGTTGGATGTAACACCAAAAGCACCAGGGGAAAAAAAGCAAGAATAAACACTGAGAGTATATCAAATTGAAAAACTTCTACACAATAAAGGAAACAACAAAATGAAAACACAACCTACAGGGTGAGAGAAAATGCTTGCAAACCATATTTCCAATAGGCGCTTAATATCCAAAATATGTAAGGAACTTATACAGCTCTGCAGCAAAGACAAACAGATGACCCAATTTTAAAAACTGGCAGAGGACCTGAACAGACACTTTTTTAAAGAAGGAATACAAATGGCCAAGAAGTACAGGAAAAGATGCTCAACATCACTAATCATCATCAAATCCATGATGAGATATCATGTCACATCTGATAGGATAGATATTCTTAAAAAAAAAAAAAAGTTAAGTGTTGGCAAAGGTGTGGAAAAAGAAAGGGAACCCTTGTGCACTGTTGGTGGGAATGTAAATTGATACAACTGCTAGGGAGAAGAGTATAGAGGTTCCTCAAAAAATTTAAAATAGTACTGTCATATAATCCAGTAATCCCACTTCTGGGTACATATCCAAAGGAAATAAAATCACTATCTCAAGAAATACCTGCACTCTCATGTTCACTGTATCATTATTCACAACATCCAACATAAGAATCAACCTAAGTGGTTATTGATGGATGAATGGATAAAGAAAATATGATATATATACAATGGAATACTACTTAGCCTTAAAATAAAAGGAAATCCTGCCATTTACAACAGCATGGGTATAACTAGATGATACTATGCTAAGTCAAATAAGCCAGACATAGACAAATACAGCACGATCTCATATGTGAAATTTCAAAAAGTAGAACTCATCAAAGCAAAGAGCAGAACTTTGGTTCTGCTGGAGGGGATGGGAAATGGGGAAGTGTTGGTCAAAGGGTACAAACTCCCAGTTATAAGATAGAGAAGTTCTGGAGATCTAATGTAGAGCATGGTGACTATAGTTAATAATAAAGCATTGCATATTTGTGATGTATCTTAAATGTTCTCACACACACAAAAAAAAACAACAAGGTGACCATGTAAGGTGATGGATAACTTGAGCTAACGGAAGGGGAAGACAATAAAAGACCCCAGACAGCCAAAAGAAATCAGGAAAGGAGAAGAAAATCTACTCCAAATGATATAGGATACAGGATGCTGACCCCCGTGACACAGGAATACACATTCTTTAACCACACTCACAAAACTCAGAGCACATTCCAGGGGAGGGGAAGCAGATGGGGCAGGCACAAGTGGCCACCAGTGGTGGTGGGAAATGTTGGAGGCGCCTTTGGACACCAGCACCTGTTTCAAAATAATACTAATAAAGGCTTCCATAAAAGCAGCCGATGCCTGAAAGTGACGGTGACTCTCCAGGGTATAAGTTAGGACCAGATATGAGGTTCTCTCTGTTCTCCCTCCCTGATGGATAAATCACAGCAACTACAGACCAGAATTGGTCCATCCATGAGTCTGGATTTTGTTCATGGTAAGGCCTAACAGAGGA
Organism: Balaenoptera borealis; assembly: GCF_965194805.1. NCBI lineage: Eukaryota > Metazoa > Chordata > Mammalia > Artiodactyla > Balaenopteridae > Balaenoptera > Balaenoptera borealis. Next base: position 5,802,462 of record NC_138864.1, on the reverse strand, counting down.
AGGCAAAGGATGAGTGGATGAACACGTGACTTGGGGAATATCTCTGAGCACCACCTGTGTGCCAGGAAAGCGCCACGTCCTTCTTCCCAATGTATTTTCTCATTGGATATTCACACCCCAGTGATGGATGCTGGCAGCAACATCTTTCCTCCCGCTTCCTTCTGGCATCATCTCTCATTCTGGCAGAGTCTGACATTCAAATAGAAAGTTCTGCAACTCCAGGGTGTCCTAAGGAATAAACGTGGTTAAATGCATTTGAACCCGCCAAGCCTGTCAGAAGGAATTGGGCAAAACCACTGTGAAATGGGCACATCAAAAGCATCACACTGATAAATTTAGACTTTGTGTTTTAAGTTGACTTGGCAGGTTGTGTCATATTCCTTAGATATGAAGGCTGAGCAAATAACGGAACTCTACCACTGTAATTAAGAGAATCGTTTTCAAGCTGATTAAGCCATATTTACGCATACCAAATGAAGCCGTGTTGACAGGTAATGATTGAATACAGAAACAGGCTGTCAGGAGAAAGGAAGGAAGAAGGGGGATCTGAAAATGGGATAAAATGTCAAGGCTTCTGAAAAGGAAATTCTTCCCCTGACCCCGCCCTGAAGCTGCTCTTTGTTAATGCTCATATACTTTCTCCAAATAGGTATTTAGCTGAAGTTCTAAATTAAATATGAATTAGGTAAAAAGCATATCCCTGAATACACCTTGAGAATTACCTTATATTTAGATATGAGTTTGTGGTCTTAGAAGAGCTTTTACACACGTTTGATTATTTTTAGAACTCTGTGAGGCAGGTGCCATGGTCCCACTTTACAGATGTGGAAACTGAGGCTCATGGCTATTAAGTGACTCGTCAGAGGTGTCAACCATAGGTGGCAAGGAGAAAAATCAAAATCTGGACTTTTAAGTGAAAATCATATGTATTTTCCATTGCATCAACCATAACTGCCCCCCATGTGGAAAACTGCCTCTCCCTCTGTATTTTCTAATTTTCTTGGACAGTACATCTTAGTGTCCTTCCACATAGACATGACTTAGTCAACCACTGACCCTGGAGTCCAGGTCCTCACCGATTACTCACACCCCTGAGACAGCTTCCGTATAAATCGTGGATTATTTCCTTAGAATGAACTTCTAGAAGTAGAATCCAGATCACACCTTCTAAACGTTTCTAATACTTTACATACATTGTCAAGTGGTGTATGATTTCACATCCTCGGTGCAGAAGATGATGCCTGAGCACACACAACGCTGGTGCCTCTGCCCCTTCTTGCAGCTATTTGTTAGCTGTTGTAGAAAATGCCAAGCTGAAAACTCCAGGCGTGGTTCCTGTCCTGGTGGGTTAGGGTTAGGGTTAGGGTTAGGGTGACACATACTATGGACACCGATGACAGCAAGAGCTACTGTCGGGTGTTCTGACCTGGGCCGGGCAGGGGTCCAGGCACTAAATACATATAAGTGATGCCACCCTCATCCTGTCCCGTCAGATGCCCATGACTCCCTCACTGTACAGAAGAGGAAGGTGGGTACAGGGGTAACGTGGTGACCATGGGCTCCAGAGTTAAGAAGGAAAGGGCTGTGTTCCCTGCACTCGGAGGCTCCTTCCATTAATGGAATAATCGCTCAGACGGATGTCCCACCCCAGGGCGCTCCCCAGGGACACGGCTTTCCTAGATTGTCGCTAGCACAGCGCAGGGGCCCCACATGGTGAGCGGGTTGGATCCAAATTCTTGTACCTTTCCCTGTTATTTAAGTTCATCAAAAACTTTTCTTTTCATAGAAACAATATCATAAATAGTTTCTAGCCTTGTCTCCAAAACTTATTTTACCCATCTGAAATGACATTAGAATGATAAGACTATTTCAACCACATCTTTGCACAATTTAAAGCTCATTTCCATAGGAAATGGGAATTCCAAGAATCTGGCTCCCTCCTACAAAGAGGGGTGGGTGGAGGGCAGGAATCTTCAGCAGAGGTCAGGCTGGAAAAGGATGGCTCACTCTCATCATCCCACGTCGCTTAGAAGGAAGGTGGCCTGGCCCAGGGCTGCCGATGGGGTCGCTCCATGTGTACAGTGAATTTATAAATCCCAGAAAAGAGAACAGAATACCATAAATGCCCTAAATCCTCCCACCCAGACCTAGCAACTCTATCAGCTTCTAATTGTTTTACGTGTATGTGTGGGTGTGTGCAGTTATTTGAGTTTGCTCTTTCCAAACTTCGGCTACAACACCCAGGGTGAGGGTCTCTTCTGCCCACGAACTCCAATCCCATTCTTTGCCCTTCCCCAGAGAAAACCTGTAGCAATCTATGCTTTGTGTGCTCTGGTTCCATCAACAAAACTACACACACACACACACACACACACACACACTCCAATCACAATAGTGCATTGATTTTAATCTGTTGGATTTTTACATTTAAACAAGCATATTGTAATATATATTACTATCAGAACTTGCTTTTTAAAGTTTTACTTGGTTATACGTTTGACATTTCTCCACGTCGACATAAATTCAAATTCTGTAAAGTGGTACATTATATGAAAGAATGGACCATAATGAACTTATCCATTCTTCTACTGATGGCCATTACGTAGACTGTTTCCATTTTCTGTGTTGTTAAAAACAATGATTTAACAAATATACTTGTTCATGTCTCCTTGTACAAAATCCACGAGGGCCTCTATGTACCCAGAATCAGAAACGCACAATCATTGCACATTGCCTTGCTATACACATTTACAATTTTAAAATATTCTGCCAAACGTTTTCCCAAAGCAGCTCTTCCGCTGCACGCTTGCCCCAGCTGTCTGCAGCATCGTTCCCCCACCCCAAGCCAAGTTGTCTCATTCTTCAAAATAATGGACGAGAATTAGCTTTCTTCTGTATTGTTTTGCAGTTCCCAAAAAACTACTCAGGTTGAACACTGTTCCATATAATTCTGGTCATCAATATCTCCTTTCTGCTCCTGCCCTTTTCCCAAATATTTCTTCTTACTAATTTAGGGTTTAATTCATTTTGGGTACCAAATCCTTATTTTCATGGAATTTTTGTATTTTATTACAGAAAAATATTACATATATTTTTTATCTTGATTGAGAAAAATTTCACCACCCCCTATGCTACAGATTCTCATAGACTGAATGACTATTTTGCACATGTGGAGTCCTAAACCACCTGGGATTGGTGTTTTCATACAGGATGAGACTCTCTGAGCACCAGGGATCAGATCGCTGGCAGCTGCCCTTATGGGCCTTTTTCTCTCTGGGTTCCAGCGGGGACCCCGGGTTGGGATGGGCTGAGCCAGGAAGTCTCTATACTGAAATATCCCCACTCCTGGCTCTTACAAATCATCATTTTGTAAATCTTTTTCTTTTGGGATTTTCCTGTGAATCTTTCCTTCCTTCAGATGCTTTTCTGGCTGAGGTACATCTTCTCTACATCTTTCAGCTGTAATCTGAGGGGATCACACGGTCTTGGTTCTTATAAATGTAAAAATGCCTTCACTTCAGCCTTACTCTCAAAAGAGAGTTTTAATCACTAACGAATTTTAGTTTACAATTCTTTCCTCACCGCACTTGCAAAAATTTAAAATGTGTGTTGCCTGTTCACGTCCATTATTGTTGAGGGCAAGATGATGTCACTTTCGATTGTTGGTGTTTTATAGGGACCTGCACTTTCTCTCTGGGGCTTTTCAGGAATTTCTCCTGCTGCAGCATCACTGGGATGCAGCTGGGTGTCCTAACCGGACACTTGGTGGACCCTGTGAAGTGAAGACCTCGCATCTGTAAGCTCTTCTCAAAACTCCTTCATCAGTTGCCCCCTGCCTCTACCCACCCCTCCCCCTTCACTAAGGGAGGCACTTGTCACTAGGCAATTGGAGTTTTACTTTCAATGACCATATATTTCACCTGTAGCCTTTTTTTTTTTTTTACTTCTTTCTATATCTTAACTACCTTTTCTGTTTCATAGTCTGCTGTTCTTTAGACATGTGTTATTCTTTCATTAGTTTTAGTTTTGTTTAGTTTTATTAGTTTCTCCTACACATTGTCTTATTCTTTCTTGTCTCCTTCTTTCCTCCCTCCTTTTCCCCCTCTCTCTCTGTCTCTGTCTATGTATATATGCACATATATGTGTGTTTGGGGGTGTAATTTCCCTTAAGCCTGATTATAAAATGCATTCTACATTCTGTGGTCTCTACTTTTTTTGAAGAAACCATTGATTTGTTTCAATTTTTTCCCCCTTACCTAATCTAAATCCCCTGCCTCGTATTTGCATAAACCAAGGTATCATCCTAATGTGTTTCCTTCCATAACAGTCCATTCTCACATCATATAGGAACAAAATGAATAAAAACATATAGAGGTTTTTGTTTTGTTTTGTTTTGTTTTTGGCCATGCCGCGCGGCATGCAGGATCTTATTTCTCCGAACAGGGATCAAACCCGTGCCCCCTGCAGTGGAAGCACTAACCACTGGAACACCAGGGAAGTCCCTAGAGGTTTCTGTTTTGTTTTGTGCAATGCCTCTCTTAGGAAAAACAACTTTTCTTTCATTTATTTTTCTACCTAAAAACACATCATGGAAACTCCAGCAAGTAACTCATCTATCACTAAGTCATCTCTTTTAATCACTCTATATTAGCTCATGAATGTATGCACCATATTTCTTTCAGTCTTTCCATTACAGGTAAGCATTCACCATAATTCCTTATTTTCTCTGATTACAAGCAATGCCATAATAATAATAATAATAATAATAATAATAATAATAATAATAATAATAAACCCATGGCACAGACCTCCACATGCTGGGGTTTTCACTGTATGGTGGTCCCAGGGGTTGAACTGTTGGGTTGAAAGGTACGAAATTTCCGTTCTAGGCAACCACACTCTCCTATTTACCCAGAAGGCAGTAAGAAGTCTCATTAAGATACCAACAATAGATACCACCACTCACTTTTATTTTTACTACTCTTTTATTTATTTATTTGGTTGTGCCAGGTCTTAGTTTCAGCAGGCGGGCTCCTTAGTTGTGGCATATGAACTCTTGGCTGCGACATACATGCAGGATCTAGTTCCCTGACCAGGAATCGAACCTGGGTCCCCTGCATTGGGAGTGCAGAGTCTTACCCACTGTGCCACCAGAGAAGTCCCTACTATTCAAATCTTGCTATAAATTGATACTGTATTTCTTGATCACTTTATTTTAAAAATACATTTTTCATGTCCATTTTGGAATGTTCCATTCTCTCGACAACCTTAGGGGCAAATCTCCAATTTCTTGGTTCTGTAGTTTATTTTTCATGGCTTTGTATTTTTTTTTAGTATGTTTTATCATTTTTGATAAAAACTCATATTCCAAAGGAGTTTTCTTCTAAAAAAGCCCAACTTATATCCTTGAGCAGTTTCATGGTCACTTTGCCCTCACACTAGGGAGTTCACCTGTTATTAATCAGTTTTTTGGTAGTTTCTTGAATTAAGTTTCCCCCATAAAGATCATTATGAAAAGAAGTGGTTCTAACTTCCTGCCTTGAGGGTGACTCTTACCCAATCATGACTTACTATGCATAAGGCATTTTCACCAGTCTACATTGATGGGGGGAAATTTTCTGTTACTTACTCATAGTACTGTCATGGTTTCCCAGCTCTTGTTTTGAAAGGGGAAGCTACTCTGACCTTCTAGATGCACATGGGAGCTGCAGCCTCAGCTCACCTGTGCAGGTGTGAAAATCTCAACCCTTAAGACATGCCCTATCCTTTATTACTTAAGTAACTGTCACCACTATCATTTACTCATCTTTTAAAATGTTTGGTTTTCTATATAGTAGAATATACAAATGTTACAGGTTCATGAATATTTACACATGTACATACTTGTGAAGCTACCACCCTGGTCATAATATACAAGGTTTTCTATGTCCCCAAAAAGTTCCCTAATGCCCCTCACTGCTGTGGCACTATTCTCTATTCTCTCACCATCCATTAGTTATCTTGTTCTTGAACTTCAAATAAATAGAATCATAGATTATGTACTCTTTTTTTAAGGCTTCTTTTATTCAGCATACTATTTTTGAGACTCAACCCCTGTCTTGCATATAAGAAGCAGTTGATTCCTTTTGATAGCTGAGTGGTACTCTGCTGTATGAATGTGCCATAGTTTATAATCCATTCTCCTCTTGATGGGTGCCGAGGCTAGTTCCAGTTTGGGGCTATTCTGACTAAAGCAGACACGTGCACTGTTTCTCTTGGGTGTGTATCTAGGAGGAGAACTGTGTGCGTGGGGAGGCATGGGGTTAAGTTTGCCACATCAGGTTAGGAGAGCACCAGCTGCTTTTCTACAGTAATCAAAACAGTATGGTATTGGCACAAAAACAGACACATTGATCAGTGGAACAGAACAGAGAGCCCAGATATAAACCCACACACCTACAGTCAACTAATCTTTGACAAAGGAGGCAATAATATACAGTAGAGAAAAGACAGTCTCTTCAGCAAGTGGTGTTGGGAAAGTTGGACAGCTCCATGTAAATCAATGAAATTAGAACATTTCCTCACACCATACACAAAAATAAACTCAAAATGGATTAAAAACTTAAACAGGAGACATGACACCATAAAACTCCTAGAGAAGAACATAGGCCAAACATTCTCTGACATAAATCATACCAATGTTTTCTTAGTCAGTCTCCGAAGGCAATAGAAATAAAAGCAAAAATAAACAAATGGGACCTAGTCAAACTTACAAGCTTTTGCACAGCAAAGGAAACCATAAACAAAACGAAAACACAACCTACAGGGACTGGGAGAAAATATCTGCAAATAATACAACTGACAAGGACTTAATCTCCAATAAATACAAACAGCTCACACAGCTTAACAACAGCAACAAAAAACAACCCAATCAAAAAATGTGCAGAAGACCTAAATAGACACTTCTCCAAAGAAGACATACAGATGGCCAACATGCACATGAAAAGATGCTCAAATCACTAATTACTAGAGAAATGCAACCCAAAACTACAATGAAGTACCACATCACACCAGTCAGAATGGCCATCATCAAAGAGTCTACAAATAAATGCTGGAGAGGGTGTGCAGAAAAGGCAACCCTCCTACACTCGTTGTGGGAATGTAAATTGGTGCAGCGACTACAGAAAACAGTATGGAGGTTCCTCAAAAAGCTAAAAATAAAGCTGCCATATGATCCAGCAATCCCACTTCTGGGCATATATCCAGACAAAACTCTAATCCAAAAAGATACATGCACCCCAATATTCACTGCAGTACTATTTACAATAGCCGAGACATGGAAGCAACCTAAATGTCCATTGACAGATGAATGGATAAAGAAGAAGTGGTATATATATATACAATGGAATATTACTCAGCCATTAAAAAGAATAAAATAATGCCATTTGCAGCAACATAGATGGACCTAGAGATTATCTTGCTAAGTGAAGTAAGTCAGACAGAAAGACAAATATCATATGATATCACTCATATGTGGAATCTAAAATATGACGCAAATGAACCAGAAGCAGACTCACAGACACAGAGATCAAACTCATGGTTGCCAAAGGGGAGGGGACGGGAGGGAGGGAAGGACTGGGAGTTTGGGATTAGCAGATGCAAACTATTATATAGAGAATGGATAAAAACAAGGTCCTACTGTATAGCACAGGGAACTACATTCAATATCCTGTGATAAACCATTATGGAAAAGAATATGAAAAAGAATAGATATACATATGTATAACTGAATCACTTTGCTATACAGTAGAAATTAACATAACAATGTAAATCAACTATATTTAAACTTTAAAAAAAAATTAAAAAGAGAGAGAGAACACTCCAGCTGCTTTACATCCTTGTTATCACTTTCTATCAGCAGGCTTCTTAATTTTAACCATTGTGGGGAAGAATGTATCCTTTTTAAAGACTATCTTTTATTTTAACTCCTTTGACCAAAAGATATCAAAATAAGGATTTAAAATTTTGCAAAAGGATCGATATAAAAATCTAAGCTATTTAAAACTTAGAAATAACCATGACACAGAGATTGTAGCACCTATTTTATAGTATCTGAGACCATTCTTTTTTCCTATCTGGAATTTTCCTACCCTAGTGTAGGCCTTAATTTTCAAAATCTTTCATCTATCTGGAATACTTTCTCCCACTTTCTCCACCTGGACAGGTGAACATAGCCTTTCAGACCCCTCGACCATGCCTCCCTGAGGCCCTTGGTGGCATGAGTCCTCCATCCACTGTGTTATTCACAAATGCTTAATTTACAGCAATTATAACGTGGAATTATGGTCAATGTCGCCTCTCCTCCTAAACTTCCAGATTACACCCACAACTTACTGCAGCATTTAAGCACTTAGCATTCCATGAATATTCACAGAAAAAATATGAACGAACGAGTAAATGATCCCTCACTTGTAGGGTTTTCAAAAATTCCTTGTCATTCAGAAAGATAAACAACTGCCATTTTCCTAAGTTGTAGCTTATTCTTCTGGAAATTATGTTCCTGAAAACCCTACATAAATTCAAGACAAGAAAAATTCCTTCCATATAACGCCTTTCTCTACCTCCCTACATGAGATTATTTAAATGATGCATGTGAATGCTTAGAAAAATTGGTCATAGGTGTATGATCACCCACGTACAGCAATATTTGTAGGCATTTTCTCTACTAGGTGATTCTGATGTTTTATAAAATATAAACATAATCCACTTATAGACACAAGTAGACATAGTGGCCCTGAATTAGAGGCACGTCATCTCACAAACACTAATAAAATGTTGTCATCAGCTGATTTGTGATCAAGGAAATAAACCACCAATGGATATTTTGAAATGTGTACAAAATTAATTTGGCAAAAGAGGATCAAACCTGGTGCCCGCTTTAAAACAGAGAATACATGTCTCCTACTAATTAAGCCTAATCATTCCCTAAGCTCTATAGAATCCACGAACGTTACCTCAAAAGATAAGAACACAGTTATTGTAAGGGAAATGGATTATTACCTGAGTCTTCTCCCCTTTGATGGAATTTTCCCAAAATAAAATCCAGGCTGGTGTAGGCACTAGGCACCAGAATCCACTTGGGCAGGTCTTCTGATCTTCCTGCTTCTGTACATGGGGCTTGGGAGGATTCCCATGGCCTCAAGTTCAGATGGTTGATTGATAGGTGTACCTTAGGACCAGTCTCCTGTGTCCTCAGTCCAGAGCTCAGAAGAGCCAGAGCTCAGAGAAGTGAGTGCCTTGGGCTATCTGTCCCTCGGGCACAGTCCAGGCCTCTGTGAGCCTTTAGCTGTCCATCCATTCATTTATATTTTTTAAAATTTATTTTATTGACGTATAGTTGATTTTCAATGTTGTGTTACTTTCTACTGTACAGCAAAGTGATTCGGTTATACATATATGTATGTTCTTTTTCAAATTCTTTTCCATGATGGTTTACCACAGAATATTGAATAGAGTTCCCCGTGCTTTACATTCATTTATTTTTAACAAATGAGTAGTAAGTGTCAGTACGTGGGGCGTGTTTTATTTAGTGTGGTGCATCTTTTCCTGACACTTTTCGTAAACTGGGCTGTGCTCCCCCAACCCCTCCTGTCTGTGCTGAGCAGCAAATTTTGACACAAAAAAAAGTTAATGAGAACTCAGCCTGTTTCATTTTCTCCTAATTCTTCCCTCCCAGCAATCTCCAGGAGTGAAAATTCTTTAAATATGTATTTCTGTGATATCTTGGTCAATATCATTTCCCTGTGGAATTGTTAAAGGATGTGGGACAAATAAAGGCTCAGTCTCTTCACAGGAAGTTGCTAAAATGAAAAAGCTTTCTTCCCACGCTCTTCTGTATCCATTGGACCCTAGAGAGATGGCTCCAGGATATTTGCGGGACCACTGGGTATTGCCATTTAAATTTCATGAGCCATCTGTCTCCCCTGTGTTATAAGAATAATGATGTCTCGGTTCTGGATGATCCTTGCTCTGGGCTAAAGGCTCACTTGGGGTCTCTTAGCAAGAGGAGGATACAGACAGACTTCTGGATTTCTCTGTCCTCAGAGGGAAGGGGCTATGCCTCCCTGGCCCCTGTCCACTGGAACCACCCCAGGCTCGATCCTGCCTCAGGATGTCCAAGTTGAAAGGAAGCAAATGCAGATCCAATCCAGCAACAGAGGGGCCAGCAGGTCCTAAAGCAGAGCTGCACTTTGCACAGAGCCCCAGCTGCCAAGGTGGTGTTTACGACCATCCTGTGAAGTAGCCACTCGTATTTTATCCCCTCCTTTCTAACAAATGAGGAAATACTAGCACCCCTGACATTGGCAGTGACTCGGAGAAAAAATGTACCTCTGCCTCCTTGGTCCCCCTGACAGGAAAGAGGTGAGCCAAAGAAGGAACTATTTGGCTTACAAGCAGAATTTAGAGCAAAAATGGGGAAGCCAGAACCTTCTGGACTTGAAAAATAAAAGTTTCACGTGTCTAATATCCCCAACTGGCAGAAGAGTCTCAAAGGAAGAAATGGCCTTGGGAAAAAACATAAAATCAAGGCATGACTGTAAGGTCTTTTATGAAGACCTAAGAAGGACTTCAGGCAGTGCCTCGTAGGGTCTCCGCTGGACAGAAGGCACCGAGGGTCACAAGGACGGTGTGCCCCAGCACACAATGAGATGCTGCCCACAGTAGGGGATTCCTGGGCGCTGAGACCAGTGTGGTCCTGGATGAGAATTGGGAGGAGCTGGGAGGAGCTTGTTGCTTGAGTTTTGGAGAAGGGTGAGTCACTGGTGCTGAGGCTGGACAGGGCTGGACCACTGCCGGGACTGCCTGCTCTGCCGACGCCTCTCCGGACCGCATCCCTGCAGGGTCTCCACCAATCTGCTTCTCAGTTCACCCTGTGCCTTGCTTTGGACAATGAGACAGTAGGAAGCGATGCACAGGCAGGTTGAGGGCTGTCTTCTCCTTCTGCTTTGCAGAGCCCGGAGCCCCTCATGTGAAGAAGCCTGGGCTACCTGCCTCCCCGAAGGGGAGGGGTCCCTATTCTTTTGTTTTGGCCACACCACGGGGCTTGCGTGATGTAGGATCTTAGTTCCGAGACCAGGGATTGAACCGGGGCCCTCAGCAGTGAAAGCACAGAGTCCTCACCACTGGACCACCAGGGAATTCCCAAGAGACCACCATTCTTAGAGGTCCTATTTTTTGTTGTAAACAATTGTAAAAGGTACATGCTTTCGGTCATGTTTTCTAACTGAAACTTTTGTGTGTGTAGAAATATAATTGATGTTGTACATTGATTTTGTAAGAATATGAAGTTCAGGAAGAGGGGACTATTTTTACTGTGGACCATGAGGTAAGGAGAGACCTTTAAGAACACGCGGAGAGAAGCCCCACTGCCATCGCCAACCACAGAGTCATGAGCTACAGAAAAGAAGTCTTACCTGAGCCACTGAACTTTGTGGTGGTCGGTTACGCAGCAAAAGCCAATTGCTCAGTACTCATGTTATTCCCATTTTTCAGCTGAGAAAACTGTGGGCTGAAATTTTTAATTAACTTATCAAAGATTACAGAATGGATGGGAGAGAATCCATGATTTGATCCAAGGTAATCTGATTTCAGAGTCCAACTCATGAGTCACCACCCATGGTCCCCTCTTCCTGAACTTCATAGTCTTACAAAATCAGTTACATTTCTACACACAAAAAAATCCAGGTAGAAAACACCACGTAAAACATGTCCCACTTACAATAGTTTAAAACAAAAAATAAGACCTTTAAGAATAAATAGAGAGTGGTGTCAGCAAGATGGCAGAGCGGGCAGCTCCACAGTCCATTCCCCCACAGAAACATTGGAAAACAAACAGGAACTGTCAAAACCAGTTTTGCTGGAACTGTGGACAACTTTCAAAGGTTTACAGCAACCAATGAATACTGAAGCCAGAAAGAGGCAATGTACAAATGGAAGAAAAGCCCTGTGGTGTCTTAACTTGCCCTCCCCACCTCAGCCGCAGTGTGGAAGAATGCAGCTCACCTTCCCTGGGTGGGAACTCAGCCCCTGGTTCCCGGGGCAGCAGAGCTGATTGTATTTGCACGTTACTGTGTGTGTCTGTTTGAAGCTGCCTGGGCCTACCTGAAGGAGACACACAAGGTCTCTGCTTCAGCTAGCTCAGAACCCACGAGGGCAGAAAAGCAGCAGACACTGTAAAGGACAATCAACCTGCAGCCACTGGGGTCAACAGATGACCCCTTTGCTGGATCAAAACATGACAGGCAACAGGCCACCTAGATCAAGGGAGTAGGAGCCTGGGAAGAGTTTACATGGCATGTTAAGGCAATCAAAAGTGCGCATGCTCAAGGGGGTTCTAGAAAACCACACACATGCCCAGGGCAAGATACATGCTCAGAAAATTCCTGAAAGGACCCTAAGCTTTCATTGCAGGCTGATCCCTAAGCTCAGCAGAAGCCCAGCTATGGACTGAAGTAGGGCCCCAGCACAGACTGAGCCAGTCTGCAGAGACTGGGGTTTCTTTTTTCCTATCTCTGTTCTCAGATAACATAGGAAATCCTGAAGAATCCACAAGAACGCTACTAGAGCTAATAATTGAACTCAGCAAAGTTGCAAGTTACAAGATCAACACACAAAAATCAGTTGTATTTCTAAACACCAGCAAACAATCCGAACAAGAAAAAAATGTAAGTTAGCAATTCCATTTATCTAAAAGGATAAAATATCTAGGAATAAATTTAACCAAAGGTATGAAAAACTTGTTCACTGAAAACTATAAAACATTGCTGAAAGAAATTCAAGAGGATACAAATCAATAGAGAAAAATCCCATGATCATGGCTTAGAAGACTTAATATTGCTAAGATGGCAACATTCTCCAAAAGAACCTACAGATTCAACACAATCTCTATGAAAATTCCAACAGCTTTTTTTTTTTTAATAGAAATTGAGAGACAAACCTTAAATTCCTATGGAATTGCAAGGGGCCCCAGCTAGCCTAAATAATCTTCAAAAAAAAAAAAAAAGTCAGAAACGCACACTTCCCAATTTCAGAACTTAATACAAAGCTGTAGTAGTCAAAACAGTGTGGACTACAAAAAACAATGGAACAGAATTGAGAGTCAAAAAATAAACCCACGGACTTCCCCGGTGGCGCAGTGGTTAAGAATCCACCTGCCAATGCAGGGGATATGGGTTTGAGCCCTGGTCCAGGAAGATCCCACATGCTGTGGAGCAACTAAGCCTGTGCACCACAACTACTGAGCCTGTGCTCTAGAGCCCGCAAGCCACAACTGCTGAGCCCGCGTGCCACAACTACTGAAGCCCGCGCACCTAGAGCCTGTGCTCCACAACAAGAGAAGCCACCGCAAAGAGAAGCCAGCACACCACAACAAAGAGTACCACCCACTCACCGCAACTAGAGAAAGCCTGGGTGCAGCAATGAAGACCCAACGCAGCCAAAAAAAACAAAAACAAAAATAAACCCAGACATCTATGGCTAATTGATTTTTGACAAGGATGCCAAATCCATTCAATAGCAAAGAATAGTCTCTTCAACAAATGGCATTGGGACAAGTAGATAACCACATGCAAAAGAATGAAGTTGGACCCTTACCTCACACAGTATACAAAAATTAATTCTAAATGGACCTTTGGCTTAAATATAACAGCAAAACCCATAAAATTCTTAGAAGAAAGCAAAGGTGTACATCTTCATGACCCAAAATTTGGCAGTGGATTCTTAGATATAACACAAAAACATGAGCAAAAAAAGCAAAAACTAGATAAGCTGAATTTCGTCAAAATTAAAAACTTTTGTGCATCAAAGGACATTTTATCAAGACAGTGAAAAGACAACTCACAGAATGTGAGAAAATATTTGCACATTGTATATCTGATAATGGCTTAATATCCAAAATCTATATTACTCCTATAATTCAACTATAAAAGACAAACAACCTAATTTTTAAAAATGGGTAAAGGACTTGAATAACTTCATTGTTACTTATTTACTTGTTTATTTATTTTTTAACATCTTTATTGGAGTATAATTGCTTTACAATGGTGTGTTAGTTTCTGGTTTATAACAAAGTGAATCAGTTATACATATACGTATGTCCCCATATCTCTTCCCTCTTGCATCTCCCTCCCTCCCACCAATTTACTTGTTTATTAATCTCCCATCTCCTTTCTGCCTTTCCCATCCTGGCAAACACCCTTCTCTGAATATAAGATCCAGGAGAGCAGGGAACTCATCTGCATCATTTATCCATCTATCCCCTGTGTCTAGAGTGGGAGGCTTGCAATAAATATTTGTTGAATGAACTGTATGAATGAATGAATAAACTCTCCTTTTGTTCCTAAAAAGAACAACAACAACAACAACAAAAACTGCAAGTCAAAAAAACTGCAAGTCACAGTATTCAGGCCAGATAGCGTTACTGATGGGCCGGGGCGGGCTGGTGGGTGGTGGGAGTTGTCTGTTCATAATCAGTTTGTCTCTCACCAAAGAAATCAAGACCATGGACAGCAGCCGTGCCAGGCGAGGACTGATCTGAGATGACAGGGGTGTTCCCCCACCCCAGCAGCCTCGGGAGGAAGATCTAGAAGGTTCTGAGAAGGGGTGTTTGTGGGCACAGAAGGGGCACCAGCCCCAAAAGTCAGCCCTATACATCTGCACACATCGGAGGCCAGGTTAAACCGCAGGGCTTAATTCCTCCACTGACTTGAGAAAACCATCAGCCTCCTCTTGCCGCAGCTCTGGCACTCTCACCAGATCCCTGGGCACCAGCCGGGATCCGGCCTGCCCGGAGTGGGGAGGCCGCCCCTTGTGGGAGGCCAAGGACTGAGCTGGCCCCAGGGGACTAGTTTTGGCTGATTCGCTGCTCACCATCTGCTACCACAAGGCCCCCAGAAATGGTTTGGGAGAACTGCCCTGTTCTCCTCCAGCTCTGAGCATGAATCCTGTCCTGACGTAAAGGAACAGGATCTCCCTAAAGCCCACAGGCCCCCTTCTCTCCCCTCTCACCGTCCTGACTGGCCTTCCATCCTCACCTCCCCCCCTGAACTCCCATCCTTTTTCACTCCTGGACCAGTCAAGCCGACAACCTCCCTCAGAACCCATCCTGGGAAAGGTGAACTCCCGTTCAGAAACACTGGTCGGGTCCCTGTCAAGTCAATGTACCCAACCACTAGCAATGCAGCATCTAATTAATCTAAGCTGTCAGGGATGATGAGAAGGATCCTGAAATATCACTAAGAAAGAAACTGGACTGTCAGTAAACTGTGACCCAAGGTCTTCTTCAACCACTGACTGTGAAACGTCCCAATTTCAAAGACAATAACATGCAAAAAAGAAAGCGGTGTCTTTTAGGAACCATGAGATATGCTCATTGCTCTAGTAAGAACTTGATGTGAGCAAGCTCTTCACAACACGATCTCACTGATTTCTATTTTCACAGCTTTACTGAGGTATATAGACATTTCTATTTTAAAATGCAGAAGCTGAGAATTCCTCCTCCCTCCCAGACATGACACGGTACCTGGCCTCGCATCTCTTAGCACAATAACTCATACTTCCTCCTCGACCCTGGGCCGGGCAGTCACTAGTGCCACTCGCTGGACAAATAACGTAACCTTTCTGAGCTTCAGCTTTCTCATCTGCACGTAAGTGTGGACAACAGCTCTCTCACCCAGCGCTGTGACAAATATGACCTACTTAGAGTATTTAGCACAATGCTTGTCGCACGCTAGAAATATAAGTGGTAAGTAGAAAAAAATAGATGTACATAAAAGCCCTGTATAGGGACTTCCCCGGCAGTTCAGTGGTTAAGACTCCACACTTCCACTGCAGGGGGCGCGGGTTCGATCCCTGGTCAGGGAAGTAAGATCCTGCATGCTGCACACGCGGCAACCCCCCCCCCCAGAAAAACACCCCCAAAACCCTGTATATAAATTCTCTCATTTAGCCTCATCATGGGGTTCAGGTGCTACCGTGATCAGGAAGTGTTAGCACCGGTTTACCCACTTCATCCTTGCAACCGCGGACACCGGAGGGCTGACTGAGTTCTGGGGCCGCAATGTTCTCCCAACAGGCAGCGCGCAGACCAGCCCCGGGAATCCACCCAGGCCAAGGTCGGTTCAAGCTCATCCCCACGGGCCCTGGGGAGGACGAGGTGGGCGTCCCCACGCGGGTGCTGGCGACCAGCCGCCCACCCAGCCGTCACCTCCTGGCGGGAGGTGTGCTCCGCCGCGCCTGCGCCCCCCGACCCGCCTCGCCCCCCAGCAGAGGGGTCCCGCCTCCCTGGGCTTGCTCCCTGATTCTGCAGGGATCCAGGGCACAAGCACGGCCATCCCGGTGACTGTCCCCACTCAGAGACGTGATGCCTGCCCCTCCGCCTTGTGACCCCGTGGAGGCTGCAGCGCCGTTTGGCCCACGCTGAGTTCCTGTGGCTTTTGCTTCTGTCCTTTGTTACTGCTGTTGTTTTCAGTGTGGGGAGGAAGTGGGACGGGCGTTGGATCAGACGAGATGTGCAGTAATACAGGATTTTATGGAAGCCGAATGACGCCCCCGCGCCCACCTTCTTCATCACTGTCATGGGAGTCACCGGCGGGTCACCCTCTGCAGGCTGTTGTCTGCGCTTGTAGTTCAACGATGCCGCCACCAGATGGCGCCGCCGTCCAGGTCGCCCCCAAACACGCGTTCCATTTGGGGGTTTGCCGGACAAAGGAGGGTTCTTTAGGGCAAGTGGGGTACAAGCCCAGGTCCCCAAGGCCTGTGCCGGTCCAGGCTCTGAAGGAAGTTAATTAAGACAGACACACCGCCCCGCCCTAGACATAGGTCTAGAGGAAAGAGGCCCAAACACGCAGTGACTTCAGGTGACCAGGCTCTTCGCCCTCAAACACCCCCATCATCTCCAAAATTAGATGAAAAGCAAAAAGCCGCGGAATCAGGAACAACCACTAAATTCGGTTCTCCGTGGGGTTGGGTTTGAGCCCTTCCGCCCCCAAGTTTAAAACAAAAACAAAGGTTTGGTTTAACATGGAATGAAATCATCTCCCTGACGTGCTGGGCAGAGCCAAGCCCTTCAAGTCCATCAGCAGCACGTGACCCACAGCCACTGGGGACAGGAGGCCCGCAGGGGGGGCGACCTGCGATGGCCAACCCGTCCCGGGTCCTACAGAGCACCCCCAGGTTCGGGATGCCCTGGACCAGGGATGCAGGGGCGGTGTCGGGAGAGGGGAGCCTGCGGGGAGTGGGGAGGGCCCGAGGTGGGGCGCGGCCTCCGGTGACTCTCCAGGGCGGGTCCGGTCGTGGATGGGAGGCCAGGCCGTGCCAGCCGCTTCCCCGCGACGCTCGCACCGCAGGTCTGATGAGTACGTAAGATGCACAACCGCAGGCCCGGTCCCGCTTTCCAGCCCCTCCAGCCTCCACGTGTGAGGCAGGCCATCCAGCGCGCCAAACGGACGCCTGTGGGATTTCTCCCCAGGGGCTGGTCCAGGCTGGCACCCGGGTCCCAGAAGAGGCCCGTAGGAGGGACCGGCTCCACCCGCCCGTCTTTATCTCCTGTGTTCTGAGGTTTGACCCTGGAGGGACAGCACCCCCCCCCCAGGCTTGGCTAATTCCTAAACATAGTAAACAACTCCCCTGAGAGTGCGCTCCATATATAAACTAACCCATCCAGAGACCACCCCGCTACCCCCATCTCCTCTGTGGGACCACTGTCCCCCTGCCCTAATCCCCCTGGCGCCAGGTTCCAGACAACTAGGGACAGCCCTGTGCCCCCAGCCCTGAAATGATTCAAAGTGCCCGTCCCACGCCTGTTCCTCCCAGGGGAGCCGGAATCAAGCCTGTGGCCCACAGCTCCTCGTCCCTCGGCCCCCTGACGGACCCTGGCGCCTCCGCCCGCGGTGTGAGTGTCCCTCCTCCTGGGAATGGGATGCTTCAAGCTCTCTTGTGAACGGCAGTCGTCTGCTGATCTGTTGGTCTCATCATTACTAATGATGGTGAAACCGGCATTGTGAAGCACGTGCTCTTCACGCAGGTCCCAGGGACAGCCCAGGGACAGCCCAGGGCAGGGGTTCACGGACCACCGCCCGGGTCTGCGCTCAGACGTGCACTCACCGCGTGAGCCTCACGACGATTCTACAACACAGGTAACATCATGATGCCGAGTTCAGTAGGAAAAACCGAGGCAGACAGATAATACATAACCTGTCAGAGCTCACGTAGCTGATAACCAATCAGAAATGGAACTTCTAGCCTCATCAGTCATTATGTTAGAAAATGCTCTAACTTTTAGTTTCTTAATATTGTGTCCCACAGAAGATTCTTATCCCCGGGCAGTGACCCTTCTAAAATTCATCTATTCTTATAGCAAAGCCATCTCTAAGGCTTGTTGTTCTTTTGAAACACTTCGCAAATAATAAGCCAACATTTTCAAAGACACCCAAGATTTGTAACACAGACGCTTCTGCTCCCTGCAAGCTAGAGGGTTAAATTCTGCGTGTAGGAAATTCACAGCCTCACGCTGAATAATTCACATATGCAATCTGTCAAACTGCTAATTATTCCTTCAGAGAAAAACAATCAAATATTTGTTTCATAATATTTTTACCTCATCCAGGCAAAACTGCCAAGGTGTCAGCGTGATTAAGAAACCTACTTTTCTGCCTGTCAAATGCTGCTCGGGAAATTTACATATGCATCCATACACGAGACGGGGAAATGTGCGCCTTCCTATGTTGTGAAATTATGAGTTCATTCGACAGATATGCAGTGGGGGGGACTTCTGTGTCAGCACCTCTGGGCACCTTGGATACAAGACAAAAGTCTGTCTGGAGCTCACAGCTCAATGCAGGAAGTTAAGTCAGTAATAGTAACACAGCGTGATTAGGATCCAAGGATCAAGTCGTCTGTCCCAGACTCCCAGGCTTTCCAGGAGACAGTGCTTGATCGGCGTTCTGCAGGGCCACGGCCACATGAGGAAGGCAGGGAGAGGCACTCCAAGCCCAGGGAAGGGCAGGTGCAAAGACAGAGATGAGGGAGAACCCAGCTGCTCTGCAGGCGTCAGAATGCCCCCTGGGGAACAACAAGGTGGAGGCCAGAGCACAGAAGGACTTTAGCGAGAAGCCCCCACGTGAGACTGTCCATCCGAGATTTCCCGGCATCAGGGCACTGGGCAGGGATGCGGTCATGTCTCATCTTAGGTGATAGCTCAGCAGTCCTGTGGCTGGTGAGTGGGAAAAGGAGACGGAGGCCAAAGTAATAAGGACCTGACAGGTGGAGAAGAAAGGAGAGAGCAGAGACATGGAGGAGACAGAAAAGGCGAGGTGTGGGACTAACTGGACGAGGGGAAAAGTCCATGAAGATTTCTGGGTTTGGGCCAGAAGAAGAGACGCCTCCTGGCGCTCAGGGTGGAGGGTGCAGGGCCTCCTGGCACTCAGGCTGGGAGGGCAAAGTGTCTCTACATCACTGTGGATGATGAAGTAAGGGCCCTCTGAGGGCGGTCATTCTAACCTCTCCAACTTTCAAGCAATTTAGAACCCTGCAGTGTTACATCTGGGAAGTCTTGCTAAATCACTAGGGCCCCGTTCTCACCACTCCAGGTAAGAAGCCCATGGGCATGGTGGGCTTTGCTCCAGTGGGGTCAGCTGACTCCAGATGTGCTTCTAAAACCTTCCTGTAAATTGTTCCCTGGGACACCTCTCTTCCACGTTACTCAATCAGTTGTACGCCCATTAATGAATATAAATCTATACTTGTTAATAGGCCATGAAATAGCAGCAAATACAAGTCCTTGAATGGAGAGAGAGGGTGGAAGAGGGGAGAGAAGTCTGGCCTTGCCAGTTTGGGGTCAAGGAACCTGGTGTCCAGAGGCTACCTCACCTGGCAAGTCCATCCTCTCCCATGTCTGCACCTTGGTTTCCTCCTTTACAAACGTTGGTGATGAAGAACGTGAATTCTAGCCCTCTACCCAGCTTTTAGAGTCTGTAATTTCTATGTAGACTTACATCTCCATATACCATCAATAACTTCCATAATACGACTTGTGATTATAACCATCAATACACTAGTAGGATAACAAACCCCTGACATGTAATGGTCTACCTACAAAAGAATGAGGTGTAGAATGGTGAGTGAATACATCTGAGAGAGAGGTGGCCACTGCATCTGTGTGAAACTGGTCAGATGCTAACGCAACACAGGATCTTTGGGGCCAAGAGGAATTCCCACGAAACACAAGTCAGTCTTCAAAAACAGAAATTCCGAACCTCAAGACACCAGCCTTCCAAGATACTTCAGAGCCAAATTACAATTCCTGATAAAAGGTCTTGGCATTTAAACAAAACGAAACCCAAGAGCACCTCCCAGTACAAAAGTGACATCAGAATGACAGGGTCCATTTCCTCCTTGTCTATGGAAGAGTTTTTGGGGCCACAGACGCAGAACCTTGTCACTAGGAGAGGTACAGGGCAGCATGCAGGCAGGAAGGAGAGGGAGATGGTGTGTGTGTGTGTGTGTGTGTGTGTGTGTACACATGTGCACGATTTCTCTTGGGCATGGATCAATGAAGATATTTCACTCATGCATGAGTCCCTGAAACCAGCCCAGGGTGTATTTGGATCTACAGGCATCCTTGACACAGTCCTGAAAGAGGGATGCACCCCAGGGAGTTTACCTGTCATTGCTCTTCCCCAAAATACTTGAGGTGGCTTCCAAAAGAAGCACTCCTTTGTTTGCCAACATCATGTTGCTCCTTAGCGATACCCATCCTGAGGATCCAGGCAAGCCCCAGAGCTCACCAGGAGACTGTCCCGGGGACACACCTGCCATGTTTCCAAGACCTTTCCTCCTCTGAGCATTGCACGAGCCTCACCCACCACTCAGGATCAGGACCCACTGCTGCTTCTCTGGGGGTTGTGGAAAAAATGATGGCAACCAAAGTAGCTGAAGTGCAGGCATCATGGATTAAAAACCTTTCCTGCATTTGTTGAAATAATTCATTGAAGACTGATCCTTAGATTTTTGGGTTTTTGGTTGTTGGTGGTTTTTTTTTTTAGTAAAATAGGAAAACTCTTCTGGGTCAGGGGTTTGTGCTGGGCCACTGCTGACTAAGCTCCTTCACCACAGGCCCCTTTATCTCCTGAATAAGAACTGGCTCAGGAATGGAATCTCCACAAATGTGTGCTTAATAATTGCAAGACCTGTGTCTCTCCTTCACTCAGTGGAGCCTGGGGTCTGATGTTTCTGATCTGCAGCCTGATGGCTTCCTGTGCCCGGAGTTATGAGGCCCTAAGAAACACAGCTCATCCATAAGAGAAAGAAGTTTAAGCCATAATTTGAATCTGGATTTATATGACTAGGCATGTTATTGGAATTCCCATATTTGCCACTTCTTATGGTTATAGTAAGAAAATTTAAAGGAAGAGGCAGTGGATAGCCCTATGGGATATCTATTAGTAAGCTGTGGAAGAAGGGGAAACATGACTCTTTCCTGTGGGGTCACACTGGCCTTCATGTTAGCCAAGCTCTAGGGAAATAGTCTTAAGGCTACATGGACAAATTCACACTCCAACATTTTCCTTTATTTCAGCATCTCTATGGGAATCACTGACAGTGGATTCGCACAACTTATTACATCATGCCCCATATTTATCCCCCATAACATTAATGACAATTAGATACAAGTGTACAGACTCTTCCTGACAAGAACCTTCTAACACCCACTATTGAAACCAAGCAGGACCCTGTGGGGCTCCTGGGCATGGAAGCCTTTCTGTGTCCCCTGTTTTTCATTTGTAGGGAATAGACCGCAGCCTCCATGACCTTCCCTGAGTTCCAACGGGCAGGTTCAAACAGTTGCTAATCAGGGAAGGGAGGAGATGCAGAGACAAGGGAGGAGTAGTCAGGAAACAGTAGTGCAGCCTTGGGGCGGGGTCCTGGTTCTGCCTCAAGGGACACACATACCAAATATCTTTAAGCTCTTCTGCAGAACTAAAACCCCCATAAATGGAAGATGTTAGCATTCTTCATTCCAGAGAAGATCACAGTTTGATAACCCCGAGAAGCTCAACAGGATATCTCCTGAGTCCAGACTAAAGGAATGCAGGCCCTGCACACACTCTGATCCTTATCAGCAGCCCTGCCCTCAAACCATTGCTATAAAACTCCTCACCAAGTCCCCTGGGGTTGGGTCACACAGTTTTTGAGGCATTAGACCACTGTGTCCCCTTTTGCCTGGCAAAGCAATAAAGGTATTCTTTTCTACTTCACCCAAAACTGTCTCGGAGATTTGATTCGGCACCAGTGTGCAGAGGCCGAGTTTTAGGTATCAGTACCAAGTGATTATAGGGTGATCTATTTCAGGAAGGATCCTACAAATGAGATTCACTGTCACTGGGTGACAGGATCACTGGGTGGCCCTCCCCAGCATTAATATCCTAATCCTTATTTTGTTCTCACATGATCTCTAAGTTTTTAGAGTTTTTAGGGTTTCCCCTATAGTGCTTATAGTTTAAATGGTCACACCTAGCAGGCATGCACTTAAAAATACAGTTATAGCAAATTTGTTTTATTTTTTATTCTAAGTGAGTTAAAGTGGACAGGTGATATATTTTTAGATTTCTTTTTATTTTCTGAATGATCTATTCTCATATAAACGATGATGTTGCAACAGCCATTTTTTTTGCTCATGCCTGTACACTAAAATTTAGCATATATTTACTGAGTATGAATATAATGCTAACGGCATCACTTAAAAGAGTTTAAAGGTTCTCCTCATGAGAGTTGCACACTTTCTATGAAGCATGTGAAATAAAAGTCATGTCTTATGGCAAGACAAGAAAAATTTAAACATAAACATTTTTTCTGTCCTTTGACCTCCTCCCTCCCCCCCATGGTGCATTGTGTATCTGCATTATGCATGGACCAAATCTCCCCCATTGGCAGAAATACCTGCTCAAACATAAAGAGCAACATTCTCCCAGCATCAGTGAGAAAAATCCTTCTTGATAAAATAACATTCCTTCCTGATAAGGGGTCACATGACCTTTAGATCTGGATTGTGTAAACTGACAATAATATGTCATTTAACGAATAGCCCTCTGTCTTAAGAAAACTTATATAACTGTGCCTTGACTTCTAATGGGCAGAACAGTTCTTGGAGCTTTCTGAGATGCTGTTCCCAGGTTGTGATCCTAAAACTTGGCTTGAATACAATTTTCCATGTCTTAGGTTGACTGATTATTTTTTTGGTCAACAAGCAGAATGTTTAATTTGTTTGGTCATCACTGAGGAATGGTGAGAAAAGAGCCCTCACAGACAGGCTCTCCACACTCAGAACCTTTGAGAGGTGAACACTGATTTCTCACAAAAACAGGCTATATGAAATATGTCTCCATAAACTGACACATTTTCAGACTTGTGGGCAAGGACATCAAATAGGATGAAGGATTAGAAGAAAAGCAGGCCTTTCTCAAACAGTCTCCACCATGGCCCCAGCTGTGTCCCACAGCCCATCTCTCCTACTAGAAGGTCTGAGGGAAAAAGCTCCACATCCAAACCATTTCTGGAAGTTTGTGACTCATTCTAAGATCTGCAATCACACTGCCACACTAGAGCTTGGGTGTGAGCTTCCAAGGAAAAGACACCCTGCAGCTGTATTCAAGTGAGGACTTTACATCCACATTTACATAGAGAATCCTTCCTGAAATTCACCAACATGTTTAATTTCTTCTCCCTACTCTGAAATCTTTTACTTTTGCTCTCCTACAGTACTTTGAGCTCACAGTTCTGCTTATTACTTTTGGCTGATTCTCTTACTTAAAAAAAAAAAAAAAAGATGTAGGGAATTCCCTGGAGGTCCAGTGGTTACTACTCAGTGCTTTCACTGCTGGGGGCCAGGGTTTGATCCCTGGTTGTGGAACTAAGGTCCCGCAAGCCATGCGGCACGGCCAATTAAAAAAAAAAAATGATGTGTAAACATCTTAGGCTATTTCAGCAAATGCTAGTTTTCACAACAAGGCCACATTGCATTCTCAGTTGTGTTCATATGTGCCTGAAACAGGAGGGAAGGGGGCAGGGCACAACCTTTAAGAGAATGACATGGCCATTGAGGACACAACATAAACTGGTTAGAACTAACTAGGTCCAAGGTGGCAGAAGATTCGACTTCCACTAGACTTTAAGCCTCATTATATGCGCACTATAATACATCAGCATCTAAATGACACACCCACAGGTGCCATGACAGTTCCAAGGCCGACCATAAAAGGTTAAAAAGGGGGCAGTGGCCCAATTCCTGGAAATCTCTGCCCCTTCTCCAAAATAGTTGGAATAATCCTCCCACTCATTGGCCTATGAAATTACCTAGCCCATAAAAACTAATCACTCCATATTTCGGGGCCTCTCACCTTCTGAGATGGCCTACACTCTGTCTGTGAAGTGTGTTTCTCTCTAAATAAATCTACTTCTTACCTATCACTTTGCCTCTCACTAAATTCTTTTTGCAATGAGACATCAAGAACCTGAGCTTCATTAAGTCCTGAGACCAGGTGTGTGTGATCTCAGTTAAAAGATGGTGGGTTCAGGTCCCAGTCTGGACTGTGCGGTTTCCATCTTAGGATGTTTCTGGCTACTACAGGGGCTCCCAGCTGCACTGTTGGACTCCCAGGGTGCAACATACAGAGTCCTGGACCTTCCAGGCCCGGCCACTGCACAGGGACTTTGGCCTCAGGAATGGAAACCAGGCCGAGTTTCCACCTCCCAGCCCTGCCCTTACTGAAGGCAGCCATCCTTCCCAGGTCTCCTCCGGGGTAAGTCCCAGGCTTCTCTCCACCCCAGTCACAAGAATGTGAAACACAACTCAGTGCAAACAAGAATTTGGGTGGGACTCCAGACATTTCGGAACAAGAAAAGCCTGGATGTCCCTCAGTGCCAAGGGCATGAGAGCATGTGGGACAGAGCCCTGCAGGTGACAGGATGCTGCCAGTGGTAAGTTAGCACCGTCACCCAGAGGGATCCTGGCAGGAATGAAAGACCTCAGGGGACACACAGACCGAATCCACATTCGGCCTTTGCATCTTGTCTCACTCAGCTCGAGCTGCCATAACAATACATCACAGACTGGGTGGTTTAAACAACAGAAATTTATTCCTCAGAGTTCTGAGAGATAGGAAGTCAAGGTGCTGGTGATTCCATTACCGGGGGAGCCCTGGGCTGCAGATGCCAGCTCCTCCCCGTGTCCACACATGGTGCAAAGAGGGTGCTGGTGTCTCTTCCTTTTCTGATAAGGACCCCTATTGGATTAGGGTCCCCGTATGACCTATTTAAGCCTTATCTCCAAACACAGTTATACCAAGGGTTAGGGCTTCAACATAAGCATTTCAAAGGGAAGTAATTCAGTCCATAGCAACCCGTACTAGTTGTGTGACACTGGGCACCTTATACACCACCTCTAAGCCTTGTTTTTTGATTTGTGAAATGTACATTATATTTATTTCATAGAGTCACTAAAAGGTTTAAAGGCTATAATATAGGTTAAAAGCTCACAGAAAATCCTGGAAACTTTTGGATCTTGAAAAATACATGATAGTTAATATCACGACCATCCTAACGTTACGAGGATGTTGATTAGGTTGGCTAATCCCTCCCCCAGGACTCTGCTCACACACACCCTGCTGCCCCCTGCTCCAAGAGGGGCAATTTCCAGGAGGAAGGCCTGGAACCCATGCTCCCCACTCCAATGGTGAGGGTCCCTCCTCCCCCAGCCCCTGGAAGGATGCCAGCTGTGAACATCTGCTTCCCCACGGACAAGACCTGGAGAGACAGAAGTCTGCTCAAATCCTGCCCTGGCTCACCCACTTCTGCCAAGGGCCAGACCCCCTGAAAAGTCCAACCAGTTCCTAGGAAGTGAAACCAAGGACTCATCTGCCAGAAAGACATTATTTAAAGAAGAGATTATAGGTAAATCTGATTATAAGTCTTTGACACAAGATCCTTCAGGAGTCCCGCGTGGAAGAGCGCCTTTGGGACATCCAGGCCTCATCCCACAGATGCTGTAAAGTAATGCTTGGATTAACCCAACCATCTGAGACTTGCTTATCCACCCTGGGGAGCCAGCTTCTCTCGGAACTGCTTTCACTGAGCTGTGCCTGGCACCATCCCATCACGGATGTAGAAGGTGATAAGCAGATACTCAAACCTTTTGGTTGAATTTCCTGTAAGGATTTCAAAGATGTTTTTTATTATGATATATCATAAAAACTCATGGGAAAATTGCTCTCGGGCCTCAAAAAAAGAAATAAATATGCTCCTCTTCCAGCAATATGTTTTATTTGTATTATTAACACCATGGATCATGGAAGGGGTTAGATTTCTCCCCCTTGGCTACTAGAAAATGCAAAGCAAAATGTGTATTCCATCTCCAGTAACTGTATATGACCTTCAGAAAGCATTTGGGGTGCTGACTTTGCTATTAGAGTTGTGTTTTTTCTTCCTTTTCAAATTGCATCAGTTTAGATGATCAAGACGGAAAACAAAGGGCAAAATTCATTCCTGAGCATGTCTTTATTGTCCTTTTTCTCACCCTGACAGAATCATCTGAATAATGATAATCACCCCAGGATTTTTTTTTTTCTTGTATTGCTATTCCTGTGTAATTATTGGGGCTGCTGATACCATTCGGTGACAATGAATAATATCAAACATTCCCCATACATTTGTGTATAGGTAACAACTTACAATATCAAGGTTAAATGAAAGGAGAAGTGCCAGTATCCATCTTAAGAGCTGCTCTTATAGTGTTTCACAGCTCCATTCAACATGACACAAGTGCACTGTGAGGGCCTTTTCAGGGACTGCACAACAAGGGGAATAAGACCAAGTGATGTGGGAAGAAAAATTGCATCAGTTTATAAATTTTAAATCTCTTCATATTCTGTATCTTGCATGAGCCTTGTCAAGTACCTTTTGAAATGAAGTGCAGTGTAGCAGATAAAACTCCTTTCTCACGTAAGCTTCCCAACTTTGACCAAAGAACACACACAAAGCCAATGATTCCCCCAAGGTTGGGCCAGGCCAGGTAGCCTATTCTGATGGTGGCCTGGATCCACACCCAGAACTCTCTCCACTCCCACACCCAGCCTTCAGGATTCCAAGGCAACACTTCAAGTGAAGGATCACTCTTCATTTTTAGCCAGTAAGAGGAGACCCTAAAGGTCCTTCCTGTGTCCTGGGGACACCCATGCTCCCGCCTGGCATGGCAAGCTCGTATCTGAGGTTAGTTGTCGTTACTGGTGTCCTTGCATTTAATACCAGTTTTTTTGTAGCTATCTTTTTGATAGAGACAATTTTCAGCAATTATTCTAAGAATGTCGATATTTAATTAAGTCTGATTACACAAGGCAGTATGAGAAACATTTGCATGGTCCATTGAGTTTCACAGAGCTCTGGTTATTTAAATATTCCCTCACTGAATATCACAGTTGCAGTTCTTAATTTAAAGTCCTCACATCTCTACGGAATACGTTTAAAAAAATATTTGAAAAGAACTGGGTCATTTTTGTAAAGGTTCTCAACTCACTTCAATAGCTGCCACATATTTTCATCTGTAAAGCCAATTTTTAATGTCACAAACCAAATAACTGAAACTTCAAAGACTAAAGTTTCAAGTCATTAGTGACTATATTCTTTAGCAATTAATTGCCCACTCATTCTTACGTCTTTTGAAATTTTGTTCACAGGCAGAACAAAGGTGGTGTGAACTTCTGACCTGGCTTCTCTCTGAGAAGGGAATACAGTATAGGTATATCTGTAACTAAACAATGGTTTGGTTTCTTTTTCAGAATATATATATATACATATATATATAATTTTTATTTTCTTGGCATATCGAAATTCTGAAACATTTTTCCTGACCCCAAGAAAAAATTTCATAAATTCTGTGCATGCCTAAGTATAGATTTTAAATATGGTTGGAAATAAAGCCATAGACAAGACATTACTTTAAGTGTAAAAATTTTCATGAATGCCATCAACCTACACGTTTATCTCTTAATTTATTTTAATTCAAAAATTTTTACCAGTTCATTTTTCAGATATAAATATACTCCCTGAGTTACCTGGCTAAAATATTCTATCTAAATTAAATTTGATGACTTAATGCCATACTGGATTAATCTGGAAACAGCATCCCAGACTTTGGTTAAACCCAGAATGAAAACAAAATGCCTACCAAGTCCCTTCCTCTGGCTTCTGTTCATGATTATATTCAAGTTATCCTTGAATGTCCGGGAATGGATAACCAAAGAGTTGCATTTTCTCCCAAAGCAATTTAATTTACCTTCTATTGTCTTGTATAAAGAACTTAGTCATGATGTTATTTTAGAGGCTTTGTTTTTTTTGTAAAAAATTAATAAACAGAAACTCCAATTAAGTAGAGCTGGGAGGCCAGCAGGAGGAGCTCTTATACCCAGAGACCACAGCCCAGCCCGACAGGAAGAAGACAGACCCATCCTCTTTCCAGGCAGGGACTCAGCCAATGAGAGGCCAGGACTCTGTTTACTAAGCCCACCCACCTTCCTTTTCTTCTATAAAAGCATCCTTCTCCCCATGTGGGAACTTGCACTTGGCTCACCAGGGTTGCAGACCCTGACTTGCAATTCTCTACTGATCCCAAATAAACCCAAGTCTATTTATTTCAGGTTAACAATTTCTTCTGATTCAAAAAATGGTCATTATAACAAACTGGAAGAAATATGTTAATAAAGAAACAAAAAGTATAAATAACTTTCTAAGACAGATAGCCAATACCATTAACTAATATCTTTCAGTGATAATCAACAAATCAATAGCCTATTTTATTACATTTTCTGATTAGTTGTTCCAGGTGTATAGGAATACTAATGATTTTTTTGTATCAACAATTTAGTGAGCTCCTTTATTATCTGTAATGGCTTATCGATAGATTCTTTGGATTTTCTACATTCTGTGTTCTGTGAATAAAACCTTCTTCCTTACCCTTGAAATTCTTATTCCCTTTATGATTACTACTTGTCTCATTATATTTATTAGAATCCTCAGTAAGGCGTTGAATTTTTAAAAAATGGTGAGAATGGTTATTCTCTTCTTTTTCTTGAAGAGAATACTTATGTTTCAGCATTAATTACAGGGTTTTTTCATACTACATTCAGGTCTTTAAACTTTGCTTTTGTTCTTATTTAAGATGATTTTTATTTTTTAGTCATGAGTGGGGGCAGAATTTTGTCATATTTTTCTATTGAATCTTTAGAAACAATCACACATTTTCTCATTTAATGTGTTAATGTGATCGATACCTCATTGATTTTCTTATTTTGAACATTTCTAAACCAGGGAATAAAATCTACCTGATCATAATGTGGTTATTGTTTCATATTGATGGATTTGGTTGGATGGTGTTTTATGTAGTATTTGTTTTATTTATGATTTTAAGTGAGATTGAGTTACAGATACTGTCTTTTTTCAAGGTTTTTTGGCCTCATAAAGAATTGGGAGAATTTCCTATCTTTATTCAAAGAAACGCAAGGTCCACCTCTTTGTGGAAAGTTTGATGAAACCTACCTGTAAAACAAATGGGACCTGTTTTTTGTGAACAGATTTTTTAAAATTAAATCACCAATTCTATTTCTTTAATGTTTACATTGCTATTTAGGGCTTTTACTATTTTTTTTCTTGGGTCAACTTTGGAAATACATATTTCTCAAAAAATGCTTATTTTACTTAAGTTTTCAATATTTTTGCATAAATTATTTACTGTATTCTTTTTCTAAATTTTTATAACTTCAATTATAGTTGTAACCAGGTCTCAGATCTTTTCTCCTTCTAAATATCGCTTCTCTTTTCTCTGTTTTATGCTCAATCTTGTAAGTTTATTATTATTTTAAATCGCGATCCCACCTTCAGTGCAGTTTTATAGTTTCTGGGATTCCTTTATTCTGACTTGTGAAAATGCCATCGCGTGGTCTGAGCTTCCTTCTGCCAGAATTCCACACATCTAAGTGTTCGTCTGTGATCTGGGAACCCCCCAGGCAGCACACAGGACCACCTGCCGAAGTGCTGAGACCTGACCCTTGGTAGCCGGGCTGCCACCTGCACCGCTGTCCCTAAGGCCACCCCAGGCCCTTAGTCTTTGCTGAGTCTTTTGCTCAAGAAAATGCAAAGCTGCTAAATGGCCCTGTCCAGCTCCAGAGCCGAGCCACAAGCAGTAACTCTCCCTCACCCCTTTTCTGTCAAATTCCATTTCTCCAGAACCCCCATCCCCTTTCTGCTCTCTCTTCTGGTCCCTCACCTCGTGTCAGTGGGAGCTGAGTTTGTCTACACTGGTCTCTCCCCCACTGCTGTGGTCCGAAAAGGATTAGTCTTGCTGCTTTTAATCAGTGCCTAGTATTCTGCTCCAGGACAGTCTCCAACCCTGTTTTATCCGCTCCACGCCCCTTGCACACAGGAACATTTGCACCCCTGGCCCACGTGTGTGAAGGGGAGCAGAATAGGCCTCTTGGGAATAGGATTATTGGGGGCTGATTATTTTGAGTGGCTGCCAACACCGGAGAATCTCAGAAAACAGAAGTTGCCCTTTTGTGAAGGAAATTTACATTTATAAGGGAAATCTCCATTTGTGAGGGTGTCTCCCCCTCCGTATCAGGAAGAGAAGAAGGATGGCTAATCACAAGAAGCTCTCCTCCAAGGAGAAGGCTCCCAACTTAAACCTGCATGACAGCCTTACCCCTGTTTACTGTGCTTTTCCTTTCACCTCATAACCGGTCCCCCCCTCCAACATCACTGGTCTTTTTAGTTAATAAACTTCTGTTTGTGTTTCTCTTGCTAATCTATCTGTTGTTATAGGGGGTCTCAGGCAAGAACTACAAAAGGTAGAGGAAAAATTATTTTTCCTTCCTTACATGTGTCATCTGTTTAAATATCTCTGCCCTCACTCACCATCACACACCGTCTAGTTAGAAAACTTTAATCAAAGGGTATGTTCTTGGCCTTCTGACTCACAGTGTCTACAGCCAAATTTCCTGTTGGGATCACAAGTCAATCCTTAGGGCTGCCAGCCAGTCCCAAACTCCCAGAGTCACTGTGGCACTGACTGTGATATGCTTCTGGTTTTTTACATGTCTCTTCATTTCTAGCACCTGACGATTTTACTTACTTTCTCTTCTTTCAAACAAAGCTATATTTTTCAAAAACAACAACAACAAAAATAAATAAATAAATAAATAAATATATATATATATATATATATTTACCCAGCATTTTGTATTTCCAGTAGGAGGGGTTTCATGAATCTCAGTTCCATCTGCCATGTTGTCAGAAACCTTTGTATTTTCTATCGATTCTTCAGGATATTTTACAGACACTTAGTAGGACTAACAAATCTGTTGAATAATCAACTTACTCATTAACTTGTTACAGGCGTATGTATTTATGTAATTGGAATCCGACTCTGATAAGCTTTGAATCTCGTTTCCAGCCTGGGCTTCTTAATGTGTGAAGAAAGCTCTGTGCCCAGATTCATCCTCCGTGTAATTGAACTATTTGATTCCCACAGAGTCCCTCATGGAAATGAATTCGCCTCTGGGAATAATGAATAGAGGACAGAAGAACAGATAAATGAACTACATCAAGTCAACCCTGAAGTTTGCCCCCAGGCCTACATAACCCATAAAATGTTATTCAGCGGATCAGAACAGCCCTGCTCAAGGAGGAGAGAAGACTGGGAAAATGCAAGCCGACCTCACTCCCAAATCCTACCCATCAACCTAGGACCACTGCTGGTCTCACCCCACCAATACACCAGCCCCCCATACAGGCCAACCTTCTAGAACCCTGGATGTGATGATCCAAAGGCCATGTCCACAGCCACTTCTCTGGCCTGAAGCCCTCCTCTGAGTTCCAGAATCTAACTCCCTACTTGATAAAACCACTTGGATTTCTAATAGGCTTATCAAACTTAACTCATCCCAAACTGAACTCCAAACCAACCCCACCCACCACCTTGCTGTGCCCACATCCCTCTTAGAATCAGCAAATATCAATCCCATCCATCTCGTTGCTCAGGGCGAACTACCTGCAGTTCACCTCTCTGTTGACCCCTCTCTGTCTTGAATGCCCCAGTTCAACCCATCAGCAAATATTACTGGTCTTATCTTCTTTGATTTCCAGCCTTCTCTCTGCTCATCCTGGTTTCCTGGATTTTGCACATTTCCAACTCAAGATATACATGGTCTATAGTTGCAATTCTGGAAAAGTTCTTCTCCCTGGGACACTTGTAGAGTATGATCTCCTTGGTGTCTGCAATTTTAACCCTGGGGCCTGGTGGAGTGCCTGGCAGGAACGTTGCAAATCACGGAGAGAAGTGAAATGACCCCTGGGAACATCTCGTTGTCAAGAAGCAATGGAACTCGACAATGCTGAGTTTCATCTGAAGGTCAAGAAATCTCCCCACCCTCTTGTGTTCTAGTAAACAGCAGGTTGCAAAGCATCTCTTCCCCATGTGACTTCCCCATGCGTTTCATCTGTGAGATGAAACACACAGATGCCTGCTTGTTTACCCAGGAAAAGGTCAGACCCAGACCCTCCCATTCATGCCTCATAAACGATTAGCTGAACTGTTTTATCCCCAGGGATCAAGCAGAACAAAATTCATGTTAAGCTCTCTCCCAGCCCCTAACATCATATTACATCTTCTAATTTGATTTTCAGATGGTGAGAAAATGACCCAGAAATAAATAATATATAAAATGATAATTTTCATATTAACTAAAAATTCTAAGAATAGAGCCACAAAGAATCTAGGTGCATAAGCTGAACTAAACATTTATATTTTATTGTGAGGACACCATGATCAATTAAAAATCATGGTTATGTGATCTTTGGTCAAATTATTAAAACACACACATTCATACAAATGAAGGATAATAAAATCCAAAAAGAAGCCTTTCCATGAAATCTCTTGAAAATGTTTTCTTACTCCCAAACCATCTCTCAATTCCTGATGGAAGAGCTGAGCATCAATGATTGATAATTCTTTACCTTTCAGTCTGAGCAGCAGACAGCCCACCCTGCTGCCCCTAGGAGAGGCTGGCCTCAGGTAGAATGTTCTCTCACCTTCTATCCATCATCCCCCTTTCATCTCCCCCCCGACCACACACACACACACACCCAGTTCTCTCCACCTTGATCACTCCTCTCTATCACAGCAAACCTACTTGGTCAGGCTGAAGACACATGCAGGTGTTATGGGCACAGTGTTCTTGCCTGTGGCAATGGTTCCTTTCCCCACTTGCAATAATCCTTCTGAGTAAATGTGTCTCCTTACTAAGTTGGGAATTTTTTGATAGTCTGTTGCCTGTTGAAGAACAGGATGGTATTTGTCCTTGCCCTACTCAGGACTTCCTCACTGTCACAAAGGCATGGCCACCCAGCCATCACCCACCCCCCTCCAGTGTGGGAGGTCACAGCCTCCGCAGCGTCCACCTCAGTGTCCACCTCAGTGGGGAGCAGCCCCCGTTATTAGAAGCTTCTCTTTACACTGAGACAAAATCTGCCACCTGTTTATTCTACACACGCAGGCCCTCGGAAGCTAAGCGAAATAAATCCGGTCCCTTTCCCAGGAAATAAGTACTCAGTTATTACATTTCTCCCATGAAACCTCAACATCTTCTTTTCTCCAGGTTAAATAATTACACTAAAGACATACAACGTTTGTCATATTGTCCCTAAATCCTGCTGTCTACAGCATGGAATGATCTTCTTTATGACCGCCACTGAAAAAAATAAATTAAAAATTAAGCTATCAACAACCTAAAGCACAGGATATGATTTCACAAAAAGAACACCCACGTCAAAATAAATTAGAATGACCCCAAAGACTGATAAGAAATTAAAAAATCAAAACCACCCGTGACAAACAAGTTTGATGGAACAACAGAAGAAGAGAGGGCAGCAGGGGACAGGGACCCTCCACTCAGGAGCCAGAGCAGCTTCTCGAAGCAAAAGAATGGTTAGTCCCTGGAAAAAGCAGACAAGCATATGCTATTGCACCGGGCATGCTAAAGCAGCGAATTCCAGGGGACTCAGGGATTAATAAACTTTCCATGAGGTGAAAAATACTGAAGAGGGAGAAATAATGAAAGAGCGATGTCAGATAAACACCAGCCCAGGAAAACCATCAACAGCCAAATAAATATGAATCACAGTAATAACGAGGTGAACTCACACTTTTGAAATCGCATCCAGGAAACCCCACCTGGGATGAAATCAAGAGACCAGAGAAATCAGAGCATCCTCACAGCACAGAGCTCCCAGCACCCTGTGGAGAAGCGACTCTGAAGGAAACTGCTTCTCTTCTGTTCCAGGACTCCTACTTGCAAAGATATTTTTTAAAACTTTAAAGAAAAATTGAAGATCCTACAACGTGCCAGGACAAAAAGAAGGAGAAAGCCTCAGGTTTCTTCCTGGAGACTTTGAAAAAGGGGAAAGCTTCAGGAATGTGCTGAGCACAGTCAGAAGAAAAGGGGGCCCCCCTGAAAATATGCGTCCCATGATGCTGACTGTTCCTTTGAAGGCAGGAGAAAAATGTCTCAGTCGCTGGAGGACACGAGAATAATCTGTAAACACACTCCCGAGGTTGTAAAAACATCATTACAAGCAGCAATAGAGGTCTGAGAGCAGCTTAACTAGAGAGAATAACACTAACCCAATGGACAGTGGGTGAGATTCACAGGAGCCACTATGATGCTCTGCTTTCAGGTCAGGTATACAAAGTCTCAAGACGTGACCATCCCCACCCTAGGGAGAAGCAGCCGGGGAAACTATGAAACCTAGTTTGCTGTGGTTGTTGTTTGTCTAACATGCTAATCCTTAGAGAGCTGAGGACCCAGAAGGACCCAAATGGACTAAATCCAGAAAGGCGTGAACCTGCTTTGAGACAAGAGATGCCTTTATGGCAGCAGAACGACTGGGGAGGAGAAGGCAGTCAACATGGTCACCAACTTGAATGATCGTGAGTGGACCGGCTGATGCTTAGACCCCAGGAGAACACCGGCCTTAGAGGCCAGCAGAGCAGAGAAACTCCCAAAGCCAGGGAGCCAGGACCACAGCTGGGAGCAACCCTCAGAGCGACTCAACATTTCAGAAAGCTGGCCACTGAAGTTTAAGACTCAACAAAAAAAATATCAAGTCAAACTGTGTTCAAATCCCAAGCCCTGTTAGAGGAAAAGTCCATATCCCACTCTGAAAACTTCCGAAGCCAGTGGGGAACTGAACCCACCTGGGTGACAGCAGGGCCAGGACACACTAGGGGGGACCACCACCTGCCCACCAGAAGGGCTACATTTAGAAAGTCACAAGATCAAGTGCTGGTGTAGGGGTTAGCCCCCAAGGCTCTCTTAAATTGTTGAGAGAAGTGAAAAATGGCACAAACTCTTCTTGTAACTTTAAACACAAACCTAACCCACGGCCCACTTGTTATTTACCTAAGAGTCATGTTGGAGGTGCATGTCCATGACAAGACACGCACGGAAATGTCCATGGCACTGTGCTCAGTACAGCCCAAATGGGAGGAACCCAGATGTCCATCGGATTGTAGGATATTTGTACAATAGACACTATTCTGCAAGAAAAGGGAGCCGGAATACAAATAAGCACAGCGCCATGAAGGAATCTAAAAATATTACGTTGAGTGGAAGAAACGAGACACAAAATTTCTCTTCACTTATGTGAAGTCTAGAAACACTCAGAAATCATCTATAGAGATAGAAACCAGAAAATACGTTTCTCTGGTGAGTGGAGGGGGGGAAGTAAATGGTAATATACATGAAGGAATTTTCCGGGCTGATGGTTAGGTGGATGGACATAATTATCAAAACTTAGACTGGATGATTAAGATCTGTGCATTGTATTGTACCTAAATTATGCCTTACTAAAAGAACATAGAAGCAAACAAAGTTCATTCTGGACACATATTCGCAGAACAGCCTGGGGAAAGTGTTGCATTTCATGATGGAAAACTGAAGGACTAAGATGTGAGGAGCTGTCCAGAGGGCCTGTCCCCACCACAGAAGTCTCATGTGAGGATGTTGGGGCACCTGGGCTATTACGTGCAGAGACCACGGACAGTTCCTTGTACAAAGCGGACCTCCTAAATGTGGTTAGTCTTAAAAATAGGATGTGATGGTAAGAATGGCAGAAAATAATGAATGCAACTTCTTTGAACATCATAAATCCTAGCAAATACATTTAGTCACATACAATTACCTCTTGTCTCATACAAAGAAAAGAGGGTACTGTTCCAATGAGTAATAAATACAGAAACATAAAGGGACTACAAAGGCCAGCAACAATGTTGAACATATGGGAAAATGAGTTCAGTATTAATAAAACACTCAAGTGGGCTGGACTGTTCCACAAAAAAGAAGATACTGCTGCATTTAAGGTGAAAAAAACAAATTAAAGCTGGTCAAACAACTTTGCTGAGTATAAAAAAAAACAAAATCAAAATACATATTCTAAAGTTCTAGAATGGGCAAAGCTTCATTCTATTTGCATAAGTATAAAAGCTTCAGAATTGACTACCAAAACCCAAGAATATTAAAAGCTACATAAAATCTAAACAAACAAAAATGCAAGCCTTACTCAAAAATACAATTGCAAGCCGAGATATCTAATTGTGTTATCAGAGTATGAAAACACCAGGCTAAGCAAAAAATAATAAAAATATCTGAAAATTTAATAAACATATGAAAACCTGTGAAGGTAATAGGGAAAAGATGCCACTGATGTGTAAGTAAATACAAGACAAACACAAAATAATTGTGGATAAACTAGTTTTTTCTGAGTGGCTGAAGATGAAAATTTTACCTAAGAAAATATACTGAATTCACGTAATAATAGATTTACCATAAGGCCAATAATATATAGTACTTGCTGAAAAAAACACACATGTGTGTTTATATAATACACCTATTAAGTGCCAGACTCCATTAAAGAACTTAAGCCAGCTTTTGTGATAATGTTTTTCAAACTCTCAATTAAATACTTCAGTCTGTCGATCCAGATGCCTAAGAAATCTACTAAAGACCTTTTAAATGTAACTACTGAAAATTTCCTACCAGTCTCGTAGTATATAAAAACATTAATAATAAAAAATATCACTGGTTTTGACATGTAATATTTATTTCCATTCATGTCTAAACAGTGTATAATTTCAGTATGATTTCTTCTTTAAGCTAAAAATAACTGAGAGGAGGATTTTTCTTTGTTTCATTGGAATTTCCTAGGCCATACATGCATGTACTCCCAGACAGAGACTGTGGCTTGTTGATCTGCATATCCTACCCTTAGAATCACACCTGGTTTAGTCCTCAACTGAAAATCACTGACTATAAATTTTACCTTTTTAAGTCCATCAATAATTCACTTGGGGCCTAGTATATGATCAATTGTTTAAATGTTCTAAGATGTTTAGCAATTTATTTTCATTTTTGACTATAAGATTTTGTGAGAATACAGAGTACAGCTTGTTAAAGAATCCTCATACCTTCATCCTGAAAACTAAAAGCAGAAGATTTTGGTAATGGTAGTGGTACTGTTGAAAAATCCTCTACAGATGAAAATGATGAAAACTAGATGAAAAGAATAACAATTAGAAGGCACTGGAAAGTCACCAAAAGCAGACAAAAGCCTGAGAGACTTTGCTCTGAACAGACACTGAGAACAAAGGGTAAGAATCATGAGTTTGTGTCTTTTTGCTGATGGTGATCCCAACACCCACTTGCTACTCCAGTCACAGAAAAATCAGTGTTACTGCCTCCAGGACAGAGTCAGGGAAAGCTGGAAATTGAAAGGGAAAGTCCTTGCCGTGAAAGAGCCTCACAAAGGTGAGATGCAAAAGCTGAGCACAAAGTCTACTTGTCTCCTGGCCAACCAGTAAGCAAGCATCTGTGGCGGAGAGTCCGACAGGCTGGCCGGAAGGAGGTGTGTGAGAGTGGAGTGCATCCCAAAGGACAGAGCCCTGCATAATGTCTGTGAATACGCTGCATGCATCTCCCAGCACGCGTGAGGCTCGTGCAGAAGTAGGCTGAAGCCTTCCTGGCTGGAGGTGTCCAAGGACACAGGTGTGATGGGCAGAGAAGTGGGGAGTGGGGAGAGAAACCTGAAGCAGGGAACAGACAGGCTGGGCCTGAGCACCAGCAGGGACAGCACAAGTCCGGGGCCTCCTGATGGCACAGGGAGACCCCAGGACATCGGGCTTGGGAAGGAGCAGCCAAGGCACGAAGGCCTGGGGCAGAGTCCCTGCCCCTGCAGGAGAGATGCACAAGTACAGTGTGAGTCCGGGAAAGCCAGTGCCCACTGGGGCAGGACGCCAGTGATCCTCAGACAAACAACAGATCCAGAGGAGCTGCAGCATCCTATCTACACTGTACAGTTGTTTTTTTTTTTTAATTGAAGTATAGTTGATTTACAACGTGTTAATTTCTGCTGTACAGCAAAGTGACTCAGTTATACATATATATATATATATATACATTCTTTTTCATATTCTTTTCCATTATGGTTTATCACATGATATTGAATGTAGTTCTCCTTGCTCTACAGTGGGACCTTGTTGTTTATCCATTCTCTCTCCATATAGTTTTTAAACAAAAATGAGAAGCCATAAAAAGAAACAATCACAAATACGTCTACCCCAAGTTGAAGGAAAAAGGCTGTAGAAACTGACTGATAGGCTCTAGATGTCGGATTTGCAGACAAGGACATCAAAGCACGTATTAAAACACGCAGAAAGAATTTTTTTAAATGTGGTCTTAATGAGTCAATGGGTAAACATATAAAGTCAAAACTGAGAAGTGAGAACTGTAAAAATACTTCTGTAACATTTCTGGAGCTGAAAGCACAATAACTGAAATGAAAAAAAAACTCACTAGATGAACTCAACAGCAGATTGGAGAAGGCAGAAGAAAGAGTCGGTGAACCTGAAGGTATATCAATAGAAATTATGTAAGTGAAAAACAGAAAGGAAAAAGGTGAAGTAAAAATGAACAGACCCTCAAAGCCTGTGGGACAATTTAAGAAGTTTTCACTTGTGTACTTGGAGTCCAAGAAGGATAGAAGAGAGAAAAAGAAGCACAAAAAATAACTGAAGAAATAAAGGTTGAAAATCTCACAAAGTTGGTGAATTTAGCAAGGTGGTAAGACAATGATTAATAAACAAAAATAAAATGTATTTATATATGGAAGCAGCAAGCAACTGGAAAATAAACTGTAATAACATTTCTATTTAATATTAGGAAAAATAATATGAAGAATTGAATTAACAAAAGCAGTACAAGACCTATACAATTAAAACTATAAAACATCACTGAGAGAAATTAAAGAAGACCTAAATAAATGGAGAGAGATGCTATGTTCATGGACTGGAAGACTTAATCTAGTTAAGATGTCTATTCTCCAATATTGATCTATAAACTCAATGCAATCCCAATCAAAATCCAAACAGACTTTTTGTAGAAACTGAAAGCTGATTTAAAATTTTTATGACAATGCAAAGTCCAAAGCAATCTATAAAACAAGATTTAAATAATTCTACAGTAATCCAGAGTCCAACACTGGCATAAGGATAAATGTGCAGATCAATGGAACAAAATAGATGGTCCAGAAATAGGCCAAACTTATATGGTGAACTGATTTTTGACAAAAATGTCATGATAATTCAATGGAGAAAAGATAATCTTTTCAACAAATGGTGCCGGGACAACTTGATATCAATTTGGGGGAAAAACAGACATTACCCCTTACCTCTCACCATCTACACAATGTATGTACTACAGGCAATGAGTCTGAGACCTGAAATCACAAAACTTCTTAAAAGCAATACAAGAGAAACTTTGGTAACCTGAGTTAGTCAAATGTGCCATCGATAGGATACAAAAAAATATAACCCACAAAAAGAAAACTGATACAGTAGCTGCCACCAAAATGAAATACTTCTATTGTTTGAAAGATGCCACACATTACATGTGAAAATGTAACCCACAGACTGAGAGAAAATATTCACTATATATCGAAAAATTTGTGTTAACCTCTTCAAGTCAATAATAAGGATCAAATAACTCAACAAAAATTGAGCCAAAGATTTGAAAAGGCACTTCACAAAATAAGCTGTGCAAATGGTCATTGGCCACATGAAAAGATGTTCAGCAGTCATAAGGTAAAAGCAAATTTACATCTACTAGAAGTAGCAGAATTTCTGAAAGTAAACACTGTCAAACCCAGTGTTTTCAAGGATGTGGAGTAACTGTGTATTATGATGTGTCACGAGTGTTGTGCTGATCCCGTTTTGAAGTCAGGGCTGAAATCTCTCAAGTGCCCTCCGTGGGCAGCGACTAAGCTCCCATCCCAACTTCTTCCTTTCTCAGGCTCTGACACTCCTGAGTTAGAAAACACACACCCCACCTACAGAGGTCCCGACACCTCCCACCCAGGAATGGCCCCCTTTTACTAGAGACCATGGAATTATTCAAAATACCCAAAATACCCAGAAAGCTCAAGTAGCTCCACCTGCCAACTGCAGGCCACCCCCACGTACAAGGTGCCCTGGAGGGTTCCAGGTTGCTGTCATCCTGAGCCTGGAGGCGTCCCCTTTGGAGCTGTAAGTAACAGAGTTCTGCCTTTCATCATCCAAATGCCTTCTATTCAAAGAACCCAGTATCATTTAATTATGAGACAAACTGGAGCACCCATCCTAAAGGGAATGTAAAATGGAACAGCCACTTTGGGAAACTGCTGGGCAGTTTCTGGCAAAGTTAAACATACACACACACTCATATTTAGCAGTTTCCATTCCTAGGAATCTACCCAAGATATCTCATTTCTGCACGAGGGCTTACATGTGAATGCTCAGAGCAGCGCTACTGATATTTGTCAGAAACTGAAAACGACTCAAATGTCCATCAGGCAGTAAATG
Organism: Balaenoptera borealis; assembly: GCF_965194805.1. Lineage (NCBI taxonomy): Eukaryota > Metazoa > Chordata > Mammalia > Artiodactyla > Balaenopteridae > Balaenoptera > Balaenoptera borealis. The sequence goes on along the minus strand of NC_138864.1, from coordinate 5,761,436 downwards.
GATTACTTGTGGTATACTCATAAATGGAATGCAATAAAAATGTGGTTTATCCATATAATGGAAGGTAATAAGATGTGGTGTATCCCTACAAAGGAATATAATAAGATGTGGTGAACTCCTCCAATGGAATATAGTAAGATGTGGCATATCCATACAATGGAATATAATAGAATGTGGTGTGTCCACACAATGGAATGCTACCCAACAAGAAAAGGATGCGACTGATACATGCGACAACATTGTCGATGAATCTTAAAAACACAGCAGATGAAAGAAGCCAGACGCAGGCCCATCTCTCTGATTCCAGGTGTATGAAATTCCATAAAAGGCAAGTTACAAACACTATCATGACAGAAAACATGTCAGCAGTTGCTTGGGAACAGAGTGTATGGGATGGGGATTTGGGGAGGGATAACTGAGAATTGAACCACACAGTCAAAAGGGGGCTTTTTGTTATATGTAACTTAAAAATGCTAAAAAAACTAAAAACGCTAAAACTAAAGTAAAAACACTACATAATTTATACATGATAAAACAAAACTGATTGAACCATGAAGAAAAATCTGTACAAACGAACTTGTTAAACTCGCCCTTATCTTCCTAGTTACGCCATCATTTACCTACCCTTAGTCCCAAACTCCTTGTCAACTCTTCACAAATTTATGGTTTATTTGCCTAAAGGTAGAAAAGACTCCTGCTCTGATGGCTTCTTCGGATCTTCATTCTCTCGTGAAGGCTCCCACGTACATGTAAAATTTTAATAAAGTCTGTATGCTTTTCTCCTGATAATCTGTCTTTGTCGGTTTTCTTTTCAGACCCAGCCACAGACCCTAAAAGGGTCAAGAAAACTTTTTCCTTTTGGTATATTTCATAAAATCCATTCCATTTCTTAACTATATAATCTCATTTTTGAGAGTTTTTTTTTTCCCCAATAGTCTTGTTATTTTAAATGTTTCATTAAATCATCTGCATTTTTTTCAGGTCACATTTTATGGTTTTATACATCTGGAATTATTGGTGCATTAAACTGACTCCTCTGAAGAGTGTATTTTTAATGGAGAAAACGCCTCTCTCTACAGATGCTGAGATGCTGGGTAAACTTAGAGAAAATCTGCTAAATGGAAAACATCCTCCTTTTTAATCACTTACTTTCATGGATATGCCAAATATTTTCACAAATACTATCTTTATAGCACTGTATAAGAACTTTCCTTAATAAATAGGTTTGAAGACAAAAGCACCAAATAATTCATCTCTATGATTTTTTTGAGTGGTCACTGAATTCAAATGTTGGAAAAATCACGGGCCTTCTCAGTACAAAATATCTAGGGATCCAATTAAACATATAAGCTCAATCAAAACATTCTACCTACAAACTGATACAGGCCAAAACACAGTAAGAAAATTTGAAAATTAAACCTTAAACACACATGGAGGTCCCACTGTGTCATTCCCTCAGGTGTTCTGGAGACACCCCCGCACTATCTGGTTCACAGGTTTTGTTGCAACAATGGTAACCTTCTCAAACTTCAAAAGCAGAAGATTTTTTTTTCTATTTGTTGAATACTGATTAAGGATCTCCAGTTGATTTTGAAAGAAACATGCAGCCAAAATACAGAGAATTCATCTACAAAAATATGTCAAAAAATGTGGCTAAGCACTTAGACTGACTTCACTGTAGTTCTTCCAAGGTTCAACCATTTCTAAAGAAAAAATCCAACTGGCAAAAGAGGCACTAGCCAAGCTGAGATTTTTTTTTTTTTTTTTAACTCACAAAAAGACATGCTTAGAAAACTATTTAATACTTTTGACAATTATAGCTTCTACAGTTATTTCTAGGATATCAGTTTGTTTGGACACAATTATGAATAATATGTGTACCCCAGTCAACTTCAAATGCATTTCTACCCTACTGGTTCCTTAAGTTAGGTAGGTCATGTTTTTATAATGATGCTTTGCTCTGCTAAAAATGTATTCATAGTAGCAGTCAAAAATAATTTTACTTTCAACATCGAATTTTGAAAATGCACCTAAAACAAAATTAGCAATAGCATTAGTTGTTTTGCCTTTGATTTTAATTGATTTCAATTTCCAAAAGCTTTGCTTTCATTCCAGAAACTGAATTTTAAAAAAAGACAACTGACTTTGTTTTCGAAAGTAGCTGAATTGATTTTCTATCTAAAGCACACGAAAAACTGATGTAACACTGACATTAAGTTTTTACTATGTTTTTCTACTACTATTGGAGCCAACATACTAACAGCTATGTTTTACTTTCCGTACAAATACACAAAACCCTGCAATTGAAAATGAGTAAAGTTAATCTAGAGTAAGCGGCTCTCAGTGAGACTCCGTGGCTCAGATGGTGACAGGTAAGTCACGCTTTCTGCTGCCATGCCTGTTAAATCATTGTCTTTATTTTTTTTTAATTAAATTTATTTATTTATGGCTGCGTTGGGTCTTTGCTGCTGCGCGCAGGCTTTCTCTAGTTGTGGCGAGCGGGGACTACTCTTCATTGCAGTGCGCAGGCTTCTCATTGCGGTGGCTTCTCTTGTTGCGGAGCACGGGCTCTAGGCACGTGGGCTTCAGTAGTTGTGACTCATGGGCTCTAGAGCGCAGGCTCAGTAGTTGTGGCGCATGGGCTTAGTTGCTCCGTGGCATGTGGGATCTTCCAGAACCAGGGCTCAAACCTGTGTCCCCTGCATTGGCAGGCGGATTCTTAACCATTTAACCACTGTGCCACCAGGGAAGTCCCTAAATCATTGTCTTTAGACAGTCTTCTTAAAATGACCACCAACTTATGAACTACAAGCTGATACTTCTTAAACAGATGGATGTTTCCTAGTTTATTCCTATCTGTTTAGTGAATTCACTACAGCTCTCAGAAATGACTAGACAAAGTTGTGCAAATTACGGGCTCATCTTCAATAGCTTTGAGAAACAGAAAATCAATACTAAAGGTCTGTTAAATGTTCACTTTCTTCCTAATTTCATTCCTTTAAAAAAAATTAAAAAAAAAAAATTTTTTTTTGAGCTCGTTGCTAGGGAAATCTTTATTTGCTAAACAGTAAAGCATTATTCAGACTTCCATGCGGGGTGGGGGAATGGGGGGCACACAGCTCAGCTGTGTATCCCTGTCCAATCACCTTTTCAGGGACTCCTGTCCCGCCAGAGTGCTGCTTCCTTGGGGAAGGATTGTCCATTTTCACCATTTTTTGGTAATTTCAAAAAGGATTTTGACATTTTGGATTTTTGCCCGTTGAGTGAGGTGCTGTAAATCCCTGTAAGTTTAATGACAGGGAAGAACAGCCAGTTTCAGCTTTCCTCTGCATTCCCAGTATAGGCACTTAAACATATTAACATGCCATCAGAACACAGAACAAAAATCACATTCTTGTCTGTTTGATTAGAATTTGTGAACAAAATGTTACTAGTGAAGCATCTTACAGGCAGGTGAAAGACTTTTTGCAGGCACTGGCTTTCATTTCTACTGTTTTTTAAAAATAAATTTACATTCTCTCCAAATTTCCTCTAAAGTAAGACCAGACTGGATGAAAATAGCTTTCTTTAAAACAAATATCCTTTTATTCCCCCCCCCACCCCTGCTTATAAAATCTTAATGAATGAGCCCTTCCTGGAGGCTTTTCATTACTCACGGGGCCAGAGGGAAGAGTCTCACATCTTCATTATTCCGATGCTGTATTTTACATAATGAACAGCAGGCTGCCTTGGTGAGCATTGTTTCCTGGAGTCTGGGGTTTGAAGTGGTTGATGTGAGATGTTCCTGGCACTCAAAAATGGGTCAGAGCCCGAAGAGGCAGTGGGGTCAAGGGTCAGGAAGGTATTTACAAGAGCTGAAATGACAAAATTTGCTTCCAGGGTTTGGGGGAGCTTGGTATGGTCAGTCTCTCAAAGTAAAGGCAGGAAGCTTGGTCTTATCTAGAAGGGATTAAGACCTTGGAAACGTGTAAAGAAACAATATAGCTGACAGTTTATTCTAAACAGCCAAGAATGGAGGGTGAAACGAGCAAGTCCCGTGCCCTGGCCATGGGGCCGTCCACGGCTGCACAGGAAAAAGCTGGCCGACACGGAATCACTCCTGGGGGTGGCGAACACAAAGGTCCGGGGGCCGCAGCGCTTCCTGTGATAGGAAGGTGAGGAGCACGTGTAATGCGGGACACAGACATCGGCACTGGCCCTTGGAAACAGGTAGAGTTGTTGGTTCCAGAGGCTTCTGATGCCTTCCAGGTGGAGGGAGCAACTGCAGAGAAGCAGGTGAGGTGTGGCCACAGCTCTGGGCAGGTTCAGCCCAGGAAGGCTCGTGGCGGGGAGGCGGGGACCCTGTGGGCAAGCTGGGCGGCCGTGTGTGTGTTGGGCCTGTCCAAGGGGCAGCAAGGGGGCTTCAAAAATCTAATTAATAGGAGATAAATGAATTTGGGGTTTTTAGGGGGAAATGTTTGAGGCTTTTCATAAATATTAATCACACGTATTTTGTTTGCTAAGGCATATCCCTCCTTTAAATGATAGATATATAATAGGTTTTAATTTGCAAAGGCAAGTTCCTATATATTCTCCCCTATTTTGTCTATTCCCTTTTACAGATAAGGAAAGTGAGGTCCAGATGTGGCAGCAGCAGAGGGTGGGTGGAACCAGAGCCGGCAACCCTGACGCCAGCTCCAGGCCCCTTGGGGAGGCTCAGATCTCCCTGCCCGGTTTTTATGTTTCTCTCCACGCGCTTTAGAGGAAGGTGATACGGGGTCTTCTCTCTGTTGTTCTTCAAAGAATAAGTGTTTACCTTGTCTTAACTGTTTATCTTGTTAATTTACAGAATGACTTAGTGACATAACGAAGATGAGAAAAAACAAGAAAACGTCTGAATTAACCAAAGAAAGGAACCTTGTTCTTTCTGTGCCCCCAAAGTGGATTGCTGAGTCAGGATGCCTGGGACATCCTGACTAATGTATGCATTAGTGTCAAAGAATAATCGATTTTAGCACTGAAGTGTTCTTTAAGTCATCTGGTCCAAGTTGGAAAGTACTTATCTCTGAATTGGGCTCCCCAGCCTCTGAACACTGCTGAGGAAGAGTTCTAATGGTCAGAAAAGTCTGCCTTACTTCAAAGTCCACCCATTTTTAGCCTGTCTCTTCAGAGGTGACCTGGATTCAGATGTACCAGCATCTGGTGCTCTCAGGAGGTGAAGTTTAAAGTGTACCTTGGTACCCACTGTGACCTCACCGCCTCAGGTGACCAAAGGTTGCCCAAACAACTGCATTTTTATCCAGGGTTATGAGAGTCAGGTTATAACACAGGTTAAAATACAGACACTCTATTCAGAGGCCTATCATTCTTATTATCTAATGTGAGCGCTCCCTAAGTAAAGAGTGGTGATGTTTTTCTCTCCTATAATAATGCTTTACTCAGTGATGGCTGACGTGCTTTCCATAGACACTCAGGGAATGTGTGATTAAAGATAAATTCAGTTCACAGCTGTCAGGATTACCAAATTGTAACTACTCTTAAGCGAAGGCATTTGTTTGAGAAAAGATGAGATGCAATTTTCAGAACCGGTGGTTTAAGGGGACCTCCTGGGGTAATGGGCTCTTTTATACCTGGAGCTTATCTTCCTGAAAGACAAATAAGAGGTTTGGGTTTTGCTGTTAGTCTAAGAGCAGAATGCGTCTTCTGATCAACAAAGAGGGTATTTTACATCCCGTGGACGCACCCACTGGAAGTCCTGGCTGAGAATATTCATCGCCTTGTTCTCCTGGAGATTGGGCGAGCTGTCCACAGGGCCATTTGTCTCATGCTGTCAGCCACTGACAGCTCATTTCTACCAGAATGCATCCCATGGAAGGGTTCTGGATGCAATTCAAGTTACCTCTGGTAATGGCACCATTGATCAAGCTGTGGATGGGGTGCAGGTATCTGCCTGCCTTGGATGAATGGCTTTATTGTATCTTGTGAAAATTGATTTCCCTTTTGCTGAGGACACAGGCTGAAGGTATCTGAGACCACTGGATTAATGACCAAGTGGCTTTTAACAGATGAATGATGCCAAAGGAGTATGAATGGATAATCTTCTAGAGGACAAAGGGCCTTGCTTGTGAAATAAAGCTGGAAATGTGACCTCTTCTGCAGCCACGATCCTCCCTCCTGGCTGAGGCTGGGCCAGCTGCCACAGCATTTGTGGTACAGATTTAGGGCTTCCATGAAAGAAAATCTGGTGATGAGTAGTATTTTTTCTTTTTTCTTTTTCTTTTTTTTTGCCACACCACACGGCTTGTGGGATCTTAGTTTCCCGATCAGACATTGAACCCAGGCTCTTGGCAATGAGAACACAGAGTCTTAACCACTGGACTGCCAGGGAATTCTCAGGGTATTTTTAAGAAGCACAACTTTTTTGTTGGTAAATATTTTAAAAACATTTTTTAAATTGAAGTATAGTTGAGTTACAATGTTGTGTTAGTTTCCAGTGTACAGCAAAGTGACTCAGTTATACATACATACACATCTACTTTTTTCATTCTTTTCCCTTATAGGTTATTATGAAATATTGAGTATAGTTCCCTGTGCTATACAGTAGGTCCTTGTTCGTTATCTATTTTATAAGAAGCACACCTTTAAGTGGGGTCCCTAGGAGGCCAAGTGGGGAGAGAGAAGAAGGTCCTGAGAAGTGACTGGGCAGCAGGCGCCTTGCATTTAATCCTCACAATAAGCCTGCCAGGCGCCCAGGGACCATCAGCCCATTTGCAGTTGAAGAAACTGAAGGGGATAAGCAAGTCCATGCAGGGCACATGGGTTCAGCTGGAGAGTCACGTCTGTCTAGCTCCAAAGCCGGGGTTTTCCAAGCTGCTTCTTCAAGGAATTTAGTCTAACTTGACAGCTCCACAGCCTGGACAAAGAACATCTGTGAGCCGCGGTCTTTCCTCCAAGAGAGCCTAAGACCTGCCCATCTGCGGGCTCTGGGCCCCACCACCAGAAGAACTTCTTCCGTTCAAATGCAAGTGTGCCTCTTCCATCCTAAAGACCCTTCTCTGGTGCCTCGAGATTAAATCTGACCCCCTAACAAGGCATAACGATCATTCAAGAGCTAGTCTGTTCCATCCTTCTGCCCCTGCCTGGCAGGTCCCAGCTCTGCTTCCACCTCCAGGCCTGCAGGGCTATCCCAGCCCACAAACAGGGGGACCTTCACCCCTCCACCGCCCAGCCACCCCCGGGGCCACAATCCTCCCTGGCCCCTTCACAGCCTCCTCCCCCCTGGGGAAATCACCCCTTCCCCTGCCATGCTCTTTCCCATTGCCATCTTTTCTCCTGGCATACAGCAGAGGATCAATCAACATCTGCTGATTGAATGAATGAAACTCTTCTAAATCCATCATGTTACTTAATTGTCACAAAACATCCACAGATGTAGCTACATTTAATATGTCCATTTTCCAGAAAGGATACGGAGAAATCAGGTTACTTGATCAAATTCTTACTCTGAAGCCCTCATTGTATAATGGGGCAGTCCAATAACTGGTTTTCACATCAGTGATTTTCAGTAATCAAGAACCATGAAAATTCTCTTTAAAGTTATTTTGTTAAGAAGGTAGAGAAGTAGAACACATTGTAGGAAAAAATAGCATCGAAATACTGTAGAGTTTTCAGGCTTAATATTCAAACAATGGGCACAATTTTCTATAAATTAAATTAATGAAAGGTTAGCAATTTTATCATAGAACCAGAGATTTTACACTGTGCATGACCTCCTGTAAAACAACATGGCAATATGTATCAGGATGATAAAAATGTTCCAAGCCTTTGACCTAATCATCTCACTCCCGTGACGTTATCCTAATGAAATAATTCAAAAGCAAATAGAGGCCACACACATGGTGATGTTTTACTGCAGTATTACTCAGTTTTTTTCCTCTGCTTCCCTCACCACTTTCCTCATCATCCAACGAAAGCAGCAGACAGGTTATTTACAGACCACTTCCCCTCTAGATGGTGAGCTCATAAGGGCAGGAACCAGAACCTGACTCATCTTTGTATTTGATGTAAAATATATAATAAGTGCCTCTAACTTTTATAAAAGCAATATATAAGCACACACCCACACACATACGTACACACAGACTCCTCTATAAAAATCTAAAAAAAGAACACAGCGTTCAACAAAAGAGCCAAAAGTTTAACAAAAGAACATGCTTAATTACATCAGAAGACATGTGATTCGGGTTCTGAGTTGTGAGAAGGACCCACAGGGGAATTAACCTCCTGTAGGAAACAGGACAGAGAAGGTTTTCCACGTGAGGACATTTGAGTGCCAGTCTTTATAAAAAGGGGGAGACTGGGAAGGGACTCCAGGCGGGTCCTCAGCAAGTTCAAAGGGCACGATGTAAACTGGAAGTGGCCAAGCCTCCTGGAGGCTGGTCTGTGACCTGAGCCCCAGATTGGTCTAAAATCCACGGCCAAATGCACCCAGACTCTAGGAAACATGCAAATAAATCCACGGTCATACACTTTCTGCCTAGGTTCATGGGAGCACCTAACTCATGAAAGCACTTCATTGTGATAATTGGGTAGCAACGACTTCAGGGCAGTCTGTGTCTAACTTGATTTATTTCTTATAAAAATTAAGGTTTTGCCGCAATGTTTGCAAACAAAAGTGTCATTTTAAGCTATTCACAAATTTGCACAGAGGACCTGCTAATTCAAAGATCTCCAGAGGAGATGAAAACAAATTAAGTTCCTGAAATCAAGAGATCAGCCCCGACCCAACCCTTCTCCGTGTCTAACTTGTCAGAAGTGAGCAGACCTGAGAGCTGTCTGCACTCAGGACACCCAGCATCTAAGCCTGGCGTGGACCTCAGCAAACCCAGAGCTGATCTTAGTTCACGAAGGAGGAGGAACACCATGGGGCATGCAAGTGCTTCTATAAAGCATAAGTATCGACGCTCACTGGGCTCTGGGAGGATTCATGGAATACGATCTGAATCATTACTCCCACTAAACCAAAATGTAAGTAAGCACACGGATAAGAAATCCGCTAGTACTTTGGAGTTAAGTTCTTGGTCTACATTGGGAAACGCTAACAAGAAGGTGAATAAAGCTTTTACATTAAAAAAATCTATTTAGAATGCCATTTGCATCAACATGGATGGACCTAGAGATTATTACACTAAGTGAAGTAAGTCAGAAAGAGAAAGACATAGCATATGGTATCACTTACATGTGGAATCTAAACTACGATACAAATCAACATATCTATGAAACAAAAACAGACTCAGAGACATAAAGAACAGACATGTGGTTGCCAAGGGGGAGGAGGGAGGGAGAGGGAAGGAGTGAGAGCTTTGGATTAGCAGATGTAATCTAGTATATACAGGATGGATAAACAACAAGGTCCTACTGTACAGCACAGGGAACTATATTCAATATCCTGTAACAAACAATAATGGAAAAGAATATAAAAAAGAATATATATATAAAACTGAGTTACTTTGGTGTACGGAAGAAATTAACACAACATTGTAAATCAACTGTACTTCAATAAAATTGAAAAAAAAAAAAAAAAGCACACTGAACCAGGAAAAAATATACCATATGGCTTATATCAGCAAGTTACAAAATCACTGTGATCAGATTTAAATTCTCTTCATTTTAGTTTTTTTTTAACATAAAAAATAAGGCCAATAATAAACAATTCTACACCTCCAGAGACTGTAAATTGGAATGAGAAAAAAACTTTATTTAGGTATTATTTTTTTAGGAAAATTGCTTATTAGGAAGTCATTTCCTCTGGGGTGTTTCTCTGTGTAGATAATATTTATTAAGTTTCTCTTTTCTGCTTCGGCTGCTAGAAAACTTATTGTCAACTCTGCAGACCGTCTTTAACAATGAGTTGTTATGAAACACAGGGTGATGGGAGCATGTGTCTGTACTAACCTTTTCTCACTTGCCATTCAACAGTCATTTTCTCTCTGCCCTGAGATTTCAATTTTTAAAATATTACATACTACATATTTTTATAAACTCTAAAATCTCTAGAAAAACAACAAAAATGCATCAAAATCTCAAAAAGATCTCATTCATGCCTAAAGCTGCACAGCCCCACTGTGTGCTTCTCTTATTAAACTTGACTGGGAGGAAAAATTTTTAAAAAAGTGAGAAAATGAGCACCTCAAAGCAGTGGTTCTCCAAGGGTGGTCCCAAGACCAGCAGCACCAGAAACACCAAGGGAGGCACATATTAAAAATGCACACTCTCAGGCTCCAGGCCAGACCAACTGGATCAGGAACTCAGGAGAGGGAGTGCGTCAGTGAATCTGTGTTATAACAAGTCCTGGAGGTGATGCTTACCAGAGTTGAGCTGGGTGAACCCTGCCTCCTGGGCTCTGGGATCCCAGAAGAGCACGATACCTGCATGAGATCTGGATGTACCCAGCGACCTCCATTCTCCCTGCATCTGCAGCCCCGTGTCCTGGGAAGTTGGGTCATCGTGAGGGAGAGTCTAGAATGACACGGGGGAGTGCAGCACTGAAGGGGGCAGAGACGTGTCCACACTGCGAGGGAAGAATACAGAAGAGGGGTTTGTGGGGGCTGCATGTCTGTGTCATGCACGGGGCTCCAGAGCACAGGAAGTCTAGAAAACCCCATGGGCCTCTATGGGTTTGTGTGTCTGCAACCCTCTATGGCATCCTAGCTCTTCAAGGTACATAACGGTATATACTTAGAAGGGCCTCAGCTTCTACAGGCTTAATGAAAAGATTTCAGAGTTATCAAAGGCACCAGTACAGGGTTTGAAAAGGCACTCTCTCAGGGAAGATGAAAAGATGTGTAATCAAGGCTGGCCTTAGAAGTCAATCAAAGGAAATTACAAAAATTTCACTTGTCTATCTTTTAAAGAGACTACCCATATTTTTAGCAGCTTTATCGAGGTATATTTTAAACACCATAAAACTCACCCCTTCTAAGTGTACAATTGAATGATCTTAGTAGTCAACCCAGTTAATAAACATTCTCTCACCTCAGTAAATTCCCTCCTGCCCATCTGTGATTAATTCCCCTCTCTGATCCTAGCTTTAGGCCACTACTGAGGGGCTTTCTCCTTGTGTAAATTTGCCTTCTCTAGACATTCCAAATAAGTAGAATCATACAATATGTGGTCTTTGCAACTAGCTTCTTTCATTTAGGATGTTTTTGAGGTTCATGCATTTTGTAGCATATATTTATCATTTGCTGATCTCTTTTTATTGGTGGATCTCTATTGCGTGGTTATAATCACGTTGTTTATCCATTCACCAGCTGATGGACATTTGGGTTATTTCTTTTTTTTTTTGGCTATGAAGGATAATACTGCTATGAATATTTACCTACACACCTTTGCATAGACATGTGTTCAGTTTCCTGGGATTGAATTCCAGGATGGAATTGCTAGGACAGATAAAATTTTTTGTTTCACTTTTTAAGAAAATGCCAAACTGCTTTCCAAAGCACATGGACCATTCCCACCAGCAATGCTTGAGGGTTCCAGTTTCTCCACATCTGTGCCAACACCTGATGTTGTCTATCTTTTTGATTAGAACCATTCTAGAGGGGGTGTACTGGTATCTCACTGTGCCTTTAATTTTTATTTCCCTAAAGACCAAGGAGGTTGAGCATATTTTTATGTGCTTATTTACCATTTGTTTACCTTCTTCGCTGAATTGTCTGTTCAAATCCTCTGTCCATTTTTTATTGGGTTGTTCATCTTCTTATCAAGTCTTTTGATCTTTGAGACAGTACCACAGTGTGTTAATCACTTTTACAGTATACATTTTACAGCTTTGTTGTTCTTCTTCTGTATTTCACTGGCCAGTTTTTAACTTGTCTTTCCATGTGGATTTTAAAATCAATTTGGTAATTTGCACAAAAAAAGTCATTGTATTTTTTTTTTTACTGGAATTATGCTGAATACATAGATTTTATTTATTTAATAGAATAATTTGAGGCTGCTGACATCTTTACATTAGTGAGTTTTCCAATCATGAATATTGTCTATCCTTCCATTTACTGAGGATTTCTTTAATTTCTCTCAATAAAGCTTTAAGATTTTTAAGGGTGGCAATCGTCCAATTTTGTTAGATTTACTTCTAATTATTTGGTATGTATGATGTTATTTGAAAGAGTAGTTTTTAATTCATTTATATTTGTTTGTTGCTGGTATCTAGACATACAGCTGATTTTTACAAATTGATTTTGTAAAACAAACTTGGTATAATCAAGTATTTGTAGCTTCCTTTATTTTTTTTATGGACAAGATCATGTCATCTTAAATAATGATCAAGTGTTTCCACAAGATTGGTATTATCTCTTTGGTAAAAATTTTGTAAAAATGTAATGTTGAAGCCATACAACGGGAGTAGGCTTTTCCTTGTGAGAAGGATCTTGATATGAATCACACACACACACACACACACACACACACACACATCATTAAGTGCTGTCCAACTCACTACATGTGGTTTAATTATGATCTTATCCTACTGTCTGAAATATACAAGAGAAAAACAAAAACAACCATGTCTAATTCTTAGTGCTTCTCACATGTTTTCCATGAAAGTGCTTCTAATAATTTGAAGTCTCCATATTTATCTTAAAAATTTCATAAAATTTTTCATTTTCCCCCAAAAATAGCCATATTCATTTTCTGGTAGAAATAAAGTTCTAAATAACTACCATCAAGTAGTACTGAATACTTCAGGGAGATATACAATCTCTATACTCAGTGCTTTTGTGCTTTTGGTGTTCATATTCCCCCTCGGGTATAGTATTCCACGTTGGAGAATCAGCGCTAATCCCAACAAGGCCCTCGTATTTCAACATCAATGTCTTACATTTGTCAGTTTCCTTCCTTTGAATGTTTAAAGTAAGGTAAGGTGCACACATGCAGGATGGAAGTCTTCTGATCTCCGGCTTGAAGGGAATGTGTGCTGTGAACGTGAGGCTCATCTGAGGTACACCAGCACCAGAGAAAACCTGAAATCCTGAAAGTCAATAGAACACTCACTGTTTGTATCAGTAGGAAAAATCCAAAAACCAGTCCTGAAGAAAAGAAAATCCTTGGGAGATTGATCTATACAAATCAACAAAGTGACTATTTTAAGTTGTATGTGATTTGTGATGATTTATTTATATTCCAGGCATTCTTGATTTCAAACTTTTGTTCCTTTGATGCAAGTGACTTTGGCAGCTTGCAACTGAATCGTGATTTTCCTTTCCATCCAAGCTAAGTCTATCCAAGCATTTAATTTTACAAGGCGTCACTTTTGATGTCCTGTAATCTGTGATCTAGCAGATGCATAACTTTTTCTTATTGAAAACATTGATTTTTGTGCACAGCAGTAGGATGATGAACTAATGTCAATTATTCACTAATCTCAACCAATTATTACAGGACATTCATTTCTGATAGAAACTGTTCTTATTTTTCAAGCAAATTTTTCAGTAAGAATTCCGAACACCATTTGCCCTGTCAAGGTCAGAATACCCTACAGCTAGAGACAGATGAAAGACAGATTATATCTAGTGAATACATTATAACAAAACTTAAGAGTACTTACACGATTAGACATTTAAATTTAATTCTGGGTGTATTCCTGAAAATAAAAAGTTGTTGCTGTTTCGATATAATTGGATCAAACCTTTGAATACAAATCCTTTTGTATCCTGTAATCTTTCTTACTCTAGTTTTAAAAAACCATATTTATCCTCCTTCTAAGAATCTTTAATACAATACCCCCAATCCTGCCTTATTTCATTCTATGCTGTCTCTCAAAGTGTAAAGGCAATGGCAGAACATTTAGAAGTTTGCTATCAGGGCAACAACCATCTCTCTCCCCAGACCATCAGTGCAACATTAAAACATTCTGTGAATCTCTGACTATACCATATTTATACAGGTTTTACTTTTGAACATTGTTTGATTATTCAAACAATAACATTATATCTTAATGTTAAGAACTGAATCAAACAGAAATAAGTCACTTTAAATCTTTATAAAATTTTAACATATCTACACATGATAAAGAATTAATTCAAATAATTTCTAAGTTCTCTAACTCTATACCCTAAGTGGGATATATCTTAAGGGCAAAAAGAACTGCAAAAAAATCTTGAACTTTAACCAGTAGGTTTCATGCTGGTTGTGGTATAAATAGAAGGTATCCTGTGTGTATCATGAAAAAGAACAAATAAGCAAATGTATTGACAGTGTTGGGTTATATACAGAGATAGGGAGAGATGGGGACAGAGACAGAGCTCAAAAGAGATAAAACAAATAAAACGGCAAAATGTGAATAATAGGTAAATACAGTGAAGGGTATACCTCTGTTCTTTGTGCTATTTATCAACTTTTCTGTAGGTCTGAAACTTTTCTAAAGTTTCGGGGATTGAAAAAATCCTCAAGGATGGAAATCATGTCTTTCCGTCTTTTGTAAACATCGAAATGAGGATTCCCTGATTGTCTAAGGCCAAAACTTTGTTGTTGTTGTTTTGTCATAACTGACAAGAGCGACACAATATCTTGCATACTTAAGATGCCAACTATTTGAGCCACTTACATTCAAGCCATTCACTGAGTATCATTGACTCGGGAAGGCTCAGTCATGCCGCCGCGTGCCGCGTGCTGCAGCCTGGACCTCAGTCCTTGTGGTCTCCTCACCGACCCCAGGCACCAGCGCCCCCTCCCCACACTTACTTCACTCCACACCGCCGGTGGAGATGCTGCCACCGTCCTGCTTCCACAGAAGCTTCACGTCCTCTTCTATTGATTCCTTTCAAGACTTTTAAAATTTCCCGTGGTGAAATCTGGGTATCTGTGTGCACTTGGTGAAAGGCATCCGTGGAACCTCACAGCCCACACAGTGGGCATGACTGCAGAATCTCAGAATTGCCACAGACACTAATAGCGGCCCCGTGTAACCATCAGCCACTGACAAAGCCCACACCACACGGCCTGATGTCCAGCAACCTCACAGATGACGAGCTGGTAACCTCACAGGTGAGCCCCTCCCGTCTCTGAAACGCTCAGGCCATGGAGTTGCCTTCATCTTTTTGAGACATTCTGCCCTGGCTTCGTCCTAGCACCGTGGCCTTGGGGCCACACAGAGACGGCCCAACCCTCTCCCAAGGCAGGACCCTCATGTACTTGAAGATGTGGTCTTATGTCCAGAGTCCGCTCTCTTCTAAGCTGCGCTTAACTGCTTCATCCAACCACCATCCTGAGCCGCGGGTCTTCATCCCATCCTCCCTGGGAACCCACTCTTCTCAACACCCTCTTAAAGTGATGCCCAGATGCACGCAGCATCCCAGGTACAAAGTACTGATCCTTTAGGATGAGGAAACACCCTCCCTTGCGAACCAAAGCCATCCTGCCATTTTCTTTCATAAAGCAGACAAGGCTTTTGATCTCCCCCAGCCTCTCACTGGGAGTAAGAGGGGGTTCTCTTCCTGCCAAAGTTGCTTATGAAAAATATTCAACGATGTTTCACATTTAATCCACTTAGTAATGAAAAGTAAATGAGTTCAACAGGCATGTTTGATTTGTCTCGGAAAGAGAGAAACTGCTTTGCAAGAACAAACAAAGTTAAATTAAAATAAGCGACTCTCTTCAAGAGTGGAAATTGAATTTTCCCCCAAAGAACTAAACGTGTGTAAAACACTGTGCTGACTCCGATAAGAGAGAGCAGGGCTTCCTGGAGCCCAGCTCCTGCGGGTCCCCGGGGCCCAGAGGGCAGAAACCCGCGTGCAAGGGCGTGGATGCAAATCCTGAAACTCACATGCACCCTGCAGTACCTCCCGCGCTTCATCGGCGGGAAGCGCGCAGGGACCCCTGCGTGATCGCGGGCCGGACGCGCGTCCACCTACCGTTTTTGCAGATTGGGCAGCACTGGTCGGGCTCGTACACGGGGTCCACGCACTCGGTCTGTGGACACGCGGACACCGCGCACAGCACTTCCCCGCTGGCCTCGCAGCGGCACCGCTCGCACGGCGACACCTGCAACACAGGCCGCGGTCAGGGCGGTGTCTCCATCCTCGGCCCTGAAAGTCACACACTCACCAGCCCCGGGGTCCCAGAGCGTGAGGACGGGGCTGGGGCAGAGCAGGCTCCCCCGGGGGGAAGGGGGGGCACACCGATGGGGCCTGGGACGCTCACTCCCTCCCAGCTCCACACCTGAGCCTCTGTATTTTTATCAACCCACACAGTGAGCTTCTTTATAAGCTTTCTGTTGAAGAAAGGGTTTTGTTTCTTAAAAAGTTAAATAACACGTTATACTGACTTCTTGCCCACCCAGGCATCCTGCAGGTGAACCCCTTTCCCACAGCTCTGCCCAGGGCCACCCACCCAGCCAGCCCGGCCCACCCCCAGCATCTCTGCTGTGAGAAGACAGCAGAACAGGGCAGGAAGGGCGGGGTAAGGGAAGGAGAAACGGGGGGCTTCTCAGGGCCGGGGACCCGGCCGGGAGCCGTCCCAACGTGATCTCATGTCAGTCTCATGGCAATACTAAACACCCCTACTAACATGATCGCCCTAGTTTCTGGCGAGGAAACTGAGACCCAGAGGCATCAGGCCACAGGCTGTGGGCAGACCTTTCATCAGAGGCAGGGCTCCAGCTCGAGTCCAAGGCCTCTCAGGGGTCATCACCCAGTGTCACCATGGCCTTCATCTCCAGGCTCCAACTGGCCTCGCTGCACTTTCCAGCCACTGGCCCCAATTCTACCTTTCTGGATGGCTCCAATCAAGCATAATGGCCATTCCTGACAATGCTAGACACTGCCAGCAAATCCTCCTGTAGTAACTCAGGCAGGTCGTGATGGCGATGATTTCTTTTTTCCTGGAAACCACCCACAGAGTGGTTTTTCATCTGGGTTGACCCATGACAAAGCAGAAACAGCACATGTGGACCCAGCAATCAGAAGCTGTGATGTGGAAATACGTGCTTTAAAGGACAGTGCGGGTGGGATGGGGGGTGCCAAACAGTTTTCTGGGCAGGGAGGCCCCACTCGACTTTTGCGTACAACACGAGTGGCACGACCAGCACTACACAAACAGCACTCTCGATGCCCCCTTGGTCTATACCGTGCAAAAACCCAAACTGCAATCTCCACCAAGCGGCCTGGTTACTGCATGAAGCAAACGCTCAATTTGTACTTAAAGGCACTAGACCACTGTCTGGCTGGGAGTCAC
This sequence comes from Balaenoptera borealis, assembly GCF_965194805.1. Classification (NCBI taxonomy): domain Eukaryota; kingdom Metazoa; phylum Chordata; class Mammalia; order Artiodactyla; family Balaenopteridae; genus Balaenoptera; species Balaenoptera borealis. The sequence goes on along the minus strand of NC_138864.1, from coordinate 5,744,222 downwards.
GACTTAGGTGTGTGTGTGTGTGTGTGTGTGTGTGTGTGTGTGTGTGTGTGTTCACGCTTAGAAAGTAACAAAAGAAAGAAAACACTGAAAAAAAAACTTTAGAGTGGCCCGGGACAAAATCTTGACCTGGTCTGCATTATAGCCTTAGAAGTTAAAATCAATCTTACAACAATGTAAAGGCACGTTTTTGAGAAGCAGTGCTGGCACAAGAAGGTTCTCTCGCTACCCTAACAAGCATCTCTCTGCCCCTGCTCTCCTCCTGTCCTTGTCTCCTACCAGTTCTCTTTTCAGCCTGTAGCATCCTCGTGTCCAGGGTGGGTTTACTCAGCAAGCAGGATAAGAAAAGGATTTGGAATTTTAAAAGCAGAGACCCTGAGTTGCACAGGATGTAACCGAGCAGGACCCTATGGGTCCTTCCCAGAATAGACCCTCACCCATGTCCTCAGCCTGTCTTTTGTCTGTAGAAAAACTTTAGCCAAAGAGTAAATTTAATCAGAGAAGTGAGAAAATGCAGCAAGAAAGGAAAACAGTCAAGCAAGACAAAATAATACTTTAGCCATTAAACAAAGTCAAGGACCTTTATTTTAGTTCCTCCTCAAGGCTTATAGACAATATTCTGAGCCGTGTCCTTTGAGCTGTTTTGCAGATACTGACATCCCCACCGGGTGGGAGAAGTTAGCTGCAAGCTGCCCACCAGCACGGAGACCCCAGACCAGCTGGAACCAGGAGGTTGATGATGCCGACTCCTGATGACCTCACCAGCAGCCAATCAGAAGAATGTCCACGAGCTGACCATGCCCTGCTTCTGGAACACTGTAAGACTCCTCACTACCCCCTCCAGGGCGGGACACACAGTCTGGAGGGCACTCGCCCGCTGGGTCAGACGGTGGGGAGGCAGCCCCTGCCCCGGGTGAGGTGAGGACAGTCCCATCTGGAGGGCTGGATAGTCAGGAAGGAGCAAGAGGGCCGGGGATGACTGAGGTCTGTCCTCAAGAAAGGGGCACGGCCCTTCCTGTTCTGGAAGGCTGTGGGCAGACCCTTCATCAGAGACAGGGCTCCGGCTCGAGTCCAAGGCCCTTCCCACCCCCTCCCTGTTCTGCAGGAAGCAGGAAAAAGCCCCATTTCGGTTTGGAATTTGAAAGGCGAGAAGGGCCCTTCTGTCCTGTCCCCAGGACAGGGCTTCAGGAGAACAACAAAGGTGCAACTTCAAATCAGAAAGGCATCATCACAGGCCCCGAGGAGCCCCTCCTGCCCACTTCCTGGGCAGGCCTGCCAACTAAACCCTCCTTCCTGCTCTGGGCCTGAAACATGGCCCTCTCCCACCACAGAGCCATGCTCAAACCACACACGCAGCCGGGACTGCTAATTTCTGAAAGGTGTGCAACGTGATCAAAAATTGAACTGTGGGTTTTACTATCACTACACATTTGGAAATCCTGCTTCAACTATGTGGGGATTTGTTTACTTCTCAAAAATCAGAGCTGAGGCTTAGAGTCGGGGTCACGAGTGTGTGTGTGTCCCTCCCCGGCCTCAGCTCCCGGCCCTGCTCTGCCTGCCCCAGCCCACTCGTGTGGCTGGGATCCACCCCACACCCCATGGTAGCAGATGGGGCAGCCGGCGCCGGCGTCTGGGGCCCTGGTGGGAGGTCGGCCTGCCCAGGCCCTGATTGGATTCCACATGCTGCTCTGATTCCAGGCACCAGGTCTGAGCACCACCCAAGCCGAACAGCCCTCAGATACCAGCTCAAGCACCAGAAGGCCTCCTGTCAACCCATGTTCTTTGTCCTTCTGTGCAAACCGAAGGTAAGAATGCCCAGTGCATTGCTGGATCTGCGAGCAGGAACATGAGCTTCTAAGGTGTGTTTCTGCAATCCCGCCTGCTAGCAATAGCCACCTACACCTTGTATAACACGCCTAATGACAGAAATGCCATCCTCTGCAATCTTCCAGTTACAAATCAAGTTTTGTACAGAGCTTAGATGAAGCACCTAGCAGAACACCGGGCATCTGAGGAAGAGGAGCCATTCTCAAGGTACCCACTATGGGCTGGAGTAGTCAACCGTTGTGCTGGAGAAAAAGAGCACAGTCTTGCAGAATTGGGAGGGAGAGTAAAGAGGAGCTCTGTGCTATTCATTCATTCATCCCAGTCCTGAGCCCAGACTGATGAGACCCACTTGTGCTAGTTCCAGGAAGGTGGGAACATGGGTGATGGCTGGGGGGCGGAGGGGGAGGGGTTAGGAAGGCTGGCGAAGGGCCAGCGCCTGGACCAGCCTCGGATCCAGGTACCGATGCTGAGGGCTCTCACTGGCCCCCTCTTCTTTCAGAGTCACCCCAGCGACTGTGGCTTATGAATGACAGTGCTGCAAAGTGGATCTAACCTGAAGCAAAACCATGAAGAACAGACACGTCTGAGCATGTTTTCCATGAAGCAGCCGTGAATACAAAGTGCACAGCAGAGGAGAAAGAAAGATCTTAACTTGATGGTAGCTAAAGTATTTGCATAACTAGTTAGACCCTTAGAATGCTCAGTAATGATATACATGTCTGTATCACATGTACATGGGCAGTAAGGACTGTAAAACACATACTGAGCCTGTTTCTAAACAACTAAGTAGGAACAAGCAATATAATTTACATGGGAAACAGTTCTCAGATGTAGAATGAGGCCTTCCTAATGGATACTGCTTACATTCAGGGCCTCATACATAAAGGATCTACATGAAGTAAGTGGTGGTTTGGGAGGAGCTTCTATACGAGTTGTTTGTTAACAGTTGTATTTTATCTCATATATTTCACATTTATGGACTCGGGTGCAGTTAGATATCTATCTATAAGGAGCGTTGCCTTGTGTCATTTCATAACCATGAGAAGGACCAGGCTCTGAAATACAGCAGAAGGCAGGTTGAATTTGAATCCCACTCTTGTCTGTGTCCCAAATGTCTTTCCACTCTGGAAGGCAGAAACTTATTTCATACATGTACTTTCTTGTCTGATTTCTTTCACTCAGCATAGTTATTCTGAGTTGTGTCTGTGCTGTATCCTGTCATTCTTTTTTGACAATATTCCATTGTATAGACACGCTACAGTTTGTTTATCCATTTACTTGTTTATGGACATTTGGGTTGTTTCTAGTTTGGGGCTGTTACCCATAAGGCTGCTATGAAAATTCATGCACAAAAAAAAAAACTAATTTCCAGACACTTCCTCCTGCTCTATCCTGCCTACACAGCTGCACCTTCCACCACCCAGCAGAATGCCCACCTACTTGGGAAGGCCAACATACTTTTCTTAAATCCAGCTTCAACACATCTTTCTGTCCTGTGCTGCCAGAAAAGGCCAGTGGCCTGGGTGAGAACTCAAAGATGCCTCGTGTCACCTGAATCCTGCTCTCTGACGAGCAACCACCGTTATATTTCCAATCTGGAACTTCGTGGCTGCTGGCGTGGGTGCCATGAAACCCCACTAATTCCAGGCTGAATGCAGATGCCTCCTCAGGAACAGACAAATGAGAGGCATGAAAATCCCAGCACAGCTTCCCAAGGAATTGTAATGTTTTCATAGATGCGATTAATTTATGAGCTAAGAGGTGTCAGCCCAGACCTTTCCCAGTTAAAACCATTCCACCTAAAATAAAGTCTTCTCTCCATTTCTCTATTTTGTCCATCACCAGAGAGGTTCCGTTTATGTTTCTAACCCCCATAGTGTTGGATCCTACAAGGACACACACTAAGATTAACATGAAAACAAAGAGAAACCCTGAAATCCGGGCTTCCCTCTCCCTTCCTCTTTCCCAGTTCCTCGATCCTCCCCCCTTCCTTCGAATCTCCATAAGCCCTGGACCCCTTGAATTCCTCCGGGCATGTTGGCCAAGAGCACTGTGTCCTGTCACTGAGACCCCGACTCCCAGCCTGCAGTCAGCTGCCAACTAGATTCAGTGCAACTCAAGGGCCAGGGCGTGTCATGTCTCTGTCACATTCAGGATGATTATAGCAACTGAGCTGGTGCAAAACGCTGCACAGTCTCAATAAATATTGACTGAGTCAAGGAAGAAACCACTGAAAGACACAAGAGCTGAAATTAACTTGCACAGCACATGAGGAGAAACATTAAAAAATGAAATCTACAGCTTTGCTTCAGGAAGGGCTGCTCACCACCGGTAAGGAGCTGCTGGAGGATTAGATACCCACACACGAGGCAAAGGAAGAAAGAGAAATCTTTCCATTATGAGGGATCAGGATGTGGATTACACATTTAATCCACAAATGTAAGAGAAGACACAGATGCTAGGATGATATAAACATGAAAGCAGAGGCTTTACAGAAGGGATCCGACAAGTGCATAAAGGGCATGGCTAGAAACATGGTCCCTAAGGGCACAGCCTGAGATCAGGAAGCAAAACCTCCAGATTCTGGAGCAATCCAGTCCTGCACGTGGGGAGCAGGTGTCACACCACCCTCTGCCTATTACATCTTTCGTAACTATTCTGCTCTGTGTGTCAGTGTTTCCTATATATCGCTAACATTTATAAGGAGTAGCTGAGGACTCATACTCTCTTACTTACTCGGTGGACAAACTTCAAATCCAAAAGTGGAAGATATACGATGTGGACACACCCACCCTGCAGGCTGGGGATTATGCACACGTGGTTCCGGGGCAGCGATAGAAGAGCAGGCTTCTCAGCCCCACCACCAAGCCCTCCACCCTCCACTGACCAATCCCATAGGCTCACAACCAAACAGAATCCTGTATTCTCGCAGACAGATACAAAGACACACCCAAGTCGCTCACCTCTGTGCCCAGCCTGGCTGGGGAGCTGACACATAAAAAGAGAAACTAACAGAAAAGCAGGCAATGGCAGATGGCAGCTGAGCTGTGTGCATATTACGGCTTTGAAAGGCAAAGCTGTCTCTTTGAGTGGGAGGGAGAGGAAAGGGATCAGACTGGAATGTGGATAAGTCAGCTGGGGAGGACAGAGCAGGTGGAGAGGGGCACCACTGAGACAAGGAGGGGCCTCGCCAGCTCCACGGTTCCCTCCTGGGGCTGAGAACCTACCCCAAAGAGGCTTAGAAATCTAAACTGGAAAGCATAACGTTTCCCACCATCAGCAGAACTAAAAGAATTGTTCTAAAACTAAAGAACAAGATCTCAGTTTTTGTGCATTTGAGGTTTTTTTACACATTATGACCCTCTTGTATAATTATTCTGAAAACTTCCAATTAAGAAACAAGTTGCCGTGTACAGAGATAAATATGAATTTTAACCTTTTTTTCCAGGAGTAATTTTTCAATAGTTCTCAAAATAAAAATCTAAAGTAAGTGTTTTAGAGTTTGGATACTATATCGTTTTATCATTTCATTTTTTTCTTTATCTCCAAAACAACAATCTAAGTTAAAGTTTTGCCATCAGATAATCTTCTTAAACCAAAAAAAAGAGAATTCCTCTGTTTAAGCATATCTTCTCTCCCCAAAAAGGATGGTAACTTCTTTAATAACCTCTCTTTATTTTTCTGACGTTACATTTTAACAGGATAATGTTCATTTTATTTTAACAAAAATGTAATGTGATGAAATCAAATGATATCTGAAACTAATAAAAACAAAGAAAGGAAAAAAAAAAAAGAAAAAGAAGAAACAAGAGGCAGGAGCTAAAATCGCCCTTCGCTGAAAGCAGCCCTTGGCTCGGCCCTGGACGACAAGCATCCTCCCAAAGCCACTGTCACACTTCTGTCACCAGATGGCGAAAGTGTCCTTCCAGCTGCTTAGTGTCTTCCCAAAAGTGCCCAGAGTCACACTCGTGCGTGCGTTGCACTTAAGGGGAATCCCCTTCTACTTAGACCACAGGTCTCATTAGCTTCTGATAACCCGGAGCTGTGATATTTTGGAGCTGGAAGAAAACGCAGGAGCAATGCTTTTCAACTCTGCTTTTTTATGGGGTGCACACACACCCAGGGGTCGGGTGAGGTGTCAAGAAACCCACACAGCAAGGCAAGGCAGCGCCCGGAACGCAGGGTCTGGTCAGGCCACCGGGCTCTGCTCACGTAGCATCTTCATGAGTATGTCCTGGCCACCCTGCCTGCTCTGACCACCTTCCCCTGACTCCCTGCAAGAAGCCTGGCAGGTGCTATGCAGGTCCCAGCTTTCTTTTCAACAGTCACCTCAGACTAAATCCTTTCCCAACCCTACTCAAGTTTCCTCAACCTGAAATATCCTAAACTAGAGCAAGGCTCTGTCTCCACCCTGGGAAGCAGCAGGGTCCTGCCCAGACACAGAGGCGCCCACCCAGCAGCCCATGTCTCCCAGGCTCCGCCTGCTGTCTGAGCTCCCCTTGTCCATCAGGGCCGGCAGGGAGGGCTCCAGCCCCTCCGTCCCCACCCCCCGTCTTCCCTCCCATGGGAATAGCAGCCCTGAAGTGACATGAACTTGACCCACGGCCACCTTCCAGCCTCCAGCACAAGCCAATGGCCACGGAGCTACAGCAAGCTGCTGCTTCCTGAGCCTTCAGAGAAGATTCTGGTTTTGTTTTGTTCTTTTTGTCTTTCCACTGGCTGTCAGAGAACGGATTTGCACACAAAGGGACTTAATTAAGAACTGTCCCAGGAGCTGTCAGCTTCCAGTCTCAGGAAGAACACGACTCCACCACACACACACACACACACACACACACACACACACACACACACACACACACACACAGAGCAGATGAACAGAACAACAGTCTGACAACCCGACAAGGCACTGCTTTCTTCTCAGGCACCAAAGACTGACTTTTATAGTTTAGCTTGAGGCAGGACCCCTTAATGTCTTTCAAATTCTCTTGTGAATAAAATTCCCTCAGATAAATATGGATCATGCAGGAACTCACTTATGAGGGGAAAGATGCAGGCAGTGTTTACATGGTGTATTTCACTTGGTGGCAAACAGATGAAAATGAAGAAGGGTGCTTCTTCTGGGCTGAAGACCTGGGGAATGTCCTGGAAGGGTGCTGACCTAACAGATCACACAGTCCGATCACATGCAGCAAAAACCTGCTGGCCTCCTGTTACAAACTGAATGCCCCCCCTAAATTCATATGGTGAAGCCCTCACCCCCAGTGCAATGGTCTCTGGAGGTGGAGCCTTTGGGAGGTCATATGGGTTAGATGAGGCCAAGGTCACAAGGGTGAGGCCTTCGGCGGGTGGGATTAGTGTCCTTGTAAGGAGAGGAGGAGGGCCCTCTCCCCACCAAGTGAGGACATGGTGAGACGGCGGCCGTGTACAAGCCAGGAGGCGGGTCCTCAGCAGAACCAGACCCTGCAGACACCTTGATCTTGGACTTCAAGCCTCCAGAACGAGAAGTAAATTTCTGTTGTTTCGGGCACCCAGTCTCGTGCATTTTGTTCTGGCAGCCTGAGCTAAGACAGCACCCGCACCCCCATTTCTGTGGTGGAGGCAAGTGTGTGCCCACGGTGGACCCGCCCCTGGCGCCCAGCCCTGGCTTGCTGCAAACAGAGCCGTGCAGAGAGGAGGAGGAAGGGCCAGCAAGGCTCGGAGTAACTCCAGGGCCACAGACAGATAGGCTTGGAGTGCTACCCTGGACCCTGGGCCCAGTCTCTCCTCCCACTTGGGAGTATGGGTGATGGTGAGATTTTTTTTTTAATTAATTAATTTATTGATTGATTTTTGGCTGTGTTGGGTCTTCGTTGCTGTGCACGGGCTTTCTCTAGTTGCGGTGAGCGGGGGCCGCTCTTCGTTGCGGTGCGCAGGCTTCTCATTGTGGTGGCTTCTCCCGTTGCAGAGCATGGGCTCCAGGCGGGTGGGCTTCAGTAGCTGAGGCACGAGGGCACAGAAGTTGTGGCTCACGGGCTCTAGAGCACAGGCTCAGCACTTGCGGCACTCGGGCTCAGTTGCTCTGCGGCATGTGGGATCTTCCTGGACCAGGGCTCGAACCCACGTCCCCTGCATTGGCAGGTGGACTCTCAACCACTGAGCCACCAGGGAAGTCCAATGGTGAGATTTTGATGGAGTAGCTCTAATAGATACTTTGCCTATTCACAGATTTCTAAATTAAGACCTTAACAGAATGGATGTGATGCCAACTGGGCGTGACCACCTACAGACTGGGGCTGAAGGGGGGGTGGGGAGGCCCTGGGGGCAGTTTTGTTAAAGCCAAACTCCTCTTAAAACATGGGAAGCTCTAAACCCTTTTTTTTAGAATTAGTATAAAAGATTAAGGATAAGTCATCCTTAGCAGAAAGAAGCAATGAAAAGGAAATAGTTTTCCTTTAACATATAAATGACTAAAAGTAACTGTCTTCCAAGAGTAGGCTTTTAAAAGATGGGTGTGAGGTGTGACGTGGGGATTGGTTCTCTCAGGGATCACAGATTCAGATTCTTTCAGGGATTCATCATGTAAGAACATGAGGCAGCGAACTAGGTGCATAATAGGGAGTGGTGGGGACTGCAGCAAACGGGGAAAACCCTTAATGCATTGAAACCCATGTGCGTATCTCTTCCTAATATAGACACACACACACATTCACACACACACACACACACACACACACACACACACACGAAGAAAACAAAACCATGCTGCTCCCTTTCATCATTCTTCATTTGAGATGGCAGTAATAACGTTTAAACGCTAAGCAGGGAGCAGTGAAGGTGACCAGAGTGTAACTGAGCAGGACCCAGTGGGAACTCCCCAGGACAGACCCCTCCCCATGTCCTCTGCCTCTGGCACCTCTCTGAAGTACCCAGATAACAGTATCTGATGCACATTTCCTGAGTTGTTTTGCAGATGCTAAAACCCTCACCAAATGGAAGATGTTAACTGCTTGATGACCATAAGCCCAGAGCCCCAGGCCTCCTGGAGCCTAAGGACTGATCATGTGAACCCCTGTGACCCTGCCCTGTTCCCTCACCATCAGCCAATCAGAGAACTGTGCACGAGTTGATCACATACCCTATGACCCGCCCCACTCCCTCACCTGGCTTTTAAAAATGTTTGCTGAAACCCTTCGGGGAGCTCGGGGGAGCTCGGGGCTTTTTACAGCATGAGCCACCAGTCTCCTTGCATGGCCCTGCAGTAAACCTTTCTCTGCTCCAAACTCCGACGTTTCACTTTGTTTGGCCTCACTGTGCGTCGGGCACACAAAATCGTGCTAACGAGAGGAGAGCTGACCCAGCTCCGGGAACAAGGCTCACCATCGCCAACTAGGACGTGGCCACCTGGACACATCTGAGGTCGGAGCCTGGCTCCCATCAGCCTGCCTCGGCTGCCAATCACCCAGCAAGTGCTGGACCAGGGCGGGAGACCGGGACACAAGCATCCTCGGCTCACACCTTTGGCCCCTGCACTTCCCCTTGAAGCTGAGCCTCTTCCAAAGCATCCTGACATTACAACAGGCCAGCCCAGCGGTTTCTCCAGTTAATGAGGTCCCTTTCCACAGTTAATGGGGTTTAAGAGACTGCGGGGCTCGCTCACAAGAAAGGGATCCATCTCTGAGCTCAGATGCACCCCTGAGAGCTGACCACGCAATTGTGTCGGCCGCTGCGTGCTGTCACCCTGGAGCAAGATGAGCTTATCTCTTTGACTCCCTGGAGGGCACAGGAGGCCACAGGGGACTCTGCTGCGGGAGGTGACCTGAGCTGAGGGGTTGACATCACAGCACAGTTTATCCCTCAGGCCACCCGCGTCCCCTGTTCCTCACAGGCCCAGGGAAAGTCAGCAGCCTTGTCAGAATTCTTTCTTTTCCTACCCCACACTCCCTGACATTTCTGCCAAGTGTGACATGGCTGAACTACCAGCCTATTGAGGCGAAGGCGCTCAGGGGGGCCCTGCTCCACGTGGGAAGGGACTGCCAGCATCCTGGCCACCTGGGAACTCCCTGCACTGCGGCCCCAGGGGAGAAAGCTGCCACGGTGACAGCCGCCCACTGGCCAAGGGCCCTGTGTCCCCAGAACATAACTGTCAACAATGAGAGAGCATGACCAGGGACAGAGCTACGGCTCCTGACACCTTAACAGGAATGAATAAATATGAGTCCTGGCTTGCTTGAAACTAATTTCGTATTTTGTTTCAAGCCTTCTGAAACAAAAATATTAAGATACTTTTTCAAAAAATGTATGAAATTTAAAAGTAAAATGTAATTAAAAAATTGTTTTTAAACTTGGACCAGGGAGATAGATATAAATGAGTGTAGCGTGTCAACCTCTGACAAAAGCAAAGACATGATACAGAAGGGCCAACTTGTCTGGTACAGTGTATGTTAGTATTTATTTCTGAGCTGCTTCAGGAGCAGGGGGCATATCACTTAGAAGTGGTCTGAATTTTCTTCCAGGAAGGGCAGAACAGTTGGCCATGGCCTACTGGAGCTTGGTGCCACCTGTGACCTGTAGCCCTGGACGACAGAAGGAGCCTTTGAAAATGTTCACCTATTTCAGAATTTGGCCTAAAGCTGCACCAGCTCCCCAGCGATCATTTTTTTCCAAGAACATTTAAAAGTTGTATTTAATGGCATCTCCTGGTTAAGGATAAATTTCACAGCTCAAAATTCAGTGCAGAACACACCAACCCCTGCAAGGCATGGGAACATGAGCTCCACCACCAGCTCGGCTGTCACCACCCTGGAGACCCCCACTTTTGTAATCGGCAGTCGGGGTTCTCAGCCCCAGCACCCTTGATATTGGTTGTTGGGCTGTTCTGTACCCTGTAGGATTCCAGCAGCCTGTCTGGCCTCCGCCCACCAGATGTCGGTACCATCTGCCCACCCCAGTTATGACAACCACAAACGCCTCCACATGTGGCCAAAGCTCCCCCGTAAGGACAATGTGGACCCCAGTTGAGAACTACTGATCTGCAATTTAGTGAAGGATGGGTTTTGATCCCTTCTTTCTTAACTCTGTGCCTCTGCTTCTGGGATCCTGTTTTGCTTCCTGGATTTCAACCTTTAGATTGCATCAGGAACTTCTTTTAGTAAAGGTTTTTTGGTAGTATGCACTCTATTTTTGTTGAAAAATATTTTTGTTCAGGCTCATTCCTGAAAGATAGTTTTGCCAGGTACATAAATTGAATTAATGCTTATTTTCTCTTTGTTCTTTAAAGATGTTCTTCTACAGCTTTGGGTTTTTTATTCCTTTTTTCTTGGCCACGCCATGTGGTTTGCAGGATCTTAATTCCCTGACCAGGGATTGAACCCATGGCTCCTGCAGTGGGAGCACGGACTCTTAACCACTGGACCGCCAGGAAAATCCTGGCGGAAATTTTCTATTCTTGACGAGATGTCATGGGTCAGCCTAGTTACTGTTATTTTGCAGGTAAAGTCTTTGCTCTGCGGTCCCTTTTAAAATGTTTCCTTTCTCTCTGGTGTTCTGCAATCTCACTAGGTGTGGTTTTATACATATACATACATATATATATATATATATATATATATATATATATATATATATATACATACACATATATGTGTATATATACATAAATATTTTATATATACTTAATATATGTGTGTGTGTGATATATATACACAAACACATACATATATCTTTCTTTAGATTCACTGGGATTCCTGAATCAGGAAATAGGGGTCTTTCAACTAGAAAGTCTCCGGCACTATCTCTTCATCTTCTCCACATTCTCTGCTACTTCTTTCAAAATTCTAATTGGATGTATGTTAGACCTTCTTTCTCTATCCTCCATGTACCAAAACATTTCCTTCCTATGTTCCATCCGTGCACCTGTGTTTCATTCTGGGCAACTTCTTCAAATCTACCCCCAGATTCACGAAATTATCTCACAACCTGCACCTATCATCCTGTCAAATCCTCCCCTTGAAGATTAGTTCCAATTACTGTAGCATTCCTTTATACAGGCTCTATGTGATTCCTTTCCAAAGCTGGCAAGTACTTGGTATATACTGATGTGGTTTACCCATCCACTTGATTCCCGCATTTATTTCTCTGTGCATAAAAAAATATTCTCGTTTGTATCCCAACATCTGGGTCTGATCTGACTGCGTTTGTCTCGGCTGACTCTTGTTTCTGATGCTCTTTCTTCTTGTGTGTAATTGTTATTTTGACATCACATTCCTTGGAACCTTATTTGTGGGGATTCTCTGTGGCTGGAGAGTGTTTTTGTCAGATACCTGTGGGCCCTGCCAGCCTGGGACCACTTTAAATAAAAATATTCCACATGGATTATCCAGAGCACTCAGGGAAGCATGACTAGGGGCTCCACATCCACAGCAGGGCATGTGCAACTGCTGAGAGGGAAGCCCCCAGCTCCGCCCAGTGCTGAGGCCGTCCAGGGGGTGTGTCTACACTGCCCTCTTGCAGGACAGGCTCTTCCGGGGACTCTGCTTTTATGAGAGGTACCCTGGTCTGACTCTTCCTACATGGGGCCCTGGACTTGTGACGTGGCCCAGCCTGGCCTCGAGTACCAAGGGTCCAGGCCCCGGGCATCAGTGGACACCCTAAGACAGCCTCCCCTGAAAGACTGACTTTCCTCTCTGGTTTCATACATCCACCTCTATGGACTAATTTCTCTTATTTTTTTGCCATTCCTGCTGTGCTTTTGAGAAGATGTGTTCTACTGGATGCGATCCAGGATTTCATGAGTTTTCTAAACAGTGGGTTTTCAGCCTATGAGTCTTCCACATTCCCAGGTAAAATCATTTCTGCCATGAGGGGAAATGCACAGAGCCACACGGCATCTTAATTTTCCATTGCTATGCATTTCCATGGGCCTAGGGCTTCCCAGAGAGCTCGCAGGGCCACGGGCAGATGTCTGACATCATCCTTTTCTGCATCCATTCGAAAGGCACCCTCTGTCCTGGACGCACCCCAGTGCCCGACAGAAATAGAAGGAGAAGTGAGATCCAGCTGGCAGGATCTCAGCCTTGGAACAGATAAGCAGCAAGAAGGATTTCCGGCTACATAATCAAAACCGTGCCTTGAAGGATGGCTACAGGGGATGCAGACTTGAGCGGAAAACCGTATCCTTTACTCAATCTCACAACTGCGCTATCTGAAACAGGCTCTGGTCTTTTCCCTAGAAAGCTGCCCCAGGATTCTTCTTCCTCTGTCATTTAAACACAAAGCATTAACAGCACTGGGATCTAGGTGAGGGGCCTCCACCTGCCTACCCTGCAGACCACGACCCCACCTGACCAACCTCTGGGCACATCACTCTCTATAGGGTCACTGCCCCTTGATTGGAGGGACCTGATGGTTTGTCACTGTATATCCAGGATGTAGCCCAATACCTGCAAATATTTATTCAAGAAAGTATTTTTGAATAAATAAATGCAAGCATGAGCTTTCTGTTGGGACTTATCAGATCTGAGAAGGAAATACTTCTGGGAACACACAGCCCCCTACAGTCACTCTCTAACGGTGAGGAAATTCACAGGCCATCTTGCTGGAGACCAAGCGCCGTGCTGGGGCAGGACCGCCACTGAGATGCACAACTCCCCAGGCCACAAGAGCAGCAGGCTTTTGTTCTGCTGTTTGTGTGGAGCTCTGCAGGTTCCCATCTCTCTCATTTCCTTCTCATAACGAGAGAGACAGCAGCACCCTCTCCGCCTTTTCCCGCCCGCTAATAAGGAGGTTCTGAGTATTGCCCACGGGCACAGGGATGAACCAGAACACAAGCTCACGTCTTCAGAAGGTAAGGACTCTGTGCTCAAAGTTCTAGAAACTGACTGTCCACCCCAACTGAAGGACAGGACTGGAGAGCATGGCCAGGGTCCCTCCCTCCTCTGATGCCGCCAGCTTGTCTGATCTTGAAGAAGGTAGCCATTTTCTAGGGTGAAATTTCTCCACTTGCGAACAGAGAGCATGACAAAGCCACATGGCTGCAGGACCCCGGGTAAGTCACGCCAAGGGAGGAGGTGGTCAGCTGGGGAGCCAGTGCCCTTCTCAAGGAGCAGCTTGGCCCTGGCAGACGGCTGCCGCCTGGGGCTCACCCCGTTCTCACAACAAACCAGCAATCGGAGTATTTGTAAGAACCTCTCACTTGTTAAATGTCTGCTCTATCACACAAACATCTGATGTGCCTTGAGCCAAGCAGAGCACCTTCCTGGGCCGGAGCTGGCCGTTGGGCCATCAGTCTGCCCCTGCGTGGGCCTGATGACCTCTGAGGTCCTACCCACGGTCAAGATCTGGTACCCGGTCCACTGCGTGCTGGAACCTCCCTCCTTGCCCTCAGGGAGCTCCTGGGATCAGTGCTCCTCTTCTCCTTACAACTCAAGATTTTATACTTTGAAGGCCACAGATACTCATTTTGTCCTCAATGGCTTGAGCAAAACACAACATAAGTCCACATAAACAAACACTCACCCAAATTGATTCAGCGTTTACCAGACACAAAGTGGGCCAGGCACTCCAGGCCTGTATAAGCCTTCCCTTTTCCAGGTACCAGAAATTCTCCCAGCCACACGCAAAATGCCCCTCCATCCCCACGGGATCAGGAAGGTAAAGAGGCAGAGTTGGAAGGAAGTGTCCAACAGACCAGGACTCAAATCCTGGCTTCCCCATCACTAGCTTGATGACTTTAGTCAAGTTACTTAACTGCTTCGAACCTTAGTTTTCTCTCCTTTAAAAAAAAAAAAAAAACACCAGCTCATCAGTCTATTGTGTAAACCCTGCCCCTCCCAAGATATAAAATGTATAAGCAATGGATGAATGTTGGTTTCCTTCTTCCCAACATAAAAGACTAAACGTTTAGGTTAGCAGATATTGGTCTTGTCTAAAACTTCCATAAGACATTTGGTCCACACCCAGAGGTCCTTGAAATTCGGTCCTATCCAAAGAGTCCATGCCAAATGGCTTTGGACAAGACCAAATATCAAGGACCTTTCTTCTTTTTTTATTACATATAGTTGACTTACAATGCTGTTAGTTTCTGGTGTACAGCAAAGTGATTCAGTATTATATTATATTAGTATATATAATTTTTCAGATTCTTTTCCATTACAGGTTTTTACAAGATACTGAATACAGTTCCCAGTGCTATACAGTAGGTCGTTGTTGATTACCTATTTTATATATAGTGGTGTGTATGTGTTAATCCCAAACTCTTAATTTATCTCTCCCCCTGCTTTCCCCTTTGGTAAGCATGAATTTGTTTTCTATGTCTGTGAGTCTATTTCTCTTTTGTAAAAAGTTCATTTGTATCTTTTTCTTGGATTCCACATATGAGCAATATAATATGATATTTGTCTTTCTCTGCCTGGCTTACCTCACTTAGTATGATCATCTCTAGATCCATCCATGTTGCTACAAAGACCTTCTGCTATGGACCAAATATCTTATGTAAGTTTTGGACCGGACAAAATGGTCTTGCAAATATCAAGGACCTTTTGGCAGAGATGGAATATCTTATGGACCAGAGGTTTTATGGAAGTTTTGGGTAGGACCAAATGTCCTGTGGGAACTTTTATAGCATTTGTCTCATGCATGCAAATAAAGTACTGCATGGAACATGTAAAACAGCAGTCATTCACGTTAGGTTTCCCCTACCTGAAAGGTCTAGGGAAACCATATATACTCTCCTTTCTTTAAAAAAAAAAAAGTTACCATTTAAATGGCATTAAACAGAAAGGCAGAAACAAAGAAGTCCAGAATTTGCCAAATCTTCCTAGAAGCCAAAACAAACTCAGTCGTAGCAATAGCACACACATGAAACTGACTTACAGGAAAGAACGTCGACTTTACACAACTTAGTTCATTTTCCTCGGCAAAGGAAAATAATAATGGTATTGTTTTGGTTTAAGTAACATCAGCCAAAAGAATATAAATACTATTAGACTGAAAAATATGGAGAATTGTGTCTTTCTCTTTATTGGCACTTGCTCATAATTGCAGTAGAGATCTATTGAGATGGAGCTTTTGATTCCAAGTTTCATGTAAGTTGTTTTTCATTAATAAACTCCGAGAAAGGAGATTTTGCAACAAGTCGGCTGCTGAGGCCCCAGGAGAGGCTTGTGACTCAGTGGTCCCGGGTCATCTCACCTGTGACTACCTCGTTCACTGATCTTCTGTCCAAGAGTCCCCATGCTTTGCAAGACAGCCCAGCAAGCAGCACGTATCAATAATTCATTTTCTCTTTTTCTTCTAAGACTTAATACAATTGCCAATCAGACCTCCTGATCGGCTACAGTAACCAACGTGGACACACAGAACTGATATCATCCCAACCGAAAGCAAAGTGAAATTTCAGTTCTCTTGTATCTCAGGGAGTCGCATGCATTCTGTTAGGTTCTACAAAACACGGAAACAAGCTTGCAGACCCTGTTTCTGTCTTCACAGTTCCCCAGAAATCAGGATTCCCAGGAGGGGAACAAGTTCTTTTGTTGCTCAAAATGGAATTGTGTTTTAGTTAATGAATTTCAAATTTGACTTGCTGCTGGCCTGTATGGTAGCTCTCAGGGGAAAATTTAAAAGTGAGGCCCTCATACGTATGACACAAGGATCCACTGACATAAGTAAGCAGCACAGTAATTCCTGAAGTGGAGCTCAGAATGGAATAGACACTAAGTCACCATGATCTGGGTGGGCGGCTTAATTATGTTTATCAGGCATTCCGTGTATTACCCATCACTCTGTGCCTTCTCTACAAATTCTTTCTTCCAATCATACTTGCTGATGCTTCCTTGCCCCACTGTATTCCCTACACCTCCTTGGACCCAGGCCTACGAGGTCAACTCTGGTCACTGACCCTATGTTACAGGCTGCATTGTGTCCCCTCTCAAACTCAGGTGTTGCAGTCCTAAACCCAATACCTCAGAACGGGACTGTATTTAGAGACAAGGTCTTTACAGAGGTAATTAAGGTAAAATAAGGTCATATGAGTTGGCCCTAATCCAATATGAGTGGTGTCCTTATAGGAAGAGGAGATCAGGACACAGACATGCACAGAGGGACGACCATGTGAGGACACAGGGAGAAGGCGGTCCTCTACATGCCAAGGAGAGAGGCCTCAGGAGGAACCAGCCCTGCCCACACCTTGATCTCAGACTTCCAGCCTCCAGGGCTGTGAAGCTATAAATTTCTATTGTTTAAGCCACCGGGTCTGTGGTACTTTGTTATACAAATGGCATGCCCCAGGAAGCAAGAGAGCACATGAAATAGCATTCATGTATAAAAAATATAAACGAATAGACCAGCTTCCTTACTCAAAGTTGGAGGCCTGCTGGTGTAAGAACAGGACACTTGGTATAATTTCAGAGGCAGTGGAGGACATTCTACTAGAAACTATGTTTTTATTTGAATATACAAATTAAACTGCAAACATCCCTGGAGGGAGGAGGGTATTACTCTAATTGTTATTAGCAGCTTAACGGTATTTCACTGAAGGTCTTCTGCTGACATCCGCCTGAGATCAACCAGGCTGTAAGGAATGGGAGTTTGAATGGGGTAAAGAGCCTTGGTGAGAAGGGGAAAGACAGGACTGAAGCACAGAGAGAACTGGGCAGAGAGTGAAACCCAGCAGGACCCTGTGGGGCCCTCCCAAGTACACAAGCCTTTCTGTGCTTTCTATTTCTTGTTTGTAGGAAAAAGGTTTCTGCCTCCAAGACCTTCCCTGAGTTCCAAAGGGCAGATTCAAACAGTCACTAATTAGGGGAGTGAGGAAATGCAGAAAGAAACAGTAGGGCAGGATGTGGGAGGGTCCCAGTTCCTCCTGAGGGATGGGCACAGATATCTGATACATATCCCTGAGCTCTTCTGCAGGAACTAAGGCCCCCATCCCGGTGGAGGATGGTGACTTCAGGCTGAGCACAGATCCCCGGAGCACCGCCCTGTGACCTCACCACCAACCAATCAGAGGAGGGTTACACACCCTGAATCCCGCCCCCCAGGTTTTGCCTATAAAACCTTCTTCCCTGAAACCCACGGGGTCTTTGGAGCATGAGCCAGCCATTCTCCTGACACGGCCCTGTGACAAATAAACCTTTCTCGGCTCCGAACTCTGACGTTTCGGTTTGTTTGGCCTCACTGTGCACCGCGCACAGGGACTGCAGACATATACCCAGGACAGAGAAGCACGAGAGGGCAGGGAAGAGACACGCTCTGTCCAGAACACGTGCTCAATGGCATCACAGGCACAAGGATCCGGGGTTCCACCTTCTCAGGCACCCACCACGAGCTCCCAGCCTCCCTCAGTAACCTACTCTCTCTCGGAAAGCAGAGAACAGAAAGCACCTGCGTGCCTCCCAAAGAAAGAGGACCAGAACTGGCCTGCCTTTCACCTCTCCTGACCTGGCCATGATCAGGAGCGTTCCAGACATGACCCTATGGCACCACAACCTCCACTGAATTACATTTTTTTCAGAGAAGCGCAAAGCGCTTCAGATGTAAAATGCTTTCCTTTCCTGTCTTCCATGTACTGTGTGCTGTGCAAACTGCAGGTCTTGATGGGTCTCCTGGAAGCCTGGAGGACCCAGAGCAGCTACAGGTGCAGTTGTGCCCCACAAACCCCTGGACTCACAGCTGACCCTATACCCCTCCACACTTATCCTCCCAACACTCCCAGAAGGCACCGCGCCCTCTTTTGTTCATGGAATGAAACTTGCGCAAAGCCACACTAAGTTAGGGAAATGCCTACGAGTGTTCCTGATACTAACAGAATGAACAAGCATGATATATACAGCGCAATCGTTATGCAGTTGTACCTATCATAGGAGCAGGAATATAATGAAAATTTTATAGCAGCTGGGCACAGTGTCATCCTAGCAGCTGGTAATGATTGGATGAAAGTTAAGAACAAAGGATCACTTGAAGATAAAAGATGCGCTTAATACTCTAAAAATAGCTTTATTGGTATTTTAATTCTTACTGAGATTATAATCTTTCCAACCTCCCTTTAGTTGCTATCATCTCCCATCTCAGAGTGGGAAACACATTCTACTTATGCACCAATTTTTGAAAACAGGAATCCAATACAAGGCATGTACGTATATACACTACCAAATGTAAAACCGATAGCTAGTGGGAAGCACCCGCATAGCACAGGGAGATCAGCTCGGTGCTTTGTGACCCCCTAGAAGGGTGGGATAGGGAATGTGGGAGGGAGGGAGACACAAGAGGGAAGAGATATAGGGATATATGTATATGTATAGCTGATTCACTTTGTCATAAAGCAGAAACTAACACACCATTGTAAAGCAATTATACTCCAATAAAGATGTTAAAAAATAAAAAAATTTTAAAAAACGATCCCCCACCCCCATACACACAGGCAGCTTCATGGCACATCCAGCACTTAGCAATGAATAACCAGAACAGAAGTTTGAATTCTTCCTTCTACCTGTGATGGCTGCTCTGGGATGCGTTTGGGCTTTTGAGATCAAAATGCTAGTAATTCCTCAGCCTACCTCATGGGACACTTATAAGAAATGACTAAAAAAAAAAAAAAAAAAAAAGAAATGACTATGGAACTACACACAGTGCAAACAATAAATAGTATTAATTAAAAACTAATTCCTTGTCTTTGATCTTGTAACACTTAGATTTTCCTATGAATCTAAAACTCCAGAGAATCATTTGGCTACAGCCCCATCCCAGGCCAACATGGAAGGCCCCTCCTCTGGGCTCCACCAGCTCCCATGGCCAGCTTTACTTATGCACTTCCAGGCTGCACCCCAGAACATCTGGGGAGGCATCTGCCCAGCTCCCCAGTCCTCCAGGAGCATTTTGAGGGAAGGGTTCCAGACTTACTTCTGTAGTATGGCCAGGGCCTGGTTCCTAGTAGGTTCTCATCAAAGCTGTCTGTCTCTCCAAAGGGCTGAAGCCAAGAACTGTCTTAAACAGGTTTGCCTGGAGATAAACCCTGGGTGTCAGGTTGTTAGAACTCCAAGGACCCTCAAGGAATGTAGGGCCCTTACCTTACAGATGAGGAAAAAGAAAGCCAGAGGGGAGATTTGCTTTGTTCCCATCATGCAGCCGATTAGTGGCAAAACCAGAATGGAAACTCATCTTTTCTGACCAAATCCCAGCATCTCCACACTTTCTACATTACCTATAGATCTGTCCTTCTCGGCTTTTATATTAATATTCCTACAACACTCAGGAATTCATTCCTAAAACTCACTACACGCTGTCACATCCTGGGCACATTCTCAACTTGCAGATCTCAGAGGCTATGGTCTGGGCACCCTGAAGGTTTCCTTCGCACCTGCCTCCTTGTTCAGCTTTGGGGGCTGGCGGTGCCAGGATGCCCTCTGCTGCCCGGGAAACCTCTGGCATGCCAAGTCAACTGGCCAAGTCCAGTTGGACTGAGCCGACCATGGGGGACTGGAATGACTGAGCAGCTGTGCAGTTGTCTCCCAGGCTCGGTAGTGAAGAAGCAGGGCTTTCGGGCGGAGTTCGACCCCGGCCAGCACAAGCGCTGGATGGCATCTCCATCCACGCCAGTGCCCCTGTGGGGCTGGGCTTTTGGTTCAAATAAGAGTGTAGGGGGTAAAAGCATGCTTGACACATGAATCTGCTTCTTAACAGCTGTGTTGCCTTCGACACCTTTTAAAAATATTCTGTGTCTCAGTTTCCTCTTCTTTATCATCTGGAGATAGTAGATAATAATCTACTTTACTGCGTGGTTTGAGGTTTAGCTAAGTTAATACAGGTGAAAAATGCAGCCTAGAGCCTAACATACAGTAAGCATTCAGGAAATAGCGCTACTAATATTACTACCAGTACTCACCTAAAATAAAACCATTTTTAACCATAACCTGGACTCCTGGTTTTTGCTGTCGACTATGTTTTGGCATCCATTGAGCAAGCATTTTTTTCTTTTAATTTCTAGAACATCTGCCTGATACCCAGCACATAATCTAGGGAAACGGCTTATTTACGTGAATAGTCTCCCTTAATGAGCTATTAGCTCAAGAACACATCCCAAACAGCAGGGTAAATTACCCTGTGTTTGAAAACAGGGCGAGCATTTCGGCAGCAACACTTTTAACTCAGGAGCAGCCAATTAAGGTTAAAAGTACAGCCAGTGATTTTGCTCGGGCTGTTCGCCTTAGGGCCACGGGCTTCACTCTAAGGAAACCCTTTTATCGTGAAGACCGAGCGAATGCACGTGGACTGAGCACACGGCTTGCAAAAATTACCTCTGCCCTGAAAAAGAGGGGTCTTGCTGAGGGGACGCGGCCACAGCGCCGCCCCGCTCTGAGAACCACAGAGTGCCTCTTCTCCAAAGTGGGGACTCAGAGCCGGATCACCCTCTCCTGGGACGGGCCAAGTCGCCCGGGCGCTCGCCTCTTACCACGAACTCCTCCAGGGTCTGGTAGGTCTTGCCCCGGAACTCGCAGTAGTTCTTCCTCTCCTTGCACTGCGGGCAGCACTGGCTCGTGTCGACGTGAATGCAGCGTGGGTGCAGCCGCGGGCACTCGGGCTGCGCGCACAGCGGCCCCTCCTCGGTGCACAGGCATGGGCAGGCCGAGGGGCCCGGCGCGAACTTCTCCCCGATCGCGTACACGAAGCCGCTCTCGTCCACGCAGCCCTTCCCCCGGTAGTCCGGGTACGCGTACTCCTCCGGCAGCTCGGGCGTGGGCTCTGGGTCCGGGCCCGCCGCGTCCTGGGCGGCGGCGGCGGCGGCGGCGGCCGGGAGCTCTTCGTGCGGGGTGTCCCCGCGGGGCCGCCCCTGCAGGTCCCCGGCCCCGGCGCCCCCGCCCTGGGCGGCCCAGGCCTGTTTCTGCCTGCTCCACGCCTCCCGGCCGGCCAGCCCGCGGCCGCCCTTGCCCTTCCAGTCCCGGCCGCCGCCGCCCTCGTCCCTCGCCGGGCGCCCGAGCTCGCTCACCCGGCCCGGGCCGTCCCGAGACGCGTGCTCGCGCTTCTCCTGGCCCGGCCGCTCGGGCGCCCGGGCCAGCTTCTCCAGCGGGATGCTCGGGCTGCACAGAGCCACCATCAGGCAGCAGGTGAGCAGGAGGGAACCGGACAGCGCGCCAACTGCCATCGCACTGGAGCTCGGCAACCCCTACCGCGTCCCGGCGGCCGGGCGGCCGGGGAGCGAGGTCGAGGGGCGAGTCGCATTCACAGCCCGGGCGCGCGCCGCCGCCGGTCTGGAGCCGCCGTCCCTGCGGAGAGAAAGCAGCACAGCTGAGTCCCGAGGCCCGCGCGCGCCCGGCCCGGCGGCTCCCGAAATGGACGCGCCGGACCCCGAGGGCAGGGGCGGCCTGCCCGGCGCCGGGGCGCGGCCCGGGGTCCTACACATCCCAGACTGTGGACACGGACACGGAAGCGGGTCCCAGAAAAGCACCGGCCCGCAGTGTTCCCCGTGTCTTCGTGATTAGCGGGTGGCGGAGCAGCGGCGATGCGGCTAGCAGGGCCCGCGCCCCCTGCAAGGCTCGGATGGAGCCACAGAACTCCGGAGCCCGGCGCCCTCTCCGGGTCCCGGCCACACTTCCCTAAAGGCTACTCAGCGGAGAATTCCGCAGTGGAGCGGTCGTTGACGGCCGTGCAGGAAAATAAGAGGGAAACCCTTCCTCGCTTGCCCGAGGGTGTTTGGGGAAGAAGGGCGCGAGGGGGCTAAGAAAGCTCCCAGGACCCGGTGACTCATCCTAACAACTTTGCAAACGCCACCAGTGCGGGGCGCAGACGCCCCTTCCCCGCCCTCCGCCCGAGGCCCGGTTGCCCAGAAGGTCCGTGACTGTCCCCCAGCCCAACCCCCGTTGCCGGTTGCGGGTCGGGGCTTTCGGAAGCTTTGGCTCCTCCACCAGCCACCCGGCAGCCGCTCAGCGACTCGGGGCGCAGACCAGAGACCCCTGCGTGGGCCGCAACGCGCAGTCGCCTAATTTCTTTGACCCAGGAGGGGTCGTGGCGGTAGAGCAGGGGGGCCCGGCAGCACTAGGGTGTGCGGTGGAGGAGGCCGGGGATGGCGGGCGCCGGGCGGGGCGAGCCCCCCTCACTCTGCCTGTCTCCGAAAGCCTCTCTGGTTCCCAAACTTTATGCCGCCCAAAGGGGCCGATGGAACCCTAGACGCCGCAGGATGCTGGCCACCCAGCCTCTCTCCACCAAGCCCTCCAACTCCCCTCGCCCTCCAATTCAGCGCGCCTCCAGGTGGCTTCCTCCCCCTCATCCCCATCCCCCTCAAGCAGGCTCGGGTCGTCCGTGCCCTCTGCCCACCCCCATCCCCGGCCCGGCGGACTTCAGCCCGGGCGATCACCCATATGTACAAACTTGGGCTTGGGTTAGGGGGGCTCCTCCCGAGCAGCAGGGAGGCGGAAGGGCGCCCCGGGCGCGGACACCCAACATGGACCCTCACCCCACGGGGGCGGGCGCCCCGCCTACGTACATGAGCACAGGGCGCCGGCCGGACGCGGGGCTAACGGCGGGCGCTGGGGCAGCAGCGGCGGGCGCGGCCCCGGGGCGCCGGCGCCCATCCTCCGGCCGGTGGGGGCCCGGCGCGGGGCGCACCGCGGAGAGCGCAGCCCCACCTGCGCGCTTCGCCTGGCGCGTGCACCGGCTAGGGCGTCTCCGCTGGCAGGCTCATCGCACCGCCGGCGGCCGGGAGCCGTGGCCCCAACTCGCGTCAGCGCCCGGGCCGCCCTCCGCCGCTCATCCTCAGGTCTGGTCCCCGCGTCTCCGCGACGAATCGTGCCCCGGGGCCGCCCCGGCTCGGCCTCGCTCCTCTCCTCCAGCAGACGCGGGGAGCTCCCCGGACCAGGCAGCCGGAGGCTGGGGTATCCGCGGCGCGTCGGAGGCAGAAGAGACGCCCGGAGCGTGGCGGGCGAGTGGCGCCGAGGCCGGAGTGGGAGCCCGCGCGCCCGCCTCCCGCCTCCCGCCTCCCGCCCCGCGCGCTCCCCGCCCCCTCCTCTGCGGCCCGGGTGCGGGAGGCGTCGCCGCGGCGGCCGGCGCTGCCCAGGGGTTGGAGGGCCTCCCACCCACCCGCCCCCTTCCAGGCCCGAGACCCACCTGTCAGTTTGCAGCCCAGCCGCCTCCCCACCTCCGCCCCCGGCTGCCATCCTCCGGCCTTGTCACTCACTCTCCGCTGGACCTTTCATCTGGGCTTTTTCCTTTCCTTTATTCCTCCCTTTAATTTCTTCCTTCCTAATTGGCCCCCTCTGGCTTTCCTCCCCGTGGACGGCTTGGTCTTGCGACTGTTGAAAAACCAGAACCAAAGTGTGTTCAATTTGGAATTCGAAGGCCGTGTTAGCTTAGCAGCCTGTGGGAGGGTTTTTTTTTTTTTTTCCTCTTTACATTCAGAAACCCGGAGGTATAGGCGTGTAAGAGTCAGAAACTCATAAAAACCCGTTCAGCGTGCTTTCCGACTCTCTACCCATCTCTCCCCGGTCGATCCCTATGTCCCCCCTTTCCTGCCCACACTCTCCTGTCACCGAATAGAAACATTTCGGGTTAACTTCGCTGGAACGCTAAACTGTCAAGCAGAGGCCTGTGTGATTCAGACTTGTTTTTACTCTTTGATCTTGATCAATGGACATGCTACTTTTCTTGGATAAAGGAGAAAAGGAAACTTCACATTAACCCCTAAAATGGGATTTTTATTCTAGAGATGTCCATTCCCAAGGCAATGGTTCCTACCCTGTCATCTTAGAATCACTGAAAATGCTCAGATGTATAAACACACAACCTTTCCCCTACAAGGCCAGGCCCTGGGCTGGGGTGGGTGCTTTGAGACCAATTCCTGTTCTCTCCCACCTCTTGATAGGGGACAAACCAGATTTAAATGAACTGCAGAAAGGCCCTCTCCCAGCCACAGAAAGACTGGGCGAGGAGAAGAAGCTTCTCCTTATCTACCAAAACAAAAACAAAAAAACAAGAAAATGAAAAAAAGGGTTGGGTGGAGGGTTTCAATGTCCAGAAAGTTTTAAGCCCTTCTGCCTTTGCAGTCCCTACCCCCCTTTTCTTCCTGTCACTTGGAGGCAAGGGACGGGTCACACTTGCCTGTGGGACAGAGCAACCTGGCCCTCCAGTCATTACATATCATGTTTGTTTTTGTTTTGACAAGAAGGCCTCTCAGAAGGTTACACTGACATAGCCCCAAGTAGATGTGACGGATCAGAATAAAACGCTAATAGTATGTGCAGAAGATTCTACTTCTGGCTGACAAGTTGGTTGGGGGTCTGAAGGAGAGAATCATGAAGTCTCTTCCGATCCCACCTCAATCACGGGGCCCTTGAATCAGAAAACCTCTGTGCCAGCGCGCGTGGGCGCAGTGGAGAGCCCTGAGGATGAGACCGTAGGGCCGCCCGGGAAGGGGCCTGACAGAATGAGGGGCTAATCATGCTGCCCAGTGTCCCAACCTCTTCATCTGGGCAGCGACTCTCAGAGACAGTGTGGTAGGTCAGACGAGATGAGGGGAGAAGTAATTTTAGAAGGATTTCTGTCCTTAGTGGCGAACAATGCCCAAGCCGCCTTGATTAGTTGAGAGATTCAAGGAAGCAGCAGGGACTTTGCAGGTATCGAGGGAATCTGATCCACTCCCCCCACCCCCCCCACCCCCCCCCCCCCCCCCCCGGCCACAATCCCTCGCTCCCTCTCTCTCTCTCTTTCTTTCTCTTTCTTCTTTCCTTCCTTCCTTTCTTCCTTCCTTCCTTTCTTTCTTTTATCTACATTCTTCTCAGGCTGCAGAGTAAGAGGTGGCAGCAGAAAGATCTCTGGTCATGGAGTAAGGTGACATGGGTCTCACTGTGCTCCACTAGGGGACAGTTTTGTGACCTCGGACAAGTCAACTGCTGTTTCAGGGTCCCCATTTTCTCATCTTTAAAAGGAAGAAGAAAAAAATCTCTAAGTGGATAGGAACCCCAAAGTGCTCTGGGACAATGGCATGTTTCTGCCCCCAGCCCTGTTTTAATCTGCTTTATTAGTCTTAAACCAACCAGCAGAAGCCCTGAGTCTGCGAGTCTGTGCTCAGCCCCACGCCCATCCTGAGCAGCAGGCAGGGCAGGTGGGTTCCAGGCCAAGTTCAGAGTTGCCTCCTCCTCACCTTTGCAGTGCCCTGAGGCATAACTCATTTACCTTCCTCTTCACCAAGGCTTGTTTCTGTCTCTGTTTCAGGTCTTGTAGCCTCGGACTGTGTCTTAGCTCCATGGAGTCTGCACCCACCTCTGAAACAGTGGCTTATTAGACAAGGGGCTGGAGCTGTGCTTGATTCATCTTCCTGTGCTTACAGCCCAGGAGGCAAATGAGGAGGGAGGGAGAGAAGAAAAAGGGAAGGAAGGGAGGATGGGACCGGAGAGGGAGGGAGGGAGGGAGGAAGGAAGAAGAGAAGGAAGGGAGGATCGGACAGAGGGAGGGAGGGAAAACTGGGAGAACAGTGCTTGTGCCTCACAGAGTCCTGGGCCCATTCATAGCATCTCACTTATTTCACACAGTACACCTGGTCTTGGGGACACCATTATTGTTTGCCATTTTGCCAGTGGGGAACCACACCTCAAGGAAGTTGTGAGTTGGCTGAGGTCCCAGCTCACAGGGCAGGAGCCAGGTGACCCTGGAACCTCAGACTCTAACTCCAGGGCTTCTGGTCCAGTACCACAGCTCCCTGCCTCGGTGGCGCTCTGTCCCTGACTTACTGTACGTGACACGAGGTTCTCCCCAGCTTCCCAATCCAGCTGATCCCACGTGACTTCACATTCTGGGCCCTACTCTCCTGAGAGCACAGAGAGGCAGAGGGGATGGGAACGACCAGAGCTGTCAGGTCTATCAGGGGACGTCCTTGTGGTCACATGTTTAGACCAGACCAACCTACCCTGGGGCTCAGTCTCTGTCCTCCGAGGAATCGGGGACGGAGTGATACCTGAAATACTGAGGGAAGGTAACTCCTTGGAGGAAAAAGTCAGACCAGGTGCCCTGGGAAGGGAGGCACATCAGAGGATAAAGTGGGAGGAGATGTCAGGAAACTTGGGTCTGCCCCCTGTCCCCGGGGGATGAGACAGGGTTGTCTGTGGGAATCGAAGGGGCAGAGGTGGTGTTTGTGGCTTGAGAGTAGAAAAGAGACTGTGGGATAAAATATGGCATGAGGTTAGGAGGATGAAAAAAAAAAAACAGCTGCGAAACAGAGGGCCTGGTGGAGACTGGAAAGCAGATGCTAGGGGCCAAGCGCCCTGTGCATTTTCTCCACGAGTGAAGAGCTGCTTGTGGCTGCAGGAAGAACTTCTCCAGGGCTGGCCATGGACGGGGAGGGCGCTGCCAGCGCTGCCAGCCCTGCCAGCCTTACAGGGAGGGGATGCAGAGCGGCTTCTGTGGGAAGGAGAGCCTTCTGGAAACTCCTGTTCCAGGTAAAGACGGGGCAGAAAATGCAAAACCTCGAGCCTCTCACGAAATCCTGCTGTTCCCTGATTGTCTGGGCCCAATGCCTAAGGGTTGCTTTTATTTAGTTCACACCTTTGCAAAGCCGCATTTACCTTGAATTCTGGACTTGGGCCAGAGAAAAGGAAAAGCTGTAAAGTCTTCATCTTTCTGGGTTAGAAGGAGTAAAAGCCACTCGCACCTGAAATCAGGGTCAGCAGGATTTTTGTGGTCAGGCAGAAGGCGGACCACTAACTCAACGTAATGAGTGAGAGAAGCCACCTGCGGCGCTCAGGTGTCTTTTTATGGTGTGCACAGAGCAAGCTGGCTACTAAAGCTCGGCTCTGGATTGGGCTACTGGTCAGCAGAGGCAACAGCTCCATCCCGATCAGCCTTTGATCCACGGCTGGGGTGGAGAGTTACCGCTCCCGTGCTGGCCCTCTGCACAGGCTGCCTGATTACACCACACCTCGGGGACTCATCCCTCCTGCTGTTCTACCCAAAGTCAGCAGCATCTGTTCAGATAATCGAATGGATGACTCACAGATAATTCTTCTAAAATCAGTGGCAAAAGCATGTTTCTTGAAAGGAAGTGGCCAGGGATCCATTTCGAATATACTATAACGGCCTGCACTGCATTAACATCCCAGACCCCCAGACCACATACACGTGGACCAATACAGAAGTTTCCAAAACAGTCCTAATGGAACCCGGGCCCCTCAGCATGGATTGGCCTAAGAAGGATAGCACAAGGCTTTGGGCTTCTGCTGGCACATGCCGTGCCCTCGGAGGAGAGGGTCTGTGTGCATCGAGCAAGGGAGAAAAGCCTTGGGTGACACCATTTAGGTCGTTTTCCTCCTCCTTTTGGACAGCTCCAAAGGAGGCAGCCTGGCAGGTGCTGGGTGCCATGCTGACCCCGGGCAGGCTTTTCCTTGGTTGATAAAGGGAGCCTGGGGTCCACTCTGGAGCACTTCTGAGATGGGATGTGTTTTCTAAGGACTGCATCTCTGGCTCCTGGTCTTCCCGGGAGTCATGGACCAGACTGGGCAGTGGCACAACCAGAGACCTAGCTTTGTTTGTACTCTGCTCCCAGGTCCCCCAAAGTGGGCCATGGCACCGCACAGCAGAAGGCAGAGTACGGGGCAGAGCGTATCTCCAGGAGGACCCACAGCACACGTGGGTGGCACACATGTCTGCTGGAGAGTCAGGCAGTGTATCTTCCTGGGACGGCTTCTCCCCCAGGCCCCAAACTGACTGGCCTCTTGACCCTTCCCTAGTATGCCGAGGACACTTTGAAGTTCTCTGGGGGATCTCCAAGGCTCTCCAGATGTCACCAGCTCCTGGAGCAACGCCAGCACCAGAGGAAGGGGAACCTGGCCGGGGACACTGCTTGGGCTCAGGCCCTGGGCTTCCGACATGACCATGTGCCTCACAACGATCATAAAAAGTGCTTCCTTGCCGCAAACTACTTCTGCATAGACCCCAAACGTGGGACCATCCAGACATCCAGAACTTAGGGGGACGGTGTCTGAGTCATAAATCTGAGATACAGCTGGAAGGAAATGGTCAGTGGTTTGCGCATAAACCAGGAGGAATCAAGGACCGAGGGAGAGTGTGGGAAGCGTGTGATGGCCAGGATGTCAGTCAATGTCATTCATCACGTATC
This sequence comes from Balaenoptera borealis, assembly GCF_965194805.1. Lineage (NCBI taxonomy): Eukaryota > Metazoa > Chordata > Mammalia > Artiodactyla > Balaenopteridae > Balaenoptera > Balaenoptera borealis. Next base: position 5,715,328 of record NC_138864.1, on the reverse strand, counting down.
TCATGTTAACCGTTCCTCCCGTTCCTGCTGCACACAGAGCCTTCCGTGGAGTCCATGTCTATGGTCCTCGCTGGGTGGGGGTGGTGATTTGGACCTGCAAACCAGGACAAGGCTGACACCATCAAACTGCCCACACAGCCAACAGCCTTTTATTTTCAAATCCACACTACTGAGCATCTGTAAGACAGTGTTGCATATACTTGCTTAATGAGCCCTCTCACCTTCCATGCCCCAACCCCCTTATCGTAAGTCACTCCTGTATCCCTAGCTCCTGTGACCTGTGCAGTATGTAGCTGGGCCGTGACAAGCGTTTATCAGATGAATTAGGGAAGAATGCAGACAGTGTGATCTTTGAGGATCTCACCTTGCCTGCATCTCCAGCTCCTCCCCGACCTCCACACTGTGCTTGGTCACGCAATGAAGTCCTGCAGGTGCACTCGGGGGCCTCTCGACTTCCTTCTGCCCTCCGCCAGGCTCTCTTCACTCTTACCCTTCTTCTTCTCACTCAAAAATATGCAAGTTAGGTTTTATCTCTAGCTCTCCAGAGAAACTCCTTTCTTCCAGCACCAGGCATAAGGAAGCGTGAAGCTTCTCTGTAGTCTTGAGCCAAGAAGAAGTCTCGTCCACTGCTCTGTCCGTGCCCTCTTCATCCTGTTCTCCCTCACTTTCTTGCAAGATTCAAGAAAGAAATCCTTTGAGGAATTGATTGAGGGTTGAGGGATTCAAAACCTGGTCACCACCACTGGTCAGTGAAGAGTTACTCGGGTCTCCACTGGCAAGGGTTCTCCATCATATACTTGTGGAGTTGGTCCTCTGTACACAATCATCAGTCTTCATTTTATTCTTTACATCAAGTTATTCAATTTGGTCCATTATTCTCATGATCCTCATTCTATCTTCCCATAAATTAACTCACCAGCCAAAGTTTATTTCGTCCGGAGATGTGATGAGCACAGCTTCGTGTTTCTGTGGCCAAGGGTGGGTCTTCTCAGGGTACCACTGTTGTTTTGCTTCCAGGTGGAAACCAATTCACTAATTAGTATTCTTGGAATAAATTTTTTCAAACAATTCTAAACCCACCTTCTATGCTGCGTTCAAAACATATTTCTCCCTTGTGCCCCAAAGATACTGTTATTATTTCATTCATTAGAGGTTTACTTATTTATGCTCACACTGATTTTACTGGATGTTTGCCATCCAATATCCGTTCTCTTTCTTCTGATAACAAACACTGACCGTTTTCCTCTAGAGAACCAAGCCCTACTCCATCCTCAACCACCTGCTTCTCAGGCAGAGCTGTCAGATGGGGCAAAGGATCAGGTCTGGCCGGGGTCACCGTCCCTCGGCCACGGTCGCATCAGGGATGGTTGCGTGGTCCTGCTGAGGCTGTGAGAGTCAGGTCTATCACTGTTGCTTGAATCATCTGAGAATTGAAGTTTTATTCTCTTTCTCATTGACTTGAGTCTTGTAAAACTTAAGGCTGGACCTACCAGGGGCATCACTGGTTGTAGACTCTACCTGAAATGGAGACAGTACCGAAGAAAGTCGAAGCAAAATAAGATGACAAATTTAGTCCTGAAAATATATGTGAGATCCTCACAGCCTCAAAGGAGACTGGTGTCTTCAGTGGTCAAAGCTAAGGCATATCTTTTTTGCCCAAGTCTATTTGAATTGGATTTTTCTATCCCTTGCAAACTCACAAGCCCTGGCAAATATAATGGTTCACTGATGGAATTCAACGATATCATAATGCAAATAGCGGTGCCCAATATATCTGCAGACACCAAAATCCCACCATAATGGTTAGACTGTCAACGGTTTTAGTCCTTTTGTCAGCATTCGCAAAAGTGCCCTCTCACTTAGAAACGAAGCCACTGCTTTTTCTACACAAGAATTCCTTTCATGCCATCCCAGCAAATCCGCCTCTGTGTGCTCAGAGGCAGAGCTGTTTCTGAATTGTACAAAGAGTTACCATTGCCAACACTGCTACATTTTTTTTCTGGCAGCCCCAGCATTCAATCAAGATTTCTGGGTCTCTTCCAATTATAACACCATTTAGAAATACTCAGCAGCTCCCAGCCTTGAATAATGTATTGATCCCTTTAAAAGGAGAAATATTCTCACAGACCCCCAATGTTTACTTCAATTCTTTTTATTGTAATTTTACTTAAACGTATGCGAATATTAAACACTACAAACTGTTAGGCCTTTAGCTTTTAAGCACCTATAAAAGTAAATTTACAGATCAGATAAAAAATAAACTACAAACCCAATAGAACTGCAATGAACCATATTAGTTTGAGGAGACAGAGGAGGACCACCCCTGAAGATCTGTGGGCAGTGTCGGCGGCTGTGTCCTCATTTACATAGGTTCTGAGCTCAGCATGGTGAGTGGGTTCATGCCTGATGGGGTCTGGATCCTCCAGCATTTTCCTGTATTCAAATTGCTTCAATGAGCGTGGCTTCCTCTAAGGTCATTGGCCTCTACTTATCACAACTACAGCATTTATTTATGAAGTTGCACTGCTGATTCTTTTTTTTAATAACCATTTTTTAAATTAAACTATAGTTAATTTACAATGTTGTGTTAGCTTCAGGTGTACAGCAAAGTGATTCAGTTTCATATATATATGTATATACACAGAATATTGAGTATAGTTCCCTGTGCTATTCAGTAGGTCCTTGTGCTTACCTATTTTATATATAGTAGAATGTGTACGTTAATCCCAATCTCCTAATTTATCCCTTCCTCCCCCCTTTCACCTCTGGTAACCATAAGTTTTTTTTTCTATGTCTGTGAGTCTATTTCTGTTTTGATAATAAGTTCACGGCTATTTCTTACTGAGTCTGTGAGTATTAAAATTGTACCAAGTGTGGTATCAGCGTACTCATGATTGTAACTGAGTTGTGGGAATTAAATCATGTCACCGTCTTCCGTGAGGCGGTCACCTGAGTGTCTAGATCAGGATTATTACATTTCTCACCAACTTTATTGAGGAACAACTTACAAACAGTAACTTGCATAGACTTTGTATACTGCGCTACACTTTGACCAATGTGTATATCTGAGTCACCACACACCAATCAAGATGCACATGGTTACACCTCAGAAAGTGCCCTATTAACACCTTCAGTCAATCCCTTATCTGACTACCAACTCCATCCCTCACTCCCCAGTCCCCAAAAACTTCTTTCATTTTGCTGGTTAAGGACTTCCTCTCCCTGGAATCATGCAGCACCTTAGAGCCTTCTGTGCTTGGCTTCTTTCAGTGTGTCTGCGATTCCTATATATGTTATGGGGACCAGGAAGACGCTCATTCTCATTGCTGACTCATGTTCCTTTGTATGGCTCTGCCATAGCTTGTTTTTTCGCTTGCCTGCAGACGGACATTTAGACTGTTGCTGGCTTTTAGAATAAAAGCTGACATGAGCATTCTTATACAAGTCTTTTTGTGGATACACGTTTCCATTTTTTTCCAAGTAGAATTGCTGTGTCTGTGATAAGTGTGTACATAACTTTATAAGTAATTACCAGGGACGTCCCTTGCAGTCCAGTGGTTAAGACTCCGCACTTCCATTGCAGGCTGCACAGCTTCGATCCCTGGTCGGGGAACTAAGATCCTGCATGCCACACAGTGCGGCCAAAAAACAAAAGAAGAAAAAAGAAAAAGAGAAAGAAATTACCAAATTACTTTCCCAAATAGTTGTAAATATTGTACATTTCTACCAGCAATATGAGTGCTCCCACTGTCCCACATACTCACCAACAAATTTGATCAAAGTTTTAAAATTTTAGCCACTCTAGTGGGTGAGGTGGAATCTCAGTGTGGTTTTCACTTGCATTTGCAACGCTGACTATTAACTATTAACTAAGTTGGATACTTTTTCATGTGCTTTTATGGGCTTTGGCGTATCTTACGTTTTGAAGACTCTGTCTGAAATTGGCCTTTTTAAAATTGGTTGTCTATCTCTTATTGAATTTCTGGAGTTTATACATTTTCAATAGAATTCCTATAAGTGTTATGAATGTTTTCTCCCATTTTCATTGTTTTAAAAATCTTTAAAAGGTTGCATTTTCAATTTTTAACAATGAAATGAAAATAAAGTTTTAAAAGTTCATAGTCTCATTTCTTGAATTGTCTCCTGAAGAGCAGTAATTTTTAATTTTCATAAATAGCCTATCAAAGTTGTGTTTCATTCATTAGTGCTCTGTTTTTGTGTGTGTATGTGCTTTGTAAGATATCTTTGCCTACTCCGAGGCTGAGCACAGTTTCTTCCCTGTTTTCTTCTGGATACTTTATAGCTTTAGCTTTTATGTTCAGGTCAAGATAATTTTGTGGTTTATCCAAGGTTAGAGGTCAAGATTTATTTCTTTACTTTTCACATAGATATCTAGTTTTTCCAGCACCACTCTTAAGACAACTTTTCTTTCAGAATTGTCAAAATTCTATCAACCACCATGTGTATTTTTTGGATCTCTTGTGTTACATGGATTTATACAAACATCATTATGGCAACAGCTATCCTGCCCTATTTAAATAGCTTTATAGTAAGCCTTGAAATCAATTAATGTAAGTCCTTCCAACCTTTTAAAAATTTTACTAGCTTTAATAAGTCTTTTGGGTTTCCATGTGAGTAGCTGAACCAGTATGTCAATTTCTACAGAAATGCTTGCTGGGATGGCATTGAGTCTTTAGATTCATTTGGGGAAAACTGACAACTTAGTAACATTGAGTCAGTCTTCTAATCCATGAACATAGTATATCTCTGTATATGTTTAGCTCTATTTTCTCTGTGGAATTTTTAATGTAAAAATCCTATGCATACTTTCTTAAATTTACTAGAAAGAATATTTTCTGTTTTTAGATGTTATTGTAAATGATACTTTAAAATTTTATTTTCCAGTTGTTTATTGCTAGTATATAGTAATGCAATTGGTTTTTACATACTGACCTGGGTAAATTCACTTATTAATTCTAATAATTATTTTGTATATTCCTCAGGATTTTCTAAGCAAAAATTTATATGGGCTTCAAACAAAGACAGCTTTAATTATTTTTCAATCTTTATTATGTTTTTTTTTAATGCGCCACTGTATTCTTTAGGGACCACCAACAAAATGTGGAAAAAAAGATTCAGAGCCTTGTCTCCTATCCCACATGGAAAGCATTCAAATTACATGATTAAATATAATGTTGGCTGTAGGTTTATTTGTGTATTACCTTTATTAGATTGAAGAAATTTCTTCTTATTTTTTTCTTTGCTGATTGTTTTTATGGGGAACAAGTGTTGAATTTTGTCTATTTTCTGCATCTGTTAACCTGATTGCATGATCTTCTCTTAATGTGTGAATTATACTGCTTGATTTTTGAATGTTGGACAAATACTGCATTTCTGGGAGAAACCCGACTAGGTCACAATGCTGGATTCAATTTTCTAATATTTAATGATGACTTTTATGTTCATGTTCAACAGAAATATTGGTCGATATATATTTTTCTTGTAAGAGCTCTATCACATTTTGTTGTTAGTTAATGCTGGCTTCACAGAAGAAATTGGGAAGCATTTTCTCATCCTCTCTTTTCTGAAAGAGTTTAAGATTCATATTATTTCTTCATTAAATGTTTGCTAGAACTCACCAGTGAAGCCATCTGTACTTGGGGGCTTCCTTGTTTTTGGAGGTGGTCATCGAGAGGACGTGACTGCTGGCTGACCCTTGAGCTGGACCCAGGCAACTGGAGGCTCCTCACCCCTCACCATCCTTGGAAGGTGCGACCTGCTTGCCTTCCCCAGGATAGAAGCTGCCTGAGGAGTAGAGTGTTGTTGAGACCACTTGGATGGTACATGTGACTGAACCCAGGTAAGGCCTCCTGGGTTTGAAATCTTAAACTTTAAGATTCTGGCAGGCAGATGCCGAGATCTACTCATCTTGAGGTGCCCAAGACAAACCTCATGTAAGTTCCCTGCTTGTTAAACCTCCCACCTGCCCATCTGGAGACTCTGCCTTTTTCTTCATTCTCTCCCTGCCCCCTGAGTATGGGGACCAGTTTCAGATCTTACCTGGGAAGCTCCTGAGGTTGCAAACCCAACATTTGTGAGTAGAATTTCAATTACAAATTCAATTTTTAAAATAAATATATCACAATTCAGATTTTCTAGTTTGTGCCACTTTGGTAAGATATTTTCAAGAAATTTGGTCATTTTATTTAAGTTGTCAGATTTTGGCATAATGTTGTTCATACTATGACTTTGTTATCCTATTAATGCCTGAACAATTCAATCTGTAGCTGTCTTTCCAATCTCATCCTTACAGCTTGTGTTTTCTTTCTATTTTTCTTGAAATTTCATTAATCTTTTTTTAAAAAAAATGTTGGGCTCCATTGATGTGTTCTGTAGTTTATTTTCTGTTTCATTGGGTATTTCATGTTCCATTACTTTTCCTACTGTTTTATGTTGGAAGCTTAGATAATTAATTTTATATTATTCTATTAAAATATAACCATTTAAAGCTACAAATTTTACTTTAAGGAATACTATATCTACATCCTATATATGTTGATATGTTGTTGTTTCACCATTATTTCAAAATATTTTCTTATTTTTTTGGAGATTATTTTTCCTTTGATCTATTTCTTGTTTAAAATCTGCCACAAATTTGCCAAATATTTGGAAAATTTCTAGATATTTTATTATTACTGAAATTGAAATTTAATATAATTTAAATAGCAGAGAAAACATAATACTTAGGATTTCAGTCTTTTGAAATGTACTGGGCCTTTTTCATGACCCAATATGTGATCTATCTTGGTCAATATTCCTAGAGCTATGGAAGACATTGTGTATTCTGAAGTTATTAGGTATAGTGTTCTACGAATGTCACTTATGTCAAGTTGGTTGATAATATTATTCATATCTTCTATATTCTTAGTGATTTTTTGTTTACATTTTCTATCATTTACTGAGAGAGAGGTATTAAGCTCTTTATGGTGATGTGATGAATTGGGAGATTGGCATTGACATGTATACACTGATGTGTATAAAATGGATGACTAATAAGAAACTGCTGTATAAAAAATAAATAAATAAAATAATAAATAAAATAATAAATAAATATATTAAATTTTTTAAAAAAAGAAAAAGATGCACACACACACACACACACACACACACACACCTCTATATATGCTTGTTTCTATTCAGTTATTATAAACTTATTTTTTCTGTCATTATGAACTTAACATTAAAGGAAAAATATACCCTAAAAAAAAAAAGATCTTTATGACTGTGGATTTGCTTTTAATACCTTTAGTTCTGTCCATTTTTGCTTGCTATATGTTAAAATTATTATGTATTTTCATACACATTTAGGATTGCTAAATTAAGAAATGATCCTCCTCCTATCTGGCTATGCTCCTGTCTAAAATTCTTTTTTGTTTGATATCAACATAGTCACATCAATTTTTAAGCTCTTACCATTCGTATAGTGTGTCTTTTCCTGTTCTTTCAATCTTTCTACAGACGTTCATATTTAACATTCATCTCTTGGAACCAGCATAAAGGTGAGCATCCCAAGACATGAGCATCTGTGTCCCTTCTTTATGGCCTTTTAAATGAAAATCTCTGCCTTTTATGTAAAGAGTTTAGTGCATTTTCATTTATTGCAGTTATTCACGCAATCAGGTTTATGTCTACCATCTATTTGTTTTCTATTTGTCCCTTATGTTTGTGACTCCTTTGTTCCTCCTTTGTTGTCTTCTTGTGGGCTCATTAGGTGCTTTTCATTATTTCATTATATCTCTTTTATTGGCTATTAGCTACATATTTTTGTGTTACTTTTCTCATCATTGCTATAAGGGTTACAATGGGTATCCTTAACTTGCCAGTCCACCTTGATTAATGTTACAGTACTTTATGTGTAAGATAAGAACTTTACAACAATATAATTCCATTTACAGCCTATCCTAGTCTTCATGCTACCATTGCTAGACATTTTACTTCTCCATATGTTATAAACCCCAATATAATTAATTAATATATAAAAACATGTATATATATTGCTTTGAACAGTCACAAATTTTTTTTTCAATGAGAAAAAAGCAAAATAATATTTCTATTTGCTCACATGCTTATTCTTTCTAGTGCTCTTCATTTCTTTCTAAAGATAGAAGTTTCCATCTGGTATCCTTTTTTAGTTTCTTTCTAACTTGAAAAACTTCCTTTAGCTTGTCTTGTAGTACAGGTCTGCTGGCAATAAAATCTCTCAGCTTTCATTTATCTGAACATTTCATCTTCATTTTAGAAATTTCTTATCACTGGATATTGAATTCTAGGCTGATAGATTTTTATTTTCCCTGGAACTTTAAAGATGTTGTTTCATTGTTTTTGGTCTTCCATTGCTTGGAATACAAAGTCTAGTATTTTTTGAACATTGTTTCCATGTATCTAATCTGGCATTTTTCTTTAGCTTCTTCCTTTTTTTAACCTTTTTATTTTATATTGGAGCATAGCTGATTAACAATGTTGTGTTAGTTTCAGGTGTACAACAAAGTGATTCAGTTATACATATACATGTATCTATTCTTTTTCAAATTCTTTTCCCAATTAGGTTATTACAGAATATTGAGCAGTGTTCCCTGTGCTGTACAGTAGGTCCTTGTTAGTTATCCATTTTAAATATAGCAGTGTGTGCATGTCAATCCCATACTCCCTAACTATCCCTCGCCCCCACCCTTCCCCCCTAGTAACCACAAGATCATTCTCTAGGTCTGTGAGTCTGTTTCTGTTTTGTAAATAAGTTCATTTGTATCATTTTTTTTTTTTTAGATTCTGCATATAAGCAATATCATACAATATTTCTCTTTCTCTGCCTGACTTACTTCACTCAGTATGACAGTCTCTAAGTCCATCCATGTTGCTGCAAATAGCATTATTTCATTCTTTTTAATGGCTAAGAGAAGAGCTAACATCTATCTTTCTGAAACTGTTCCAAAAAATTGCAGAGGGAAGAAAATTCCCACACTCATTCTATGAGGCCACCATCACTCTGATACCAAAACCAGACAAAGACACCACAAAAAAGGAAAATTACAGGCCAATATCACTGATGAACATAGACACAAACATTCTCAACCAGATACTAACAATCCAAGTCCAACAATACATTAAAAGGATCATACACCATGATCCAGTGGGCTTTATCCCAGGGATGCAAGGATTTTTCAATATACACAAACCAATCAATGTGATACACCACATCAACAAATTGAAGAATAAAAACCATATGATCATCTCAGTAGATGCAGAAAAAGCTTGACAAAATTCAAAACCCATTTATGATAAAAACTCTCCAGAAAGTAGGCAGAGAGGGAACACATCTCAACATAGTAAAGTCCATATATGACAAACCTACAGCTAACATCATACTCAACGGTGAAAAGCTGAAAGCGTTTCCTCTAAGACCAGGAAAAAGACAAGGATGTCCACTCTCACCACTTTTATTCAACATAGTTTTGGAAGTCTTTAGCCTCTCTAAAGATTTTCTATATGTGGCTTTAAGCCATTTAACTGTGCTGTTCCTTGGTGTCATTTCATTTATACTTACCTTGTTTAAAGGTTGCAGAGCTTTCTGTATCTCTGGATTGCTGTTTTTGATCAAGTTTGAAAAAAAAATTTGGCCAATATTAAAAAACAAATTTCTTTCCTCTTTCTCTCCTCTTCTTTTCTCCTGCTGGGAAAGGATGCCCCAGCCCTTGATTGCTAGGACGGCCTAGAGCTTCTGGAGTCTCGTCCTTTTAGATTTCTTTGCATCCACAACTCCCCAATGCTTCATTAAAACACTTTCCTATGACTTTTTATTGGTATAATAGGAGTGATCTTTTCACATCCTTCTAAATATTAACTGAAGTGAAATTTGCTCATATGATTTTAAAAATTAGTTGATGAGTGAAACTTAACTGAAAATCATTGAAACAAATACAAAAACCTCAAAGGCTATGTGCAAAAGTTTTCAGGATCCTCAGGTCTCACTTTAGAAAAAAAATTATTTTAGTCAATCACAGCTCTCTGGGAGGCTAAGTTCATAAGGAACTTTTCCTTGTCCTGCAAGCTTTATATAGAATATTGGAACAGTCAGTGGTGAGCCCTCTTATTTAACCCAGAAAACTGAGAGCAAGATCCTCAGAGCCAGGGCAAGAGTCTGAGCTAAAAAATAAGGCTTCTTAGCCTGGATTCTTTCCACTTGGGATTGTAGATAAATGCATAAAATACCGTATGAGACATACTTGTATCAAAAATATTGTATGCTGTTTATCAGAAACTCAAATTTAACTGAGAATCCTGCATTTTTATTTGCTGAAGCGGACAACCCTATTTCCATTGATTGCATAATGCTGACTTTTTGTGTTAAGAGTTTCTATAAGAAGACATGATAATGACAGCTTCTCCTTTTTTTCCAAGTCAAAAGGTAAAAATAAATGCCTATTTTAACATTCTACTCCTCTCTATGACCAGAGCTTTGTAGGTAGAGATTTTTGACATTTAGTGAAGTCACTTTATGATCCTGACTTCTGGGGAAAGGATCCAAGCAAATGTTTTGTGGAACTAAAGTTTCTTTTATTATACTGTAACCTCCTTGCAGGCAAGGACACACTCTTCTTACTGATATTAGAAGGGCATTTAATAAAAAATAATACATGCTCATTTAAGGACATCTGGGGAATTATAACAATGCCTAGGAAAGTAATAAACAATAATGTGACCTCTCAAGAAAAGCTTCTTCACGCTTTGACCCATTCCTTTCACTCTTTATAGACAGAAGAAGGGTGTGTATGTGTCATATTTTTAGAATTTCTATGTCTCATACTCTAGCAGTCAGCCTGTGACCATAGCTATACATGTGTTTACAGAAACAGCTTTCTGTTAGCCTGCAAGATAACTTTTACACGCTGACTGCATACCTGTTTACACACACGTGCAATTCTGAAGGCCTAAGATGACTCTGCCTTTCGTGTCTTAGTAACTGTTGTTTTAATTTTCATTTGTTTTTAAATTTGGAGGTGGTTAGTTTTTGTGTATTTTTTATATCTATTTTTTATTGAAGTAGAGTTGATTTACAATGTTGTGTTAGTTTCAGGGGTACAGCAAAGTAATTCAGTTATATATATATATATATAAAATTTCAAATTCTTTTCCCATATAGCTCATTACAAAATATTGAATATAGTCCCCTGTGCTCTACAGTAGGTCCTTGTTGGTTATCCATTTTATATACAGTAGTGTGTATCTGCTAATCCCAACCTCCTAATTTATCCCTCCCCCAGCCTTTTGGTAACCATAAGCTTGTTTTCTATGTCTGTGAGTCTGTTTCTGTTTTGCAGATAAGATCATTTGTATCATTTTTTTAGATTCCGCATATACGTGATGTCATATGATATTTGTCTTTCTCTGTTACTCTAGACCTCTTGCGTGCTTCTCCAAATGATACAGACAACCTCAGACCTCCCGGTTAGCATCTCTCTGATTTCTCCTTGCAGATACCCACCTGTTCCAGTCACAACAGCTAATTGCTTGCTTTTTTGCAGTTTTGAGTCCGGCCAGCAGTTGGCTTTCCCATCCCCCTGAACTTGCTCTCGGTTGGAAGAGCTGTGTCCATCCTGTGCTAAAGTGGGCAAGAGGCATCTAGAGTGGAAGCCATCCATCACTGAAGAAACCATACAACTGACCCAGAGGAGAAAGATGTTGGAATTCTTAGAGGTAGGACTAGGCCATCTCAATAGTTCAGAAACAGCCTTTGATGTCCCTTTATTGGAGGATGAATGTTGTCCACAAAAATTTTACTGCAGTGACAAATAGGAACTGGGGGGGCCATATGATAGTCTGCATAGTTAGTATCTGTGGCTTTATCCCTGGCCCATGCATGGAGCATTTCAATTGTAATAGGGTACTTAAAATTAATAAATATCTTTATTTGACAGGTGGCCCTGGGTATTCTTTGCTTTGGAAAATCCCATCCTGAAAAAAACTAGTCTCTCCACAGATCATGAACATTGGGGAACCATGGCACAGAAGTGAAAGGAAGCCCCTGCTTTCAAAAATTGGTGCTTTTATGGGCTGAAAATAGAGCTTAAATTTCAGGACTCTTGATTACCAGGGAGTCCTGTTTGATACTCCCCGAATTTTTTCTTCAAATAAAATTTCAAGGAAGCTTCCAAGTCTCATAAATCCACCTGCTTCAGGGAACTGAGCAAAGTCATTTCCATACTTGGTCCCAAATTAACTGAATAAATATTTCTCCACCTGCCAAGTGTCTGGAACTGAGCCACTCTCCTCTCCTACTACAAATCTCTCCCAACCTTCTAAAGTGACTCTTCCCTGCACACCCAGCTCTTTCAGAGAAAGGGGGGTCACAGCAGAGCTCTTGGGGCTGCGGGTGACACAGGGATTTCAGCTTTGCCTTTTCCTTCCTAGAACAAAAAGATCCCATGGAAGGCAGCGAGGTCAGGCCAGGAATGGTCAGTACAGGCCTGTATGCTCCCTGCTCAAGTGCTTGGGGTTCGGCTGCAGATTTTCCCCAAGTCCAGCTTCCTTGGATCGGTCTGCACTTATGTAAGTTATGGATGTGAGCGGGGTTACCTTCTTTCCTGGGTACCCAGGCTTCCATGCACCCTGAAGACTCTGGGTCTCCCTCAGAAGTGTGGTCAACATACTGGGGAAAGAGGTTCTGCTGGTATTTTGTGGCTTATAAGAGGCCTCTTTTCCAGACAGTGTAGTTGAGAAGAAGCATCAATTAGTGGTGCAAGCCTGTCGGCCAGACTGAGTCTTCCTGCTTCCTTTTCTTCCTCTTTTCATCTTTTTCTTTAGATCCCCTCTGGACTCCTCCATCAACTCGGGCCCCCCTTTCATTGAAAAGCTCATTTCAGGTGACTGCCTGCATTTAAATCACTTTCAGGGTGGTAATGATGCGACTGAAATAGTCTCTGAAAGCTAATGAACATGAATTTCCATGGGCTTCCATCACTTATTATCTATAGATTGGAGGACAAGTTTGATGCTTTTCAGTTTACAAAACTGAGTCAGTGATATTCCCTCAAACAGGGGGTGTACAGCTTTGTGATTTAAGGCACATCTTTTCCCGACAAGAGGAAGTCATTCACAAAGGGCTTAAGTTCCTCCTCCTCTTCCATTCTGCCCAGTGAATCTGTCTTAAGCAGTTGGGAGTTTTGTTTGTGGAACGTCTGATGAATTCACTGCCAGCTCTTATCTGGTGACTGTCTGCCCTACATGTCCACCCTGGGCCCCCTCCTCCCCACTCAGCCTGGAGCTGGTGTGGCCCCCGGACCCCCAGGCTCTGGTCTGTCTCTCCTGCCCTGCATCCGCATAGGCTGTTCTTTCGTCACTGAGAACTTTTCTAGTCGACTTGGACCTGAGAGTCATCATTTTCAAGCACTCAATCAAATGCCATCTTTTCCAGAAAACCTCCTTCCAGTCCCCCAATGGGACATAGCTGACGTCTCTGTATAATCATGACACATTTCTACACCCATCTCACTCACCCATAAAGGTCTCCTCACCTGTTATGTGGCTTGTCAAATAAAAGTTTCTTGGAGGAACTTGTCTCTTTCCCCATTACATAGTAAGCCCTGTGAGATCAGAATCCTGGTCTGTTTCATCTTTATTTCTTTTACAGAAGATAGCCATGTATTCAGAAGACTCACTGCAAATGGTTTTTAGTAAATTGATTCATTTATTAAAATATAAAGTCCTCGCCCACACAGTCTCCCAAGATCTTTTGCCATTTTATGTCCTTAAAAGTCCATCTTTATTGATAAAACTTCTTCTCTAGCCTCAAGCTAGCCATTTTAAAATAAATTATGGGATCTTCAAAGCAGTAGTTATTTAAAATGATAAAGCTATTTTATTTATTACATGGAAAGCCTTGCATTCGAAGAGAGAAAGTAGATTAGTAAAGGCAGAGAATTATTATACACATATAAGCATATACACTTGGAAGAATATAAACCAATACATGAATGTTGGTTCTTTCTAGAAAATGGAATTCTATGTTACTTTTTTTTCCATGTCTGTTTACCTGCGTTTCTTATTCTCTTACAATGACTATATTACTTTAATTTATTGAAAAATATGAAAACAATGAAATGCCACAGCTAAAGTAAAAAAAAAAAAAATAAGAATGCCATAATTTGGGGGAATTATCTGTTTTTCAAGGTGTAAGGAGCTGCTGCCACGTGGTGCTCGGTGAGCCGCAGATACAGAAGTGGCTGGACTTCCCTAACAGAAACCCTGCCAGACTTTTCTCACTTGAAAGAAAGCTCCGAAAGGAAGGGTAAAATCTGCTTACATGCTGCACCAATATATAAAGAAAAATACCAATACCAATCAGAGCATATTTAACATTGCAAGCAAGGAAAACTCTGACCTTTGAAAATCTAGAGAAGTTGGCAATTTATGAGCCAATGTGTTTTCAATATAGAAAAAAGGTGGCAGAAGACATAAAGTAGGGTTACATTTTCCAAGCAGAAAATATCCAGGTAACTGCCGAAATGTTGTTCACCTGAAAGCCACTTTCAGGAATTCTCTTTCATTCTACTGCTGTCTCTGACTTTCCCTTTCTCCTTCTACGGGGACTTGGCGGATGGAACTACCTTTGCCATTTGTGCTCCACATGTCAGACACCAGAGACACTTTCACACAGTTTTTCTCCCCTGTTATTTAGAGTCGTGGGAAATCACGGTTTAGCAGGTTGCATTCTAGGGATAAAACACACTTGGTCATGATATACGACAATTTTTATATATTGTGGGATTTTATTTGTGAGGGTTTATTAAAGATGTATGCATTCATGTTCGTAAGTGATATTATTCTGTGGTTTTCTTTATTTGTACCATCTTTGCCTGGTTTTGGTATCAGAGTAAGGCTTGCATCACAAAATGTATTCTCCTTTTTGTATTCCGAATGAGTTTGTGTAGTTTCGGTATTATTTCTTTCTTAAGTGTTAAAATTGAACAGTGAAGACATCATCTCCTGACATTTTCTGTGCTGGAAGATTATTAACTGTCAATTTAATTTCTGTAATAGAGATAGGACAATTCGGATTATCATTTTTTAAGCACAATACCCTCTAGGCCCATCCATGTTGTTGCAAATAGCGAGATTTTATTTTTTAAATTAAAATCTAATTTAATATTTCATCATCTATATATATATCTCACAATTTCTTTATCCATTTATCTATCCGTCTAAGTGGATAACTATTTGCTTCCACGTCTTGACTATTGTAAGTAGTGCTGCAATGAACATAGGGGTGCATATATCTTTTTGATTTAGTGTTTTTGTTTTCTTCGGAAAAATACCCAGAAGTAGAACTGCTGGATCATATGGTTGTTCTATTTTTAATTTTTTGAGGAATCTCCATATTGTTTTCCACAGTGGCTGAAGCAATCTACATTTCCATCAGCAGTGAATGAGTGTCCTTTTTCTCTACATCCTTGCCAACACTTGTTATTTCTTTTCTTTTCAATAATAGTCATTTTGACAGGTGTGAGGTGACATCTCATTGTGGTTTTGATTTGCATTTCCCTGATGATTAGCGATGTTGAGCATCTTTTCATATGTCTGTTGGCCATCTGTATGTCTTCTTTGGAAAAATGTCTATTTGGGTCCCCTGCCCACTTTTTAAATCAACGCTGTTTGTCCTCATTTTGCCAGTCTCTCTGTGTTGTTTCTTCGTATTAGGTATTTCAGCTACATGTCCTGGTCTTGAAGGGGTGGCCTTATGTAGAAGGTGTCCTGTTGGGTCCAGTGGCGCAGTCCCCCTGTCTCCAGAGCCGGGTGCCCCAGGGTTATCCCCCGGGTGGGCTCCTGTCGTGGTTGGGCTGTGCCTGCTGCGGGCATCCTGGGGGGGGCGAGTCTGGGCCCCCTGGTGGGAGGCACTTTAGTGGGGCACCTGCTCCAGTGGGGGGAGGGCAGTAGCTGCTTTGGAGGGGCAGGCTGGTGGGTGGGATGGGCAGGGCAAGTCCTCAGGGGAACAACAAAGCAGGGTGCATAGGGTGAGCTAGTTTGATGGAGAGCGACAGAAATGATACCCAACAGAGACAGGCCAGCAAGGTGGAAGGAGAGTGAGAAAAACAGCGGTGCTTGCCAGTGCTTGCTTCCATCCCCAAGAAAGTTCCAAAGGTTCCAAGACATCCCTGTCCCCCGGCACACTCCTTAAAATTAGTCAGTGTATCTCCTCCTCCTAAGACCCAGGTGCTTTTCAAGCTGCTGCCTCTGCTCTGGAACTCGGAAGGAGGGGGTTCATGTGGAAGCCCTTCAAGAGTGAGGTCAGCTTCCTATAGCCCTAAGGCTCGCGTGGATGTAAGCCTGGCTGGTTTCCAAAGTCAGACTTATGGCGGGGTTTATTCTCCTGGTGTAGGTGCCCCAAATAGCAAGCCTGAAGTGGGGTTTGGACCCCTGTTCCTCAGGGGGGCCTCTGTGGTGGTGATATTCCCCCCACTTGTGAGTCACTGCACTGAGGGTGCTGGTTCTGACTGGACCGTATCTCTGCTCCTCTTCCCCATCCCCATGTGGCCTTTTCTTTATATCCTTAGTTGTAGAAAACCTGTCCTGGGTCTTCAGGTCATTCTCAGAGATAGTTACTATATATGTAGTCATAGTTTTGGTGTGTCCCTGGGAGAGGGTGAGCTCAGGGTCTTCCTGCTCTGCAGTCTTGATCAGACCCTACCTGGAGATTCTTCTGTACAGTTTTATATTCATGCTATCATGTTTCAATTTTTATGAACACTTTACTCTTTGCTGAATGTAATACATACAACAGAAATGTATGCCATATATATGTCAAATACATACATATATTGGATGTGCATACAGTTCTTATTTATTAACAATTAGCTATGATTATACGATTAATTATATATATTATGTATACAAGATAGATGCCATATATTTATCACATATATCTCTTAATTATATATGATTACTTACTTCCTTTATGGGATAGTTCTTTTTTTCCTCTGAACATGTTAACTTTTGTTGTGTTTTAGTTTTCTCCTCCCTGCATGGTCTTTATTGCCTCCAAGTTGGTTTTTTTCTGTTCCTATTATTTCAGGAAGTCTCTCTTTTCCCTGATAGGAGCTTTCTTCAGATACGTGATAATACATGGCTGCTGTCTCATAATTAAGAGTCTGAGGGCTGAAAAGCTGGTCAGAGGCTCTGAAATGGGTGAGGCTTGCTAGTTTTGACCCCATCTGCAGGGGAGCTGTTGTGGGGTAACCACTAACATTTCATCTCTAGGTCCTTCCTGTTGGGCTCGCTGAATTAGCCAGAGAAGAGCCTTTCCACCGTGGGGTGAGGGCCATCCTTCCATCATCACTGGGGAGCTTGGTGTGGGGAGTGGGGGGTGGATGCTCTGTCCCCAGCAGGACCCTGCCCTGTCCCTGAACTCTCCTTTAATGGTGAGTACGTACCTGTGCTCTCAGGTGAGCTTTGAATCCCCTAAGGCATTTCCAGGCTTCTGGCCGCTGCCTCGCCATGTAGAGTGGAAGGCATCTTAGGACAGCATTGCTTCTCTTCTTGCTGTCACTCAATACTCTTTTTTAAAAAAAATGTCCAAAGGTTACTTTTTATTCTAAATGAAACATCTTTTATCAATTTTAAGGATACTCTCAAAGATGTAGATCTTTCCCTGGGTTCATTAAGAAAGGGAAGGGGGCTCTGGGTGGATCAGTGACCACGTGCAGGAAACACACACGGCCTCTGAACACACGCAGGCCTTGTGCTTCCCCTTCCGAGTGCAATGAACAAATACACAAACACGGCAAAGCTGCACGCAAGGCCGGAGACTCACAGGAACGGATTTTTTAAAAATTTATTTTGTTTCAAGTATAGTTGATTTACAATGTTGTGTTAATTTCTGCTGTACAGCAAAGTGCCTTAGTAATACACATATATACATTCTTTTTTATATTCTTTTCCATTATGGTTTATCACAGGATATTGAATATAGTTCCCTGTGCTACACAGTAAGGCCTTGTTGTTTATCCCTCCTATATATAATAGTTTGCACCTGCTAATCCCAAACTCCCAATCCTTCCCTCTCCTAACCCTCCTCCCCCTTGGTGACTGCAAGTCTGTTCTCTATGTCTGCAAGTGTGTTTCTGTTCCATAGATATATTTGTGTCATATTTTGGATTCCACATATAAGTGATATCATATGGTATTTGTCTTTCTCTGTCTGACTTACTTCACGTAGTATGATAACCTCTAGTTCCATCCATGTTGCCGCAAATGGCATTATTCCATTCTTTTTTATGGCTGAGTAATATTCCATTGTATATATGTACTACATCTTCTTTATCCATTCCTCTGTTGATGGACATTTAGGTTGCTTCCATGTCTTGGCTAATGTAAATAAAGCTTCTATGAACATTGGGGTGCATGTATCTTTTTGGATTATAGTTTTGTCTGGATATATGCCCGGGAGTGGGATTGATGGATCATATGGTAGCTCTATTTTTAGTTTTTTGAGGAACCTCCATACTGTTCTCCATAGTGACTGCACCAAGTTACATTCCCACCAACAATGCAGGCGGCTTCCTCACAGGAAGGGATTTTTGCCAGAAGTCATTTGGTTCCTAGAGTTGTTTGTTGAAGCTACTTTCCCTGTATATTCTCCCATTTGTTAATTCATTTGTACATTACGTGAATATTTCTGTGCTTTGCTTAGCGTATCCACATTTAGGTCCATAAATAGAATGTTGTTTTGAATATTAAATTGATGAAAAATACTGAAGTTCTACATGACATTGCAAGGAGAAAAAAGGCTTAACATGTGAAAAGAAAGAATTTGTATGTTACAGAACACTAGCCAGTAACCAGTGACTCACTGTGTTTCTATAAATGCCTAAATACTTTAGAATCTGAAATAAAATATTCATCTATGTTCTGTATCAGTAACCGTTATAAATCCTCTGTAACTCTCCTTAATTGTATGTTGGCACCAATCTTGACCAGAATCTCATAAAACACATGAGCTCACAAGTTTCATACATATTACATTATCTAATAGACTTTTGGTAAATACTTTAAAAATGCAGGTTAACTTGATTTTTGCTTCATGTGTTATAAGTAAGCTAAGGAAGTGGACGTATGATATGAAAATGCTAAAAGCACTCCAAGAAATATATTTATCCTAGTTTTTCGTGAGAAATACTGAAAGACATACTTAGAAGTAAAAGACTATCTGGTCTCAAAAAAATCCCTTTGAAAAAGAGCTCTGAATTGCATCTGCCAATTTCTGAAGCATGCGAGCATGTGACTGCCAAACAGAAATGTACTTTCTCCCCCAGGGCATCCCAGGCACTGGGTCCTGTACCTCCATCTGCACCCTGTTGTTGCCAAAGCACAGGTGCTGCAGATAGCCAGCAGCGTTGGTCCAACTTGATGACTCCAGGCAACTAGGGATCAAGGCAGACAGGCAACCTCCCTGGGGTCTTTCTGAATGCTGTCCATTGCTGGGGATCGTGTGGTGCCCTCAGCTGACGCTGTGTGCTGAAGCTTGTTACAGTTGCTCTCTTGCATTCTATTATATTGGTGGGTTGGGTTCCATGTAGGTATCTGTTGCTCACAGAGCATAACTGTTTCTTCCATGTGTAAGTGTACTTCATCCTTTGCACATTTCCAACACGTACTGTGCCTGTTTGCTGCAATGCTGCCTGTGATGCTTGGAACTCTACAGTTTGTGGTCTGGGCTGTGGTACCCTGGGCTGTACTAGGTCCTCCTCTCATCCCCAGGAGTGATGAGCAAGTTCGGGGACACAGCTGAAGAAGGGCTTGAGCAAGCTGGTCTTGCTGCCCAGCATAGGGAGTCCACAAGCCTGTCAGGCTGTCTGGCCCAGGTGGACACATCATACCCCTGCTCAACGCTGTGACTAGTCCTTTGCAGTGAAGGTCCCTGATGCTGTGATATGCTGGTCATCCTTGAGCCTTTGGGGACCATGACCCCACCTGGCCTTGGGATGGGGGAGCTACTGGGGTAAGTGCATCTGTCGGCTCAACAGGGACCCCACTCTCGTTTGGTATTGGGGGGTTCTCCATTGGGACTGGAGATCTGCCATGAGTGACAGACACAGTCCCATATATAGCTGTTGGGAGGCAGGGCTCTGCGGAGGATGGAGGGACGGCCCACCTCACTCCTCTGTATTTAGCCCCATCCCAACAGCAGCTCTGGATACAGAGACTGGAGTCATCAGTCATGTGTGCACTCAGGAGTTTGCCCTGTCAATCATTCGGCTTCCAGCTGCTTCCCTGCTCAGGATTCGCTTTGTTCGGGTCTTCTAGGTCAGCTCCCACCCCATCCATCTGTTTCGAAGCTTTGGAAATTTCCTCTTCTTATCTCCTTCCCTGTTCTCACCGTTTCTGTGGGTTTATGCCTCTTTTCAAATGAACATTTATTTTTAAAGTGTATCTGGAAGGAGCAAATTTGGACGTCTGTGTTTAATCTTCCATTTAAATCCAGAAGCTGAATGCACTCTGCCTGAATTCCTCCTCAACTCCACGATTTGCAAAGTGTGTTTTGAAAATGAAGACAATGGGAGGTGACCTGTCTTATTCTTTATTACAACATACATTGTGCAGCCTGCCTGTTGTATCTAGTGATAGACCATATGAAAGACCCCCAAAAGAAATAAAACAAACAAAAAAACCCCCAACAAAACATATACATGTATAGCAATGAAGAAATGCTAGATGATCAATGAAACAGAAGTTCTTCAGAATAGGTTTTAGTAGACGTAAGACCTTAATATATTAACAAAGAATAATTATAAATCAATGAAGGAGAGAATAAAAAATTGGAAATAAAATGTTAATAAATGAAATAGTTATATATATATTAAAAATCCTTTTATTAAGACTTTATGTTTTCGAGCAGTTTTAGGTTTATAGCAAAATTGAGGGGAAGGGACAGAGAGTTCCCAGATAGCCTTTCCCATGTACACAGACACAGCATCCCTCACTGTCAACATCCACCACCAGAGGGTACATTTGTTGAAAGGGATAAACCTACACTGACATGTCATTATCACCCAGAGTCCATAGTTTACATGACTGTTAACTCTAGATGTTGTAGATTCTATTGGTTTGAACAAATGAATAATCACATGAATATATCATTATGGTATCAAGCAGTATTTTCACTGCCCTAAAACTCCTCTGTGCTCCACCTATTCATCCTTCCCTCCCCCCAACCCTAGGCAATCACTGATCTTTTTACTGTTTCCATAGTTTTGCCTTTTCCAGAATGTGATAGAGTTGGAATCATACAGTGTGTAGCCTTCCCAGATTGAATTCTTTCACTTAGTAGTATGCATTTAGGGTTCCTTCATGGCTTGATTGTTCCTTTATCACTGAATAATATTCCATTGTCTGGATGGACCATAGTTTATCCACTCACATACTGAAGGACATGTTGGTTGCTTCCAAGTTTTGGCAATTATGAATAAAGCTGCTATAAACATCTGTGTGCAGGTTTTTGTGTGCAGTTTTCCACTGCTTTGGGCAAATACCAAGTAGTATGACTGCTGGATCATAGTAAGAGTGTGTTTAGCTTTGTAAGAAACCACCAAACTGTCTTCCAAATTGGCTGCTCCATTTTGCATCCCCACCATCCGTGAACAAGAGTTCCTGTTGCTCCACATTCTTACCAGCATTTGGTGTTGTCAGTGTTCCAGATTTTTTGGGGGGGTGTTATTCTAATAGGTGTGCAGTGTGGTATCTCATTGTGTTTTTCATTTGTATTTCCCTGATGACATGATGTGGAGCATCTTTTCGTATGCTTATTTACCACCTACATATCTCTGGTATGGTGTCTGTCAAGTCTTTGACTCATTTTTTAATTGATTTGTTTTCTTATTGTTGCATTTTACACATTCTTTGTATGTTTTGGATAACAGTCTTTTATCAGATGTGTCTTTTGCAAATATTTTCTCCCACTCTGTGATTTGTCCTCTCATTCTCTTGAATTGTCTTTCACAGAACAAAAATCTTAAGTTTTAATGAAGTCCAGCTTGTCAATCATTTCTCTCATAGACTGTGCTTTTGGTGTTGTATCTAAGAGTCATTAACATACCCCACGTCATGTAAGTTTTCTCCTGTGTTATCTTCTAGTATTTTATAGCTTTTGTTTGTTTGTTTTATATTTAAGTCTGTGATCCATTTTGAGTTACTTTTGGTGAAGAGGGTAAAGTCTGTGTCTAGATTAATGTTTTTGCATGTGGATATCAGTTATTCCAGCACAATTTGTTGTAAAGACTGTCTTTGCTCCATTGTGCTGCCTTTACTGATTCATCAAAGATTAGCTGACTATATTTCTGTGGGTCTATTTCTGGACTCCTATTCTCTTCCATTGATCTATTTGTCTGCTCTTCTGCCAAAACCACACGGTCTTGATTACTGTAGCTTTATAGTAAGTCTGGAAGTCAGGTAGGGTCAGATCTCCAACTTTGTTCTTCTCCTTCAATGTTCTTCTCCTTCAATATTGTGTACACTCTTCTGTGTCTTTTGCCTCTCCATAGAAATGTTAGAATCATTTTTTTCAAGATCCACAAAATAACTTGTTAGGATTTTGATTGGGACTGCATTGAATCTATAGATCAAGTTGGGAAGAACTAACATCTTGATAATACAGAGTCTTCCCATCCATGAACATGGAAATAGTTATATTTTTAAAATAAATAATTATATATTAGAACAAGTAAATGAACAATTAGCTGATGTTGTGTGAGAAAAAGTTTTTTCAGAATAAAAATCTATAGGTGAAGTCAGGAAAAATATATAATTGTACATAAACATTTTACATCTTCTGTACTCCCAGATATTCTCATTATACATGATTTATTATTTTTATACGTTTCTATAATTTCAAAATATTCTACTTGGCATGAACTATATAATAATAAAAATTGTCTCAACAATTTTGATAACTTAGAGACTTTAATTGCCTGAACTTTTAAATCACAAAATGAATGAAAACTAGGGTTTTATGGTTTGAAACCTTAAGTTTCTTATTAAGTAATTCACACTTTTTTTCCCTTTATGAATGTCCTGATTTTTCCACAAAATATTATCTGACAAGCACCGTTTTATAGATGGACTGACATGACCTGTAAATTGTTTTCCTTCCAAAGATAAGATGAGCAATGTCTACACAATTGCCACTTTAGCAGTGCTATAAAATGTCCCTTCTCTCTTAATTGTTTTCCTGTTAAGAAAAAGATAAAAGGAAGACATCAAACACAGATCATCTTTAAATACTTTAAGTGCTTGTGGGGACTAAATACTTTATTCTCATTTCTAACAGTGAGACTCCAAAGTTTATTAGTAATTCACATTTATTCTAGTCACTATGATTGGTAGTAGGAATAAAGAGAAAACAACTGTCCTGGGATGGTTTACATACCGAGGTGGGCTGAGGTGACAAAAAAGGTCACTAAGGCAGTAAATGCTGAATAATGTTATGATTTTTATGGTGGCAGATGTATGGTCTCAGACAGATGGAGTGGGGGTGAGAGCGGGTTAGGGTTAGGGTTTACTCCATGAAGTCACTCAACTGCAACAGGTGAAAACACAGTGGCCGGCAGGTCTGCTGTCAGGCTGGACTCATTTGCGAGCTAAGTGATTTGCTTCCAATTAGCCTCAGTTGGGCAAACCATTCATGATCATAACTCAGCAAAACTACGTGTTTACATGACACACATACAGAGTGTATGTGGATGTCAATATTCTACGTTGTTGAGTAGACCTGCTTTGCACTAAGGCTGAGATGCAGCTAGTTCAGTATAAGAGGCTATAACATTGCTTTATAACCATCATTTAACATTCTGATTGATCTCCAAGTCCGTTCTAATTGATCAGTGTCTGTTCTACAGCCGCGTTGAATGTTTTGAATTTGCCCGTTTACACTGTGAGGAATTTGAATATCTACAGGTGGGCTTTGACATGAGTTTGCCATTGAGAACTGGGGAAAGCTGTTAACTACTTTGCATAATAAGGTAAAAGGAAGCTACAGTGGGGAGACAGAAGGGGAAAGAGGTGGGGAGCCAGTGACATGGCCTGAGCTTCAGGTACATATGGGATGAAGCGTCCATCCCCTTGAGTGGGGAGAGGGCCAAATGACCACTTAAGTTAACTTTGTTTCACTTAAATTCTTGTTTACCAATATCCAGTAGGTTCAAAGGAAATCCAAAGTCTGTAAAGTATACAGTAATCCAAACACCCAAATTTTCATCACCTGCCTCAAGAGCAGGAAGAGAACCAGCTCCCTGGGAACCTCTGTGTTTCCTTCTTACTTTCATCTTCTACCTTCCCTCCAATCCCAGTGAGAAAACCACCATCCTGGACACTGTATCTCATCATTTTTCTTTATGGTTTCATCTCAATCATCTAAATTTCACTTACTCTAGTATGTTGGAAACTTTCCATACACGTACTCTGCAGTTTTTTTTTTTCATTCAGTATTTTTCTCATGAGGATTATACACTGTGGCAAAATGTAACCATAGTTTTCTAGTTTTAGTCCTCCACACAATTCAGTTATATAAAAATACGAACATTCCTCATCCTGATTCTCCTGTTTCAGACATTTTGTTTCCACTTTTTTTTTCTTAGTATCATCATCTGTGAACAATGTCTTAGCTTCTGCTGCACACGTGACAGAGGTTCTCTAAGGTTTGTGATTTGGAAGGAACATGCTGGATCATTTGATATACATATCTTCAACTTTACTCAAGTACATCAAATTGTTTTCGGAATTGATTGTACCAGATACCAGCGGTGGGTATCAGCTCTCTTTGTTCTGTTGCCCCCCACCCCAAACATTACAGGTTATAAATGATTCAATCATGGTTTAATTGATATTTACTTCAAATGAAGATGAGTATACGTTTATATATTTGTCATTCATGTTTTCGCTTCCCAGAAATAGCTGTTTAAGTAGCTTACTTATTTTCTCTTAGATTGGCTTTCAAATTGTTACTGAATTGTAAACATTCTTGGTATGCTTTTTACATTGTCCTTTGTTGATTACATGCATGGCAATATCTTTACCAAATTTCAGTTTTCATTCTTTATGGCTGTTTGCTTAACAGAAGCTCTTAATTTTAATGTGGTCAGTATAGGAACAAACCTTTTTCTAACTTTTTATTTGAAATCATTTTAGATTCATAGGAAGCTGTAAATATAGTGCAGGTAGGTTCCATGTACCTTTCACACTGTTCACAGTTTTTCCAATGGTTACATTTTACTTAACTGTAGTCAAATATCAAAACCAGGAACCAACACAGGTGCAGTGTGTGTGGTTGTCTGCGTTCTATCCCACGAGTAGATTTATGTAACACCACGGTCAAGATACAGAACTGATTCATAACCACATGGATAGTCCTCCTACTACCTTGTTCGAGTCACCAAACAGCCAACTCCCCTGACACTAACCCTAACCTTGACAATGTAACTGCAGAACCAGCCCAAACTGGCCCTATTCTGTTTCTAACAAGGTATTGAGTTGTTTTTTAGAGACAACACAACAAAACCGCAAGTCATGCAGCTGAAGCATGAGCAAAGGAAAAACAATGTTGCAATGATTGTTTTTGAAATCATTATTTAGGGTATATATGTACATATTTCTGCTTGGATACATACCTCAGCATGGAAATTCTGCATGATATGATATATGTATAGTCAATTGTAGAAGAGTTTTATCTGTTTTAAAACATTTTCTAACATGTTGGTGCTGT
Source organism: Balaenoptera borealis (assembly GCF_965194805.1). Classification (NCBI taxonomy): domain Eukaryota; kingdom Metazoa; phylum Chordata; class Mammalia; order Artiodactyla; family Balaenopteridae; genus Balaenoptera; species Balaenoptera borealis. Next base: position 5,689,527 of record NC_138864.1, on the reverse strand, counting down.
GTGGTTATGGTTAGTTAACACTTGTATGTTGATTGTATATCTAGCATTCCTGCTATACTCTTTTACGAATTTTTTTGTAAGTAAACATATTATCTGTACATAAAGGCTATTTTATTTTTATTGTTTCTAATCTTGATAGTTTTTCATCTCTTTTCTTGTCTTACTGCACTGAGTAACAATACTCGTTAACAGTATAAAATTCGTGATTAGTGTCCTTGCATTTTTTTCTTCACTTATAATGCAAGCATTTATGACTGTGGATTTTCCTTTAAAGCTCCTTGGGTATGTATTAATGTTCATTATTATGCAAATATAAATATTTTCAAATTGTATTTCTTCTTTGACCCTGAGTGTTTAATACAGTTTTTAAAATTTTCAAATGTATGGACTTTTTATTTGTTTGTTATTGATTTCTACATAATTGTATCTTCTTGAGAAAAAAAACTGTCTCTGATTCAAAGCTTTGTAATGTGTTCAGGTGACTGAAAAAGAATGAGTATTCTTCTATGGTTTGATTTGTTCATTAGGTCAAGGTGATCTTTATTACTCAAATCTTCTATAGTCTTATGTGTTTCATATATGTTGTTTATTTTTGTGCACTTGATCTATCAATTACAGAGAGGGTAGGTACACTAAAATATTTTATGAAGATCATCCTTATTGTTTTTTCTTATTGAAGTTCAGCCTACTTCTTACCCTATAGTTTTAGTAGAAATATTTTCAAATGTACAGAAAGATAGAAAACATTTTACAGTGGAGTCTTATAAAACCGCCACCTAAATACTACAATTAACATTTCACTGTGCTTGGCTTTTCACATATCTGCCCATTTCTTTCTCCATTTGTCAATCCAACATTTTCTTTTGTTGCATTTCAAAGTAAACTTTAGTATACTTTTCTACCTTTCTAATATTTCAGCATGCATAACATTGAGAAGAGTTCAATATTTGTTTACACCTTAAAAAAAATTGAGATAAAATTTACTTGTTTAAGTGTATCTTTGGTAAGTGCCAATGGCTGTACAAACCTGTTCAACCAAAATCTCTGTCGATATGTAGGACATGACTTTTGCCCTAATATCTCTTCCTAGTAAATCCTTGCTTAACCCAGGCAACTATTCCTCTAATTTTTTTCCTACCATAGGTTAGTTTTTCCTGTTTTTGAACTTTATATAAATGCAATTATACAGCATCCTTTTTTTTTTTTTTATTCTTTATTGCAGTATAGTTGATTACAATGTTGGGTTAGTTTCTGGTGTACAGGAAAGGGATTCAGTTATATATATTCTTTTTCATATTCTTTTCCATTATGGTTTATTACAGGATATTGAGTAGAGTTCCCTGTGCTATACAGTAGGACCTTGTTGTTTATCTATTTTATATATAGTAGTTTGTATCTGCTAATCCCAACTCCTAATTTATCCTTTCTCCACCCCCTTTCCCCTTTGGTAACTATAAATTTGTTTTCTATGTCTGTGAGTCTATTTCTGTCTCATAAATAATTTCATTTGTATCATATTTTAGATTCCACATATAAGTGGTATGATATTTGTCTCTTTCTGACTTACTTCACTTAGTATGATAATCTCTAGGTCCATCCATGTTGCTGCAAATGGAATTATTTCATTCTTTTTTATGACTGAGTAATATTCCACTGTATATATGTACCACAACTTCTTTATCCATTCCTCTGTTGATGGACATTTAGGTTGCTTCCATGTCTTGGCTATTGTAAACAGTGCTGCGATGAATATTGGGATGCATGTATCCTTTCAGACCATGTTTTTCTCCAGATATATGCCCAGGAGTGGGATTGCAGGATCATATGGTAGTTCTATTTTTAGTTTTTTTAAATGGACCTCCATACTGTTCTCCAGAGTGGCTGTACCAATTTACATTCCCACCAATAGTGTAGGAGAGTTCCCTTCTCTCTACACCTTCTCCAGCACTTATTGTTTGTGGATTTTTTGATGATAGACAGTCTGACGGGTGTGAGGTGATATCTCATTGTAGTTTTGATTTGCATTTCTCTAATAATTAGCAATGTTGAACATCTTTTCATGTGCCTCTTGGCAATGTGTATGTCTTCTGGGATTTATCCCAGGGATGCAAGGATTTTTCAATAGCTGCAAATAAATCAGTGTGATATACCACATCAACAAATTGAAGAATAAAAACCATGTGATCATCTCAATAGATGCAGAAAAAGCTTTTGACAAAATTCAACACCCCTGTATGATAAAAACTCTCCAGAAAGTAGGCATAGAGGGAACATACATCAACATAATAAAGGCCATATATGGCAAACCCACAGTAAACATCATTCTCAATGGTGAAAAACTGAAAGTGTTTCCTCTAAGATCAGGAACAAGACAAGGATGTCGACTCTCACCACTTTTATTCAACATAGTTTTGGAAGCCCTAGCTACAGCAATAAGAGAAGAAAAAGAAATAAAAGGAATCCAAACTGGAAAAGAAGAGTAAAACTGTCACTGTTTGCAGATGACATGATACTATACGTAGAAAATCCTAAAGACGCTGCCAGAAAACTACTAGAGCTCATCAATAAATTTGGTAAAATTACAGGATACAAAATTAATACACAGAAATCTGTTGCATTTCTATACACTAACAACAAAAGTTCAGTAAGAGAAATTCAAGAAACAATCCCATTCACCGTCACATCAAAAAAGAATAAAATACCTAGGAATAAACCTACCTAAGGAGAAAAAAACCTGTATTCCGAAAGCTATAAGACACTGTTGAAAGAAATCAAAGATGATACAAACAGATGGAAAGATGCACCATGTTCTTGGAGTGAAAGAATCAATATTGTCAAAATGACTATACTACCCAAGGCAATCTACAGATTCAGTGCAATCCCTATTAAATAACCAATGACATTTTTCACAGCACTAGAACAAAAAATTCTTAAAATTTGTATGGAGACACAAAAGACCCCGAATAGCCAAACAATCTTGAGAAAGAAAAAGGGAGCTGTAGGAATCATGTTCCCTGACTTCAGACTGTACTACAAAGGTATAGTCATCAAAACAGTACGGTACCGACACAAAAACAGATATACAGATGAAGGGAACAGGATAGAAAGCCCAGAAATAAACCCATGCACCTATGGTCACCTAATCTATGATAAAGCAGGCAAGAATATACAATAGAGAGAAGATAGTCTCTTCAAAAAATGGTGCTGGGAAAACTGGATAGCTACATGTAAAAAAATGAAATTACAATATTCTTTAACACCATAAACAAAAATAAACTCAAAATAGGTTAAAGACCTAAATGTGAGACCAGACACTATAAAACTCTTAGAGGAAAACATAGGCAGAACATTCTATGACATAAATCGCAGCAATATCTTTTTCAATCTGTCTCTCAGAGTAATGGAAATAAAAACAAAAATAAACAAATGGGATCTAATTAAACTCAAAAGGTTTTTTTTTTTTTTTTAAACATCTTTATTGGAGTATAATTGCTTTACAATGGTGGTAGTTTCTGCTTTATAACAAAGTGAATCAGCTATACATATACATATGTTACCATACCTCTTCCCTCTTGCATCTCCCTCCCTCCCACCCTCCCTATCCCCCGCCTCTAGGTGGTCACAAAGCACCGAGCTGATCTCCCTGTGCTATGCGGCTGCTTCCCAATAGCTATCTATTTTACATTTGGTAGTGTATATATGTCCATGACACTCTCTCACCCTGTCACATCTCACCCTTCCCCCTCCCCATATCCTCAAGTTCATTCTCTAGTAGATCTGTGTCTTTATTCCCATCTTGCCACTAGGTTCTTCATGACCTTTTTTTTTTTTTCCCTTAGATTCCATATATATGTGTTAGCATACTGTATTTGTTTTTCTCTTTCTGACTTACTTCACTCTGTATGACAGACTCTAACTCCATCCACCTCATTACAAATAACTCCATTTCATTTCTTTTTATAGCTGAGTAATATTCCTTTGTATATATGTGCCACATCTTCTTTATCCATTCATCCGATGATGGACACTTAGGTTGCTTCCATGTCCTGGCTATTGTAAATAGAGCTGCAATGAACATTTTGGTACATGACTTTTTTTTTTTTTTATAATTATGCAACTTTATAATTCTTTATTTTATTTGTTTATTTTTGGCTGTGTTGGGTCTTCGTTTCTGTGCGAGGGCTTTCTCCAGTTGCGGCAAGCAGGGGCCACTCTTCATTGCGGTGCGCGGGCCTCTCACTATTGCGGCCTCTCTTGTTGCGGAGCACAGGCTCCAGACGCGCAGGCTCAGTAGTTGTGGCTCACGGCCCAGTTGCTCCACGGCATGTGGGATCTTCCCAGACCAGGGCTCGAACCCGTGTCCCCTGCATTGGTAGGCAGATTCCCAACCACTGCGCCACCAGGGAAGCCCCACATGACTCTTTTTGAATTATGGTTTTCTCAGGGTATATGCCCAGTAGTGGGATTGCTGGGTCATATGGTAGTTCTAATTTTAGTTTTTTCAGGAACCTCCATACTGTTCTCCATAGTGGCTGTATCAATTGACATTCCCACCAACAGTGCAAGAGTGCTCCCGTTTCTCCACACCCTCTCCAGCATTTATTGTTTCTAGATTTTTTGATGATGGCCATTCTGACCAGTGTGAGATGATACCTAATTGTAGTTTTGATTTGCATTTCTCTAATGATTAATGATGTTGAGCATTCTTTCATGTGTCTGTTGGCCATCTGTATATCTTCTTTGGAGAAATGTCTATTTAGGTCTTCTGCCCATTTTCGGATTGGGTTGTTTGTTTTTTTGTTATTGAGCTGCATGAGCTACTTGTAAATTTTGGAGATTAATCCTTTGTCAGTTGCTTCATTTGCAAATATTTTCTCCAATTCTGAGGGTTGTCTTTTGGTGTTGTTTATGGTTTCCTTTGCTGTGCAAAAGCTTTTAAGTTTCATTAGGTCCCATTTGTTTATTTGTGTTTTTATTTCCATCTCTCTAGGGGCTGGGTCAAAAAGGATCTTGCTGTGATTTATGTCATAGAGTGTTCTGCCTATGTTTTCCTCTAAGAGTTTGATAGTGTCTGGTCTTACACTTAGGTCTTTAATCCATTTTGAGTTTATTTTTGTGCATGGTGTCAGGGAGTGTTCTAATTTCATACTTTTACATGTAGCTGTCCAATTTTCCCAGCACCACTTATTGAAGAGGCTGTCTTTTCTCCACTGTATATGCTTGCCTCCTTTATCGAAGATAAGGTGACCATATGTGCATGGGTTTATCTCTGGGCTTTCTATCCTGTTCCATTGATCTATATTTCTGTTTTTGTGCCAGTACCAAACTGTCTTGATTACTGTAGCTTTGTAATATAGTCTGAAGTCAGGGAGCCTGATTCCTCCAGCTCCATTTTTCGTTCTCAAGATTGCTTTGGCTATTCGGGGTCTTTTGTGTCTCCATACAAATTGTGAAATTTTTTGTTCTAGTTCTGTGAAAAATGCCAGTGGTAGTTTGATAGGGATTGCATTGAATCTGTAGATTGCTTTGGGTAGTAGAGTCATTTTCACAATGTTGATTCTTCCAATCCAGGAACATGGTATATCTCTCCATCTATTTGTATCATCTTTAATTTCTTTCATCAGTGTCTTATAATTTTCTGCATACAGGTCTCTTGTCTCCTTAGGTAGGTTTATTCCTAGATATTTTATTCCTTTTGTTGCAATGGTAAACGGGAGTGTTTTCTTAATTTCACTTTCAGAATTTTCATCATTAGTGTATAGGAATGCAAGAGATTTCTGTGCATTAATTTTGTATCCTGCCACTTTACCAAATTCATTGATTAGTTCTAATCGTTTTCTGGTAGCATCTTTAGGATTCTCTATGTATAGTATCATGTCATCTGCAAACAGTGACAGCTTTACTTCTTCTTTTCCGATTTGGATTCCTTTTATTTCTTTGTCTTCTCTGACTGCTGTGGCTAACACTTCCAAAACTATGTTGAATAATAGTGGTGAGAGTGGGCAACCTTGTCTTGTTCCTGATCTTAGTGGAAATGGTTTCAGTTTTTCACCATTGAGGACGATGTTGGCTGTGGGTTTGTCATATATGGCCTTTATTATGTTGAGGAAAGTTCCCTCTATGCCTACTTTCTGCAGGGCTTTTATCATAAATGGGTGTTGAATTTTGTCAAAAGGTTTCTCTGCATCTATTGAGATGATCATATGGTTTTTCTCCTTCAATTTGTTAATATGATGTATCACGTTGATTGATTTGCGTATATTGAAGAATCCTTGCATTCCTGGGATAAACCCCACTTGATCATGATGTATGATCCTTTTAATGTGCTGTTGGATTCTGTTTGCTAGTATTTTGTTGAGGATTTTTGCATCTATGTTCATCAGTGATATTGGCCTGTAGTTTTCTTTCTTTGTGACATCTTTGTCTGGTTTTGGTATCAGGGTGATGGTGGCCTCGTAGAATGAGTTGGGGAGTGTTCCTCCCTCTGCTATATTTTGGAAGAGTTTGAGAAGGATAGGTGTTAGCTCTTCTCTAAATGTTTGATAGAATTCGCCTGTGAAGCCATCTGGTCCTGGGCTTTTGTTTGTTGGAAGATTTTTAATCACAGTTTCAATTTCAGTGCTTGTGATTGGTCTGTTCATATTTTCTATTTCTTCCCGGTTCAGTCTCGGCAGGTTGTGGATTTCTAAGAATTTGTCCATTTCTTCCAGGTTGTCCATTTTTTTGGCGTAGAGTTGCTTGTAGTAATCTCTCATGATTGTTTCTATTTCTGCAGTGTCAGTGGTTACTTCTCCTTTTTCATTTCTAATTCTATTGATTTGCGTCTTCTCCCTTTTTCTCTTGATGAGTCTGGCTAATGGTTTATCAATTTTGTTTATCTTCTCGAAGAACCAGCTTTTAGTTTCATTGATTTTTGCTATTGTTTCCTTCATTTCTTTTTCATTTATTTCTGATTTGATCTTTATGATTTCTTTCCTTCTGCTAGCTTTGGGGTTTTTTTGCTCTTCTTTCTCTAATTGCTTTAGGTGCAAGGTTAGGTTGTTTATTCGAGATGTTTCCTGTTTCTTGAGGTAGGCTTGTATTGCTGTAAACTTCCCTCTTAGAACTGCTTTTGCTGCATCCCATAGGTTTTGGGTCGTCGTGTCTCCATTGTCATTTGTTTCTAGGTATTTTTTGATTTCCCCTTTGATTTCTTCAGTGATCACTTCGTTATTAAGTAGTGTATTGTGTAGCCTCCATGTGTTTGTATTTTTTACAGATCTTTTCCTGTAATTGATATCTAGTCTCATAGCATTGTTGTCGGAAAAGATACTTGATACAATTTCAATTTTCTTAAATTTACCAAGGCTTGATTTGTGACCCAGGATATGATCTATCCTGGAGAATGTTCCATGAGCACTTGAGAAAAATGTGTATTCTGTTGTTTTTGGGTGGAATGTCCTATAAACATCAATTAAGTCCATCTTGTTTAATGTATCATTTAAAGCTTGTGTTTCCTTATTTATTTTCATTTTGGATGATCTGTCCATTGGTGAAAGTGGGGTGTTAAAGTCCCCTACTATGATTGTGTTACTGTCGATTTCCCCTTTTATGGCTGTTAGTATTTGCCTTATGTATTGAGGTGCTCCTATGTTGGGTGCATAAATATTTACAATTGTTATACCTTCCTCTTGGGTTGATCCCTTATTCATTATATAGTGTCCTTCTTTGTCTCTTGTAATAGTCTTTATTTTACAGTCTATTTTGTCTGATATGAGAATTGCTACTCCAGCTTTCTTTTGATTTCCATTTGCATGGAATATCTTTTTCCATCCCTTCACTTTCAGTCTGTATGTGTCTCTAGGTCTGAAGTGGGTCTCTTGTAGACAGCATATATATGGGTCTTGTTTTTGTATCCATTCAGCCAGCCTGTGTCTTTTGGTGGGAGCATTTAATCCATTTACATTTAAGGTAATTACCGATATGTATGTTCCTATTCCCATTTTCTTAAATATTTTGGGTTTGTTATTGTAGGTGTTTTCCTTCTCTTGTTTTTCTTGCCTAGAGAAGTTCCTTTAGCATTCGTTGTAAAGCTGGTTTGGTGGTGCTGAACTCTCTCAGCTTTTGCTTGTCTGTAAAGGTTTTAATTTCTCCATCAAATCTGAATGAGATCCTTGCTGAGAAGAGTAATCTTGGTTGTAGCTTTTCCCCTTTCATCACTTTAAATATATCCTGCCACTCCCTTCTGGCTAGCATAGTTTTTGCTGAAAGGTCAGCTGTTAACCTTATGGGAATTCCCGTGTATGTTATTTGTTGCTTCTCCCTTGATGCTTGCAATATTTTTTCTTTTGTATTTAACTTTTGATAGTTTGATTAATATGTGTTTTGGTGTGTTTCTCCTTGGATGTATTCTTTACGGGACTCTCTGTGCTTCCTGGACTTGACTGACTATTTCCTTTCCCATATTAGGGAAGTTTTCAACTATAATCTCTTCAAATATTTTCTCAGTCCCTTTCTTTTTCTCTTCTTCTTCTGGGGCCCCTATAATTCGAACGTTGGTGCCTTTAATGTTGTCCCAGAGGTCTCTGAGACTGTCCTCAGTTCTTTTCATTCTTTTTTCTTTATTCTGCTCTGCAGTAGTTATTTCCACTATTTTATCTTCCAGGTCACTTATCCGTTCTTCTGCCTCAGTTATTCTGCTATTGATCCCGTCTAGAGTATTTTTAATTTCATTTATTGTGTTTTTCATCGTTGCTTGGTTCCTCTTTAGTTCTTCTACGTCCTTGTTAAACGTTTCTTGCATTTTGTCTATTCTATTTCCAAGATTTTGGAGCATCTTTACTATCATTATTCTGAATTCTTTTTCAAGTAGACTGCCTATTTCCTCTTCATTTGTTAGGTCTGGTGTGTTTTGACCCTGCTCCTTCACCTGCTGTGTGTTTTTTTGTCTTCTCATTTTGCTTATCTTACTGTGTTTGGGGTCTCCTTTTCACAGGCTGCAGGTTCGTAGTTCCCGTTGTTTTTGGTATCTGTCCCCAGTGGCTAAGGTTGGTTCAGTGGGTTGTGTACGCTTCCTGGTGGAGGGGACTAGTGCCTGTGTTCTGGTGGATGAGGTTGGATCTTGTCTTTCTGGTGGGCACGTCCACGTCTGGTGGTGTGTTTTGGGGTGTCTGTGGCCTTATTATGATTTTAGGCAGCCTCTCTGCTAATGGATGGGGCTGTGTTCCTGTCTTGCTAGTTGTTTGGCATAGGGTGTCCAGCACTGTAGCTTGCTGGTCATTGAATGAAGCTGGGTCTTGATGTTGAGATGGAGATCTCTGAAAGATTTTCGCCATTTGGTATTACGTGGAGCTGGGAGGTCTCTTGTGGACAAGTGTCCTGAAGTGTCACCTCAGAGGCACAGCCCTGATGCCTGGCTGGAGCACCAAGAGCCTTTCATCCACACGGCTCAGAATAAAAGGGAGAAAAAAATAGAAAGAAAGAAAGAGGATAAAATAAAATAAAGCTATTAAAATAAAAAATAAGAAAAAATTATTAAGAATAAATTTATTAAGAAAAAAAATTTTAATTTTTAAAAATAGATTTATTAATTTTTTATAATAAAAAATAAGAAAAAAAATAAGAAAAAATTTATTAAGAAAACAATTTTTTAATTTTTTTAAAATAAAAAATATGAAAAAACTTATTAAATTTGTTTTTTAATTTCTAAAAATAGAAAATAAGGCAACAATTATTAAGAAAACATTTATTAGGAAAAAAAATTTTTTAAGTAAAAAAAAAGAAAAAAGAAAAAAAAAAAAACAGACGGACCTAACCCTAGGACTAATGGTGAAAGCAAAGCTATGCAGACAAAATCTCACCCAGAAGCATACACATATACACTCACAAAAAGGAAAAGGGGAAAAATTAATATATCCTGCTCCCAAAGTCCACCTCCTGAATTTGGGATGATTCGTTGTCTATTCAGGTATTCAACAGATGCAGGCACATCAAGTTGTTTGTGGAGCTTTAATCCGCTGCTTCTGAGGCTGCTGGGAGAGATTTCCCTTTCTCTTCTTTGTTCATACAGCTCCCAGGGTTCAGCTTTGGATTTGGACCCGTCTCTGCATGTAGGTCGCCTGAGGGCATCTGTTCCACGCCCAGACAGAACGGGGTTAAAGGAGCAGCTGCTTCATGGGCTCTGGCTCACTCAGGACAGTGGGAGGGAGGGGTACGGAGTGCCGGGCGAGCCTGCGGCGGCAGAGGCCAGCGTGACTTTGCAGCAGCCTGAGGCGCGCCGTGCATTCTCCCGGGGAAGTTGTCCCCAGATCACAGGAGCCTGGCAGTGGCGGGCTGCACCGGCTCCCGGGAGGGGCGTTGTGGAGAGTGACCTGTGCTCGCACACAGGCTTCTTGGTGGTGGCAGCAGCAGCCTTAGCGTCTCCTGCCCGTCTCTGAGGTCTGCGCTGATAACCACAGCTCGCGCCCATTTCTGGGGTCCGCGCTGATAGCCACAGCTCGCACCTGCCTCTGGGGTCCGCGCTGATAGCCGCGGCTCGCGCCCGTCTCTGGAGTTCATTTAGGCAGCGCTCTGAATCCCCTCTCCTTGCGCGCCGCGAAACAAAGAGGCAAGAAAAGTCTCTTGCCTCTTCAGCAGCTGCAGACTTTTTCCCAGACTCCCTCCCGGCTAGCACCGAAGCCCGAGCCTCAGCTCCCAGCCCCCGCCTGCCCTGGCGGCTGAGCAGATGAGCCTCTCAGGCTGGTGAGTGCTACTCAGCACTGATCCTCCGTGCGGGAATCTCTCCGCTTTGCCCTCTGCACCCCTGTGGCTGTGCTCTCCTCCGTGGCTCCGAAGCTTCCGCCTCCGCCACCTGCAGTCTCCGCCCGCGAAGGGGCTTCCTAGTGTGTGGAAACCGTTCCTCCTTCACAGCGCCCTCCCACTGGTGCAGGTCCCGTCCCTATTCTTTTGTCTCTGTTATTCAGTTTTTCTTTTGCCCTACCCAAGTACGTGGGGATTTTCTTGCCTTTTGGGAGGTCTAACGTCTTCTTCCAGCGTTCAGTGGGTGTTCTGTAGGAGGAGTTCCACGTGTAGATGTATTTCTACTGTATCTGTGGGAAGGAAGGTGATCTCCACGTTTTACTCTTCTGCCATCTTACCCCTCCTCCCACTCAAAAGGTTTTGCACAGCAAAGGAAACCATAAATAAAATGAAAAGACAACCCACAGAATGGGAGAAAAAATTTGCAAATGATGTGACTGACAAGGGATTAGTCTCCAAAATTTACGAACAGCTCATGCGGCTTAATAGTATCAAAACAAACAACCCAGTCAAAAAATAGCCAGAAGACCTAAATAGACATTTCTCTACAGCATCTTCTTTAAAGACTTTTTTTTCACACAGTATAGTGATTTTGAGATTTATCCATGTTGTTTTTTCCTCCTTTTTATTTCTGAACAGGAGTCCAGTATATCTATAGTTGTACCACCATTTTTTAATTCATTTTTCTATTGATGGACGCCTGGGCTGTTTCTAGTTTTGGGGTTATTATGAATGAAAGCTATTAAGTTCATACTAGTGTAATCCATTCTTGTGGACATACCTAGGAGTAGAATTGTTGGATCATATGGTAGATGTATATTTAGTTTTATAAAATATTTAGTATATTTTATAAAAACAGGGGTCAGTCTTGTTTTCAGAGGAGTTGCACCATTTTGCCTTCCAGTCAGCAATAGAAGAGAATTCTAGTGTTCTACACCCTTGCCAACATTAGATGCTTTTCAGTTATTAAAATTTTAGCAATTGTGCTAGGGGTATAGTGATAAATAATTTTAGTTTTAAATATTGTTTCCTTGATGACCAATGATGGTGAGCAATGTTTCACGTGCATATTGGACATTCATGTATTTTTCTTTGTGAAATGACTGCTCAAAGCTTTTGCCCATTTCTTATTGGAAATTTCATTTTTATTATTGAGTTTTAAGATTACTTTATAAAGCAAATTCACTAGTCCTTGACAAATATATATTTTGCTAATATTTTCTCCAGCTAATATTTTCTCTTAGACTCTGACTCTGTCTATTCTTTTTTTAATTACATTTTTTGATGAGCAGAATTTTTAAATTTTGGTGAAGTTTATGTTTTCAATCTTTTTCTCTTATTGGTTAAGCCTACTTTTGATTTTATATAATTTGCGGCTATAATATTAGGCTAAAATATTTACAATTGAGTATTTTATTATTCTTGATGAATTGTACTGTTAAGTTGGAATGTAGTAATCTCTGTCTCTAGAAATGTTCTTTGCCAAAAGTCCATTTTCCCATTTACTAATATAATAGCATCACTTTTCCTTTGGTTATTATATCTAGCAATCATTCTCCACATTAGAATTTCAATCTTTCTGGGTTTTTTAATCTTGCATGAAAAGCTGTCATTTATCAATAAACTCTAATTCTTTTATGTTTATTTTAATTTTGATATATTTGAATTTGTTTCTCTTCATTTTATTTTGTGCCTACTATTTGTCCTTTGGACTGGATCTTTGTCTTTTTTTTTTTTTTGAATTGATTATGTAATACTAATCAGTCCTTTTATTTATTTTTTAAAAAGTAATTATTAATTAATTAATTAATTAATTTATGGATGCATTGGGTCTTCGTTGCTGCACATGGGCTGTCTCTAGTTGCAGTGAGAAGGGGCGACTCTTCATTGCAATGCACGGGCTTCTCATTGTGGTGGCTTCTCTTGTTGGGCTCTAGGCATGTGGGCTTCAGTAGTTGTGGCACGTGGGCTCAGTAGTTGTGGCTTACGGGCTCTAGAGCACAGGCTGAGTAGTTGTGGCGCATGGGCCTAGTTGCTCCGAGGCATGTGGGATCTTCCTGGACCAGGGCTCGAACCCGTGTCCCCTGCATTGGCAGGAGGATTCTTAACCACTGCGCCACCAGGGAAGCCCTAATCAGTCCTTTTATGATCTTCATGAACAAGACAGGACCTCTGAGTGTTTTAACTTATATTATTTTCTTTCCAACTTTTATACTACTTTTATTCAGTATCTTGGTTTCATCCTGTTTTGTTAACAGTAATGTTAATGGTCTAAAGAGTAGATTATGTTACTAACTAATTATTAAGTTAGTTAACCTATTTGCTTGTTTCTCTGACTTTTCAGTTTAGATTATTAATCTCTACTGAAAATATAGTCTGTAGAATTTGTTGGTGGAAAGTATTTGTTGGTGGAAAAAAATCTCTCACTTCTTTTTCAGTAAAATATCATTATTTCTGTAGTTGATTTTAGGATTCACTGTGATTCTGGTTCAGAGGATTAGTTTTTTAACCAGTCTGAAAAATTCTCAACTGTATTCCTAACAAATATTGCCTCTTGCTTAATCCTTCTATAATCTCGTACTTGAATTCTTATTAATAATCTTCTATGTATGTTAACCTCTTCTTTATATTTTAAAAACTTTGTTTTTCTTTTCTCTGTGCTGTATTCTGAATAATTTTTCATAATCTATATTCGTGTTTACTAATTTTATTTTTATCTGTATCTAATCTTCTCTTTAATCTATCTAATGAATCCCCAATTTTAATAATTTTTTTCTCAGTTTTGAGAAGTTTATTTATTTATTTCCCAAATCTTCCTGGTCCCTTGCTCATTGCTTATATTTCAAAGTACCGCTTTCATTTTGGGACAAATATTAATTTATAGTCTGTCTCTACTCATTCTAATATCTGCATTGTGTATTTTTCTTTGTTTGTTTGCCTTTGTTCAAAGTGCCTCGTTTCCTTGCATGTTCTATGATTTTCTTTTCTCTTTCTTCTTATTTAGAAAACGCTTTTGGAAATTTATCTGTGAGTTGAAATGATATTCCTTCAGACTTGCTTCTGTCAGTTGCCTCTAATACCACCAACCCAAGATTATATTAAATTAAATTCTTCATCTGAGGTTTTTCAGGCAACTCTGGTAGCACAGATTCTGTCTACAAGCTCTGGTTAGGTTTGGTGAGGGAGATTTAAAAAAAAGTCTTCATCCACACTTTAGCCATAAACAACTATGTTTCCTGTTTCTTCCTTCTGCTTTTCAGATTGTTTTTTTTACCCACACTTAACCTGAGGGTGTGATATTCATATCCCATCAGTAAACATAAGTCACCATTCAGACTCCTGATGCTGGGTCTGCCCAGCTTTCAATACCTGTTCCTTACAGGAGTTCTTTTAAGAATAAGACAATGAATTTCTTCATGTTGATAAGATATAAACCCTTCTGCCCTTCCTAAGAAGTTTTCAGTAAAGTTGGTTTTGCAGCTACTTAAATTTGTTTTGTGCCCACGTGTAACCCGAGATTCTTTTTATCAGTATAAGACAGTTGGAGAGGACATTTGTAGAATTTCTAGGCAATTGATTGGTTAATCATTTCAGTGGAAACAGTAGTTCAGAGCCAGAGATAACTCTAATAGTATAAGATCTCAGAGAAATTGTCGAATACATTGTGAAGTTTTCATTGCTATAGGCTGTGTATTACATACTATAAAACTATTTTTTTTTTCAAGATATGGGGACCCCATCAGATTTTTACCAAAAACAAATCATTTCTCAATGTAGATTTTAATTTCTCTCTTTTATTTGAATTTGTGTCCCAGTCAAAAATCTATTGCAAATTTTATAGTCTTTTCTAGGCTATACAATTTCTGCCCTCTTCTCCTCTATTGATCTATTGAAACCAACTGCAATACTTTGGAAGACAATTGTTTTTCTTTAGACCCTTATTTTCATTTATCTAATGGCTATCGCAGTTTATGATAATAATCAACACATGGAAAACCCAAGCAGTAATTGTTGGATTGATTGAAATGTAGTTGAATCATACAAGTTATCTTTTGGTTTTCTGTGAATTTGAACAAGGTGGTCTTCTTTACACAATTCAGCATAATCGTACTTCAAAATCATTTTTTGAACGTGAGTATGTAAAATGGACAGTGATTCTTATGGTAAAGAATAATTAGGAAACAATTACTTTTAAAGAATGAAAAAGTAATCTAGTGTTAAATAGTTCATGTTCTAACATTTATTTAGATCTTTGCAAATAGTAAAGTGTTACATAAATGTTCAATTTTATTTAATTAAGATACTAATTTGGCCTTTTTACCAAGCCTGCTTTTAATTGCTTTAGAAGTACCAAATGCCTGCCATCAAAAAGAAAATACAAGCAATCAGACCCTCTATGAGCATAGCAGGTGCAGGAAACAAAAAGTAGTGGATGATGCCTATCCACAAATTCCTCTCCTAGAAAGAGATTTCAGAGTTCAGTTTGTGATCCTGCAAATAGCATATGGATTTGCTCTGGCGCTTGAGTATCTAGTCTGGGAGCTGATTTGCTTAACTGAGATCATGCATCTATTGTCTTAAAATATCCATATGGAGAAAGTGCTAATTCTACAGGCAAATAATATAATGTATGTGAAAATGATTTTAAAACGAATAAATCATGATACAAATGTAGATTATCATTATAACTATTCCTTTGAATGCTTTTTGGTTCTTGAGCTCTATCTGCAGGCGTTCTTTCTTAATATTCAAGTTTAAATCTCAACTATTGAAATTGAATGCTTTAACCTTGTTATAGTTTCTGAGCAATGGCCACACCCACATTTTTTTGGTTCAAATTTTTATGGTAGTAAAATGATCATGTATAATAATAATAGTTATTTTTTAATTGAGGTATGACATTTAACAATGACATTGTTATTGACATTAAATGACATAAATGACATTTAACATTATATTAGTTTCTGGGTGTACAACATAAGGATTCAATATTTGTATGTATTGTGAAATGACCACAATAAATCTAGTTAACATCTATCACCATACATAGTCATAAAAATTTTTTTGGTTTAAATTTTCATGGTAGTAGAATTATCACATTTAGCAATAATAATTATTTTTAACTGGAGAAAAATTCTTTCATTATTCTCTGCTCTGTCCTAAAATCCAAGCTCCAGATAGTATTGAAAATCAGCACTTCCTTTGGTTCCTTTCCGTACTCCAAAGCACAGACTGGGTTCTGTACTCAGCTTCTACTTGAAGTAGTAGATTATGGGAAAATGATAAGACACATAGAGAAACGTTTGTGTCAAAGGTTTGTGGGTAAATAAATTCATGTGTAAAAATAAATTTGTGTATCACAAAACTGTTTATAACAGCGACATATTAAAAGCAACTTTTTATCCAGTTTATATGATTAAATAAAAGTTGATATATCCATACGGTAGAATATTATATCATGGTCCAAATATTTATGAGGAATTTTTATGAGATTATATACATGATGTAATTTTCAGTGAAAAAGCAATAGTCAGGATCTTTCATATATTTGAAGTTAAGTTTTTTATAAAAGTTTGGCAAAAATACTGGATGGAATACATTAAATGACTTTTCTCTTTTGCCTACATTTTTTTTTTTTTTTGGCAGACGCACTCAGCATGTGGGATCTTAGTTCCCGATCAGGGATTGAACCTGGGGCCCCCGCAGTGTAAGCGCCGAGTCCTAGCCACTAGACATCCAGGGAATTCCCTATTTTGCCTAAATTTTGAACAATAAGCACATTTTTATTGTTCTCAGGACAAAGAAATAAAATGTTATTTAAAAAGGTAAAGGCTCTTTGCTAAGACACACATTGGCCAACTACAGGCAAATCGAGCTGGCAACCTGAATTTAAAAGTGAAATTTGATTGAAACACAGCTGCACCCATTTGTTTATGTGTTGTTTGATGCTTTATATTCAACAACTGCAAAGGTGAATAGCTGCAACAGAGACTATATGGCCCACAAAGCCTAAAGTATTTATTATCTAGACCTTTACAGGCAAAAGTTTGCTGATTGCAATTCTAGGCTATCATCCTGCTGTTAGTCTCTTCCCAGTGATACTTTTTTTAAAAAAATTATTTCCTTTTTATTGAAGTATAGTTTTTGTTTGTTTGTTTTGATTTTGCTTGTTCTTTCTTCTTTTTTTTTTAGTGGTTTTTTTTTAAAGACATCTTTATTGGAGTATAATTGCTTTACAATGGTGTGTTAGTTTCTGCTTTATAACAAAGTGAATCAGCTATACATATACATATATCCCCATATCTCCTCCCTCTTGCGTCTCCCTCCCTCCCTCACTATCCCACCCCTCTAGGTGGTCACAAAGCACTGAGCTGATGTCCCTGTGCTATGCAGCTGCTTCCCACTAGCTATCTATTTTACATTTGGTAGTGTATATATGTCCATGCCACTCTCTCACTTCGTCTCAGCTTATCCTTCCCCCACCCTGTGTCCTCAAGTCCATTCTCTACATCTGTGTCTTTATTCCTGTACTGCCTCTAGGTTCTTCAGAACCTTTTTTTTTTTTTTTTTTAGATTCCATATATATGTGTTAGCATACTGTATTTGTTTTTCATTTTCTGACTTACTTCACTCTGTATGACAGACTCTAGGTCCATCCACCTCGTTACAAATAACTCAATTTTGTTTCTTTTTATGACTGAGTAATATTCCATTGTATATATGTGCCACATCTTCTTTATCCATTCATCTCTTGATGGACACTTAGGTTGCTTTCATGTCCTGGCTATTGTAAATAGAGCTGCAATGAACATTGTGGTACATGATTCTCTTGGAATTAAGTTTTCTCAGGGTATATGCCCAGTAGTGGGATTGCTGGGTCATATGGTAGTTCTATTTTTAGTTTTTTAAGGAACCTCCACACTGCACTCCATAGTGGCTGTAACAATTTATATTCCCAGCAACAGTGCAAGAGGGTTCCCTTTTCTCCACACGCTCTCCAGCATTTATTGCTTGTAGATTTTTAGATGATGGCCATTCTGATCGGTGTGAGGTGATACTGCATTGTGGGTTTTATATATATATATATATATATATATATATATATATATATATATATTTAACGTTTTTATTAGACTATAATTGCTTTACAATGGTGTGTTAGTTTCTGCTTTATAACGAAGTGAATCAGTTATACGTATACATATAACCCCATATCTCTTCCCTCTTGCATCTCCTTCCCTCCCACCCTCCCTATCCCACCCTTCTAGCTGGTTACAAAACACCGAGCTGATCTCCCTGTGCTATGCAGCTGCTTCCCACTAGCTATCTATTTTACATTTGGTAGTGTATATATGTCCATATATACACTACCACTCTATCACTTTTTCCCAGCTTACCCTTCCCCCTCCCTGTGTGCTCAAGTCCATTTTCTAGTAGGTCTACATCTTTATTCCTGTCTTGCCCTTAGGTTCTTCATGACCTTTTTTTTTTTTTTTTTTTTAGATTCCATATATATGTGTTAGCGTACGGCATTTGTTTTTCTCTTTCTAACTTACTTCACTCTGTGTGACAGACTCTAGGTCCATCCACCTCACTACAAATAACTCAATTTCCTTCCTTTTTATGTCTGAGTAATATTCCATTGTATATGTGTGCCACATCTTCTTTATCCATTCATCTGATGATGGACACTTAGGTTGCTTCCATGTCCTGGCTATTGTAAATAGTGCTGCAATGAGCATTGTGGTACATGACTCTTTTTGAATTATGGTTGTCTCAAGGTATATGCCCAGTAGTGGGATTGCTGGGTCGTACGGTAGTTCTAGTTTTAGTTTTCTGAGGAAACTCCATACTGTTCTCCATAGTCACTGTACCAATTTACATTGCCACCAACAGCATATGAGGGTTCCCTTTTCTCCACACCCTCTCCAGCATTTATTGTTTGCAGATTTTTTGTTGATGGCCATTCTGACTGGTGTAAGATGATATCACATTGTAGTTTTGATTTGCATTTCTCTACTGATTAATGATGTTGCACATCCTTTCATTTGTTTGTTGGCAATCTGTATATCTTCTTTGGAGAAATGTCTATTTAGGTCTTTGGCCCATTTTTGGATTGGGTTTTTGTTTTTTTGATATTGAACTGCATGAGCTGCTTGTAAATTTTGGAGATTAATGCTTTGTCAGTTGCTTCATTTGCAAATATATTCTCCCATTCTGAGGCTTGTCTTTTCGTTTTGTTTATGGTTTCCTTTGCTGTGCAAAAGCTTTTAAGTTTCATTAGGTCCCATTTGTTTATTTTTGTTTTTATTTCCATTTATCTAGGAGATGGGTCAAAAAGGATCTTGCTGTGATTTATATCATAGAGTGTTCTGCCTATGTTTTCCTCTAAGAGTTTGATAGTGTCTGGCCTTACATTTAGGTCTTTAATCCATTTTGAGTTTATTTTTGTGTATGGTGTTAGGGAGTGTACTAATTTCATTCTTTTACATGTAGATATCCAGTTTTCCCAGCACAACTAATTGAAGAGGCTGTCTTTTCTCCATTGTATATTCTTGCCTCCTTTATCAAAGATAAGGTGACCATACGTCAAGGGTTTATCTCTGGGCTTTCTATCCTGTTCCATTGATCTATATTTCTGTTTTTGTGCCGGTACCATACTGTCTTGATTACTGTAGCTTTGTAGTATAGTCTGAAGTCAGGGAGCCTGATTCCTCCAGCTCCGTTTTTCCTTCTCAAGATTGCTTTGGCTGCTATTCGGGGTCTTTTGTGTTTCCATACAAATTGTGAAACTTTTTGTTCTAGTTCTGTGAAAAATGCCAGTGGTAGTTTGATAGGGATTGCATTGAATCTGTAGATTGCTTTGGGTAGTAGACTCATTTTCACAATGTTGATTCTTCCAATCCAAAAACATGGTATATCTCTCCATCTATTTGTATCATCTTTAATTTCTTTCATCAGTGTCTTATAATTTTCTGCATAGAGGTCTTTTGTCTCCTTAGGTAGGTTTATTCCTAGGTATTTTATTCTTTTTGTTGCAATGGTAAATGGGCATGTTTTCTTAATTTCACATTCAGATTTTTCATCATTAGTGTATAGGAATGCAAGAGATTTCTGTGCATTAATTTTGTATCCTGCTACTTTACCAAATTCATGGATTAGCTCTAGTAGTTTTCTGGTAGCATCTTTAGGATTCTCTATGTATAGTGTCATGTCATCTGCAAACAGTGAGAGCTTTACTTCTTTTTTCTGATTTGGATTCCTTTTCTTTTTCTTCTCTGATTGCTGTGGCTAACACTTCCAAAACTATGTTGAATAATAGTGGTGAGAGTGGGCAACCTTACCTTTTTCCTGATCTTTGTGGAAATGGTTTCAGTTTTTCACCATTGAGGATGATGTTGGCTGTGGGTTTGTCATATATGACCTTTATTATGTTGAGGAAAGTTCTCTCTATGCCTACTTTCTGCAGGGTTTTTATCATAAATGGTGTTGAATTTTGTCGAAAGCTTTCTCTGCATCTATTGAGATGATCATATGGTTTTTCCCCTTCAATTTATTAATATGGTGTATCACATTGATTGATTGATTTGCGTATATTGAAGAATCCTTGCATTCCTGGGATAAACCCCCCTTGATCATGGTGTATGATCCTTTTAATGTGCTGTTGGATTCTGTTTGCTAGTATTTTGTTGAGGATTTTTGCATCTATGTTCATCAGTGATATTGGCCTGTAGTTTTCTTTCTTTGTGACATCTTTATCTGGGTTTGGTATCAGGGTGATGGTGGCCTCGTAGAATGAGTTTGGGAGTGTTCCCCCCTCTGCTATATTTTGTTGGATTTTGAGAAGGATAGGTGTTAGCTCTTCTCTAAATGTTTGATAGAATTCGCCTGTGAAGCCATCTGGTCCTGGACCTTTGTTTGTTGGAAGATTTTTAATCACAGTCTCAATTTCAGTGCTTGTAATTGGTCTCTTTATATTTTCTATTTCTTCCAGTTTCTGAAGGTTGTGCTTTTCTAAGAATTTGTCCATTTCCTCCAGGTTGTCCATTTTATTGTCATAGAGGTGCTTGTAGTAATCTCTCCTGATTTGTATTTGTGCAGTATCTCTTGTTACTTCTCCTTTCTCATTTCTAATTCTGTTGATTTGAGTCTTCTCCCTTTTTTTCTTGATGATTCTGGCTAATGGTTTATCAATTTTGTTTATCTTCTCAAAGAAACAGCTTTTAGTTTTATTGATCTTTGCTATTTTTTTTCCTTCTTTTAATTGGGGTAGAGTTGATTTACAATGCTGTGTTAGTTTCAGGTGTACAGAAAAGCGATTCAGTTTTTATGTATATATTAGTTTTCAGATTCTTTTCCTTTATAGGTTATTACAAACCTTTGAATATAGTTCCCCGTGCTATGCAGTAGGTCCTTGTTGTTTGTCTCTTTTACATTTAGTAGTGTGTGTATCTGTTAATCCCAAACTACTAATTTACTCCCCCCCCCACCCCCAACTATTCCCTTTGGTAACCCTAAGTTTATTTACTAAGTCTGTGAGTCTGGTTCTGTTTTGTAAATAAGTTCCTTTGCATCATTTTTTAGGTTCCACATATAAGTGATATCATATGATGTTTGTCTTTCTCTGTCTGACTTACTTCACTTAATATGAGAATCTCTAGGCCCATCTATGTTGCTGTAAATGGCATCATTTCACCCTTTTTGATGGCCAAGCAGTATTCCATGGTCTAACTCTACCACATTCTGATGGCTGCATCTGAGCAGTTCTCAGCCATCTCTGCTCCTTGGGATCCCTTCCTTACCCAGAGCAGGACTTCTCCTCCACAGAACCCCTCACTGTCTACTTTCCATGAGCTCAGAGCTCATGCTGCTCCGTCAGCTATGTCTAGGAGATTTCTGAGAGCATGGACACCAGTTGGGCTCTGCTTGGAGCCATCATCACCTGAGGAGGCCCCTTTGACCTCTTCCTGTCTAATGTTGTTCCTGGAAGGCCTGTAGGTGCTCTTGCTGTTTCAGAGGCCGAGGCTGACCCAGTACCTCCCACTGGTTACCACCTCCAGGGTGGCAGCCTCTGCACTGACTGTCCTGAGTCCTGATGCACTCTTTGAAATTCTTCAGTTCTATAGAAACAATTCCTCACTCTTTTTGGAGCTCAGTGGATCTCAGTCAACCCCATGTGTGTGTCTTTGGCTGCCCCTCTCAGTCTGTAATGAGGTCTCGGTGCTATGGGCTAAACCTTGTCCACGCACCAGGCCAGTGGAAGACAAGCCTAGTGGACACTCGGCCCTCCCTGCTCACTGGCAGCGGGGAAAGAAAATTGATTTCCCCATTCATGAGGAACACAATAGGCATTAACTGTCCTTCATGTAAAAAAAAAGAAAAAAGAGAAAAAGAAAGGAAAAAAAACAATAAAACCACAAACCAAAACACTAACATTGTGTGGTCTGCTGGGCTCATTCACCTGTGTCATTCAGGTACATTTCAAGTACCTTGTATCCATTATTCCTTTTAATCCTTCTAAGGACTCTAGTAAGTATTATGCTATGTTATGGTGTATTATGGATTTTCTGGGTTGCTAGTAGTAAATCAAATCTTTGAATGTTAATGTCATGAAAGTCAGGAACTACCAGGTTTGCTGACATGAACATTCATGTCTTACATGGATGGGCTGTGCACCGTAGCCTCCCTCTAAGGCCTCCTCTTGGTGTACCTTCCTGCCTAACAAGCTGCCCTATGTGAATCTCTGTAGCAGATCTCCAGGTTTTCTGTGTGATGCTAGCTCAGTCCTTAACACCTGGGAATTCTCACCTTTGTTCTTCAAGTTATGCAAACGTATATTTTGTTTGAGTAGCTCTCACTTCGTATGAATAGACCTTCTTGGGTCTGTTGTAGCCAGGAGTCCTCATTATTCAGTTTTTCCTACATCACACTTGAATAATCTCCTTCCAGTTGAATATTTTGGATATTGACCCACTGGTTAGTGTCTGATGAGGTCACTACTTTTTCTCCGACTTGATATTGGAATGTCTTGCCTGCCCTCTCTCTCTCATTTGCCCGGGGACAGAGGTTATTGTTCTAGCCTTCATTTTCGCTCGTGTGTATCAGTTCTTGAGGGTTCATCTTTTAAAAGAAGTTTCTCGCACCAATACACAATTCAATTAGAATTTTGTTCATGTCCCCATGGTTCTATAAGATATTACACTATAGTTATTTCCCAACAGATAAAATGGAGCTGAGCAAATATTTTGAACTCTGTCAATATTATCAGAAGAAAGTGCAGAGGAAAATAGAAAATGTTCAGAGAAGTCCAATATCACCCCATCAGGCAATGTCACAGATACACCTGCCCAAGTTAAGGTCTCTGTCCAGCTGTGATGCCAAGCCTCTAGGCCCTTTGTGGTGGGTGATCCTTCCACACAGCCTTTTAGATATCAGGGATACTTTCTTTCCAAGAACAAGTAGACGTTTTAAGCATCCAAACCATACCCAACTTGACCACAGATCTCCCTTGGGCAGGAGAATAGAAACACTGCTGAATATGTATTTTATTTCCTACAATTCACTCACCGACACTCTTAGCCCATTAATCACCGTTATGTGATTTTTTTTTTTTTTTGCAAGAAGGGATGTGGTGGCTGCATCCATCATTTGAAGTCAGCCTTCATAACCTTCATCAATCTGAACACAGACATCACGTTCAGAGACTAGCATCTTGGCTCATGGGCAGAGTGTAGGCATCATTTAGCTGGAGTCAGGGAACATGATTCCCAGATGTTTGCTGTTCCTGCAATAGGTGGGACTAGAACATATGTCCTCTAGGCTTGAGTTTAAGTCGTGTTTTTGTCACATCAGTCTCTACTCATTTAGGTCATTTTCTGACCACACCCTTATGGGCATTGCCCTCTTTAAGAAGGAACTCAAGGGTCTCTTTTGGCTGCTCCATCCAGAGCTGTGTTTGCACTCACTTATTCTGCAGTGCGTACTAACCAAGGGTCCCGTTCTGAGATCCAGGTCAGGAGATGATTGAGTGGTCCACTCAGCCTCAGAAGGAAAAGATGTAGGAGTGTAACCCCTGGCAAAAACCTGGTAATTCCATGAGGGGAGTCTCCTTCCCCAAGAGGAGGTGGAATCGGGTGACCTTTGATGCTTTCTACTTTATCATTTTAAGCTTTTTGTAGGAGAAATGTTCAGTAGGACTATTGACTTTTTAAGGAAGGTGGTGTGGCTGACCCCCAGCAAGGAAGGCTGGCTGAAATGGCATATTGTGTACAAGAGATGATATAACACTTGGAGTCTTCACTGAGCCCAGGCATTGGTCTTTAAGCCCTGCCCACTGGTCACTCAATATTGTCAGAATCCTAAAACTGACCGAGCTTGAGGGATGTTGACTAGTGTTCACTAAATTCCTGAGGAAAACATTTGTATACAGTAGATATTCAGGTTATTCATCTGAAATACCCAGGGGATTGCATTTTCCTTGGAATGTGTTGTCACTCCCTTCACCCTGGAGACAGAGGGCAGCTTGGGAAAGCTTGTGCCATCAGGAGGTTGTTTTCAGAGTTCAGAACTGACTGAGCTGAGTTTATTGACTGGAGGTTGAATCAATCACCAATGGACAATAATTTAATCTATTGTATGTATATAATGAAGCCTCCATAAAAACCCAAAAAGGACAGGGTTCAGAGAGCTTCTGGGTTGATGACCAAGAACACATCCACATGCCACTGTGCCGGGCCCCAAACTCCATGAGGACAGAGGCGCCTTTGTTTGGGACGTCACCCTTTGTATCTCTTCACCTGGTTGTATTCTTTAGCACCCTTTGCAATACACGGGTAATGTAGTAAGTAAATCAGCTTCCTGGGTTCTGTGAGCTTCTCTGGAAAATTAATCGAATCCCAGGAGGGGGTCCTGGGAAGCTCTGATTTATAGCCAATTAGTCAGAAGTACAGGTAACAACCTGGTCTTGTGATGGGCGTCTGTCTGAAGTTTTGGGCAGTTTTGTGGGACTAAGCACTTTATCTGTGGCATCTGACGCTGTCTCTAGGCAGATGGTGTCAGAACTGAGTTGAATTGTGGGACCCCCAGCTGGTATGTTGAGCATTTCTTGCTGTTTTGTGTGTGTGTGGGGGGGACACGCTTCCTGTTCCCCCAAACAGTGGAATTGGGTACTGGACCCTAAATAGTGTCCTATGAAGTTGCACAGGACCCCCTCTTGGAAGGTCCCCATGCTTGGCTTAGGGCTCCACTCTCATCCTAGTGAGTAAGAGACCCTACCATTTCACTTCGCACCGAGTCGCATAGACTATGTGACCAGACGCACATGGAAACGCACAGAATTGCTTGCTGTGCAATGTAGAGAAGGCTTTGCCCTTGACAAGGTTGCCTGCCAGGGGTTCTGAACGTGGGATGGGATGTTCTCTCAGACGTGTAGAAAGAAGGGTAGTCTGGAGCATCACAAAGGAGAGGAGCCGTCTGGTGATGGGAGGTGCTGGACAGCGTCAAGACCGAGGAGGTGAGCTCAGATTACAAACGAGAGAGCCCAGTACAAAGTCAGAAGCTGGGAAAATTGGCCATTCCTTGTTGAGAAGTCAGTGGTTTGCTCCTAGACCACAAAGAGTGCAGGGTATTGGAACCCCAGGGTTGGTGGTGCCTAAATGCCTTAAATGGCCCATCCAGATTCTCATGTTTTGTGTTGGACTCTTTTCCTTACTAGAAACACTATAGTTTGAAAGACCTGGTTTCCTTTCCTGTATAGTAATGCTGTTACTGGCTCATCTCAGTAACTGGACAATTTCTTCATTTTGTAGCCCAGTTGTCATAGATACCCTGAAAGAATGTACCTATGCCAAGAATATTCAAATAAAATAATTCAATCTTTTGCAACTGATCCATGGATAGCAGTTAAAAGGCCAGCACTGCTACCATCTCAAGAGATGGTCCATGTCATCTTCGTCCATTGGCTTTTGAAGGAGGTTTCTCTCCAGAAGATTATAAGGCTTATTAATTCTCAATGGGGGAAACAAATCCAAATTAGTCTTTGTGTCTAATTTATAATGAAAATAATTGCCAACATTTATATGAGGCATACTATGTTTCAAGTACTATACTAACCATAGATATCTCTAGTTATCCTCATACAAACACAATAAGGTAGGAAGATCAGTATGCTCATTTCACTGTTGAGAAAACTGGGGCTTAGAACATAGAGAACAGACCTGTGGTTACCAAAAGGGAGGTGGAGTGGGGAAGGATGGACTGGGAGTTTGGGGTTAGCAGATGCAAACAAGGTCCTACTGTATAGCACAGGGAACTATACTCAATATCCTGTGATAAACCATAAAGTAAAAGAATATGAAAAAGAATATATATATATATATATATATATATATATATATATATATATATATATATATATATAAAACTGAGTCACTTTCCTGTACAGCAGAAATTAACAACAACATTGTAAATCAGCTATATGTCAATAAAATAAATTAAAAAAAAAACTGGGGCTTAGAGAGTATAAATAATTTGTCAAAGGTTACATAGATAGTAAATTTTGGAGCTGAGATTCTCGCCTAGGCAATCTGCCTCAGAGAAGTCCCCTAACTTCCATACTCAATGTGAAACATAATTCTGACCCCTCTAATGTGCTTATTTATATTAAATTAACCTAAGAAGGCTGATACTATTGCATTAATTGCTTGTCTAACAACAACTCTTTCTTTTAATCCCTGACCCAATACGTGGGGAACTCAGACACTCCCCCCTCTGCGTCCACATTGTTCTAGAAAATACCCCACTATTACAGTACTTAGGACATGAGGTTTGATCATTGGCTAGCTGACCTGCCCTCTCCACCAGTCCTGGGTCTCTGGAAAAAATGATGCTCTGTGTCTGAAATCAGCATCTAGAATAGTGTCCAACATCTAAGATCTCCTAACCCATATCAACTGAAGGGGTAGACAAAGGGCTGTGGATAATTCCAGACCAGAGTTTAGGAGGTTTCAGAGGGAACACACTGTCACTCTGCTCTCCTGAAGGTTGGCCTCTGCCCATCTCATCTTCCACGCACTCTCTGCTTCCTTAGTCACGATGAGCATCCTCTTCTTAAAACTCTCGCCTTTTCAAATGGTTGGCGATTTTGGTTTTTATGAACATGGCTAAAGGGAGACTCTTGTCTTCCTTTAGATTTTTTCTTCTTTGTTTTTCTCTTCTTGACAACTCTTCTGGAAACTGAGGACTCCACAGAGAGGATTTAGGGAATGTCCAAAGCCTTTCCAGCCAGCAGAGCCATCCCATACTTCTCAAGACATTTTGACTTGTATCTTCAGCGGAGCCTGGGATTTGGAGCGTTGAGTAGAGATTCTTTGTTGGTTCTGCAGGAACCTAGAAGTTTGGTAATTCTTCTGTGTTCCCATCCCTGCTACAGAGGAAAGCTTTTGTTTTTCGTATTTCACCTCCCAACTCCTGCCAAGTTACCATTTTCTTGACTTCAGAATAGTCGGGAGCCAGGAAGAGGCACCCATTTTACTTAGGAGGTGTAATATTTTATGGCTATCTCCAAAGCTGTTTTTTTACAGCTTTTGCTTTTCTCATTCCCCTCCAGTCAAGCTACCGGGAGGAGATAATTCCATAGAAACTGCTGCCTTATTTGTTTTCTTTTCTGACTCATAGGGTAATGTGCTTAGTCACCAAAGAAAAAAGCCAAACTGAATCAAATTCACCTTCTGATTGCGCACAATCATTACTCATGTACAATGGTTATCAAGTAGTTTTGGGAGGTGAAGCAAAATAAAAGCGTGATTGCTCTTGTTAAATCTTAGCCCTGACATTCTCTAGATACAGAATCTTGCAAAAGATCTGTTTTCTCTCTGAATTGCATTTCTCTTTTCTATAAAATAGAGTCACTATGGAGTTGTGTCAATATTTAATTTAAAAAGAAGCCTATGTAAAGCGTCCATAATAGTGTCTGGCAAGTAGTAGGTGTACAACGCATGTTAATGTCCTTTCCAAGTTTCTATGCTAGAAACTGGATATCAAACATTCACATAGTATAAGCAGGTAGCAGGTATCCAAATCAATCAACTGTCCTATCTCTGCTTGGAAACTCTGGTGGTAACTCACTACCCTCCATGGAGTGTATTTTTTGTTTAATTAATTAATCGATTTATTTATATTTGGCTGCGTTGGGTCTTAGTTGCTACACGCGGACTTTCTCTTGTTGCAGTGAGCGGGGGCTACTCTTCATTGCAGTATACGGGCTTCTCATTGCAGTTGCTTCTCTTGTGGTTGTGGAGCATGGGCTCTAGGCACGCAGGCTTCAGTAGTTGTGGCGCGTGGGCTCTAGAGCACAGGCTCAGTAGTTGTGGCACACGGGCTTAGTTGTTCCACAGCATGTGGGATCTTCCTGGACCAGGGATTGAACTCATGTCCCCTGCATTGGCAGGAGGATTCTTAACCACTGCACCACCAGGGAAGTCCCCATGGAATGTATTCTAAGTCCTAATAGTAGAGAGATCTCTATTAGAATGAGTTGAAGAGACAGAGTAGAATTGGGCAGGGTGGCATGCGATTTTGGATTTTGCTTGACTGTCTGTGGTAGCATTTCCTTTTCTCATCCCCCATGTAAGGAGGCCAGGTGGCCAACAGACTCTGGGATAGCTCCCAATGAGCCCACCTCCTGGGTCTCATGCCCATTGGTACTCTTCACCCTTGAGTGTGGGGAGGGTCTGTGACTTACTTTTCTCCAAAAGGATATGTGTGATGATGCCACATTCATGATTACATTTGGCAAGATTGCAATGTGTGTCTTTCAAAAAGACTCTAGAGTACTCAAATGAATGTTCATACTCATTCAACAGCACAGAATGATCTTTACCATCTCTGCTCAGCGTTGTAGGAGCTTCTCAAACATGGGATGCTGAGTTCACAAGCTTGGCCCTCAACCAACCGTGGTTCCCTGTCACCTGCCCCAAGCTCTGGATCGGAGATTCCTCTCCTCTCGTTACTTTTGTCCCTGTCTCTAGCTTTGGCATCACAGTTTACTGATGCTCTTGAAGTTGACCTTGCTTTGCCAAATACTCCAGGTGTGCATCTTGACTTGTGGTTGAGCATTTCTTGGACAGACTCTCTGGAGAATAGACCTCTGTGGCTTGACCTCCTAAAGCCTGAGAGATTCATCTCATGGGCAGCCTCAGTGGACCTTGCCTGGCAATGTCCGTCCCCATTCCTCTTCTTGGTTTCTGTATTCAGGGATAGATGCAAGAAACATTATAGTTTTTTCAACTAGGTGCAAGGAAAAAAACAAAACAAAACAGTTCCTTCTCCCTTACCCAAACTAGTGCAGGGAATTTCATCCTTGTTAATTTTGATCACGTTGGCTTTGCCACAGCCTATTAAGTTCATTTGAAATGCTGGCATCCAATAAATGTTCTAATTATCCTGGCTTTTGTCCACTCCAAAAAATGATGAATGCACTGCCCAAATATTCAACTATATCCACGATACATTTGTAGGACAAATCTGGAGAAAATATAGAGTCTTATTCTCCAAAGTAAGTACTAAAAAACCCAGATAGTTCCTTCCCATAGGGTAGGACACAGCCAGACAAAACCAGAAGATTTGCTCAGACACTTAATGGAAATCTTGAGAGAAATTTAAGACTCTTGTGTTTAAAAGATTAAATCCAAATATTGAAATACATTGTTTCTTTTTCTTTATGTTTCATGGCGATTAGGTGTTTTATGCTTTTGTTTTTTGGAAGGAATGGAAAAGTAGACACGACCTGCAAATGTATGTGATGGAAACTTTGTCAAATGTGGGCCACATTACTACCATGGACTCGCTTTTAGCACCATATGAACCCAATGCCCAGAGTTTACCTAAACTGCTGGTGTTACGGAGGGAGATTCTTAGTTTGCTCTGTTAAAAGAAGGGAGTGAAACAGAGAAGTCCACGTGTCAGGCTCTCCTTGCTCCTCCTGTTGGAGATGCCGTGGACCACACATCAATATGCTCAGTGGATCCTTCACCCATCTCAGTATTTCTGAGGAGTGCCCGAAATTAAAGACATTCATTTTACTGGACCAGACACTTGTCTTTGCAGCCCTTGATGGAGACTCCCATCTTTACTGCAGGCCATCAGGCCATAATAACTTTTAGTCTTCAAAGTGCAGACCTAGATTCAAACTGAGCAAGAAAAAGAAAATGCTGTAGCTTGTTTTTTCAAACCTATCCCTTGACTCATGGATTCTTAAGCAACAGAAAGATTTTCCTCCTGAGTTTTGTATTTTCAAAAGGACTGGCCATGGCTCATCCTCATCTGGAGAAGCCTTTGATGGGTTGTAACCATGTGTCCACTTTTAAATGAGTGGTACCATCTAAGCATCATCATGTTCCCCATTTACTGAAGGCCTTGTGCTAGGCTTGATGCTGGCTACACATTTTCGTTAACCCTCAATTTCCTTATAATGTAGGTATTAGTATTTTTCTTTTGAAAACAAGGAAACTGAGGCTCAGAAAAGTTAAATGCTCAGATATGTGACTTCAAAATCCAAAAACACGAAGATAATGTCTGTTTCAAACAGGCATGTTCACGCATATTTTGGTAAAAGGAGGATGCTCAGGGACTTCCCTGACGGTCCAGTGGTTAAGACTCCATGCTTCCACTGCTGGGGGCATGGGTTCCATCCCTGGTCGGGGAACTAATATCCTGCATGCCACCTGCCACAGCCCAAACAAAAAGGAGGGTGCTCAAATGGTGGGTAAAGCTGGGAAAGGGCTGTAAAAATATTCATGTCAATTTAAAGACACAGTGACAGGACTACACACACTTATTGAATGGAAATGTACATACTGAATAAAAATTACATGGTAACTTAAATAGTTGTCTATTCAACAAAGGTATAAAAATACATTTATAAAGATATAAGTATGTTGCTTAATTTTGAGTGGGTTTGAAATCTGATCCCAGTTCTTTTTGGGCTTCTTTGTCTTTGAACAAGTGTCTATGAAAACTACAGGAAAATGCATACACTCATGTGTTTACAGGAGTCCGATGGGACAAACCCTCAGTACCAGATCACAGAAGCCATCTAAGTGAATTAGGCACGTGTGTTCCATCCATCCTTCTCACACAGAGTAGAATCTCTCTCTCCAGATCCACACATTTTTCAGGAAAGGGAAAAAGTTATTTCCTTAACCAAGCATCCCCCAAACTGATTTATTCTTCCAAAGTTTTTTTTTTTTCTCTGTAAAACAAATCTGTTTCAAACTAGCAAGTAAATGCTGGCATAGTTCCTCAGAAGCTTCTTGTGACGTCAAATTCCTTTAAATGCTGCGATCGATTGATTTATTGGCCCCAGTTCCTCACACCTCAGTGTATCCACACGCTGTGCGTTTTCACTCTGGTATCCCTCCCATAAAGACAAAGTCCACTTCCCTCCCCCTCGGCTTTGGGCTGTGCCTTGTGACTAGTTTGGGCCCCTGGGGTCTCAGCTGACCGGAATCAGGCAGGGGCTTGTGTTGTGTCTGCACAGCTGGGAGGGCTCTCAGAGCATCTGCTGGTGCCCCAGAAAGAACATAGTCTGGTAGCCTGCTGGTCCTGCATGGAGGATGAAAGAAACGTGGACAAGAATTACCCCAGCTGATCCACTAACATGTGAGCAAGAAATAAACGCTTACATGTGTATGCCATTGAGAGTCTAAGCTTGTTTGTTACTCAGCGAGAGTTGACCATTACAGACTTTACTGCACTTTACAGGGCCTGGTCCCTCCTAATTCTTTTGCTTCACCTCCCACCTTGTTCCCTGGAGATTTTTCCCCAATGACTTTTGTAGGCTGGTATCTCCTTGAGCACACCTTGTTAGTTCACTTTGTTTTCCTGCTCGCCTGTGTGCTTGGAGTGATTTTCTTCAGACTTTTGTCTGCCTACTCCTCCAAGAGAAGGTGATAAGCATAGGGATTAACAGAATGGCTTTGGGAGTCAAATGGCCCTGCAAGGTAGGCACAGACCAGGTCACTTAAGCTTGAGTGCACATACCTGCTCTGACCTCAGTATTCCCATCTGAAAAATGTGGACCACAATATCTCATAAGGTTTTTATGAATAGTACATGTGCATAAATCATTTGTTATGTAAGTTTAACCTGCTCAATGAGATTGGCTGATGGTATTTGTGATTACTGAATGTAATTAGCTAATTTGCTATTTTTGAAGTGTAAAATCTATATAAAGGTCATTTTTATTTTGGGAATTGTCTATTCCCATCCCCCCATTTTCTGTCTCCCTGTTTCCCCCAAATGAAACTCACTGTACTGAATTGGAATTAAGGAAACCTTAACCTCTCTGCTGGGGGCAGGGGGGAGATAGTTTTCATCCAATGTTGGTTGGTACGTAGTAGGGTCACGTTTTTCTTGTAATGAACTTAACCCTCCTCCTGGATTATTGCCTCTTAATGTTCCGCCTACAAACCCAGACTTCCTGGGGCAAACTCCATTATCTGTGTTCCATTTCAAACCCCTCCCTCCTTGTTCTGACTGTGCTTTCTGTTTACTTCTTAGAACAAGGGACATTGATCATTCTTGCGTGTTTCCTTCCCCTGGAACATGATGGGCATGATTATTCATATGTAGGAGTAAACAAATTCAGCTTGTTTTCTTCTGGGAACCAATTAACCTAGAAGCTATTAATTTAGACCAGAGAAGAGGATTTTAAAAAGCTTTTCCCTTTTTAGTGATGCATTCCTTGTAATTTTATTGTATTACATTTGGGAAATAACACGAGAGTCCTCTTGTGGTTAATTTAACACCTGTTCTAGAATGGAAAGGTCTTTTTTTTTTTTCTTCTTTAACCATCAGTGCATTAATTATATTGCTTTTCTAAAGAAGAAAAAAAATTAAATATATTTTGCAACAATTAACAAAAACCAAATTAAATGTTGGTTCTAAGTATACTGCACTATTCAAACGTTTTCAGGAATATTAGATTCAGAAGACAAAAACATAATCATTCCTACACATTGTGTTTAATTCTGACAATTTTTGCAATCCTTTGGTGCCTATTACTTTGTACAAGTTATGAGGACATCACAACTTTGCTTTCCATAAGTTTTTGATAACTTTGAAACAAAAAATGAAGTGTTAAGGATTTGAACTACTAAAGAACAAAACATAATGCATATAGTAGAAAAGAGTTGCCATTTTGAAGTCAGAGAAATGTGAATTTGGACAACATACTTATTCACTGTGTAAAATTTAAAAATATCCTTTCTGCATCTCAGTTTTCTTAACCATAAAATGGAAATAATAGAGACAGCACAAATTTATTGTGGTGTTAAATATACAGCATCCAAAATATATTGGGTCCTTTCATTTGAATATTTGTTTGGTTAAACACGTGATAGAACTTGTTTCTCTGTCATTGTAAGATGCTGCTGGGGTTATCCACTTCAGCTTGGATCCTTCCCTCATTCGCTGTGTTACCCTCAGAAGGTCACCTGCCCTCTATGCTGAAGCCTCAGCCTCCTCAGCCACAGAGAGGGGCAATCGTTAAACCAATTCTGTAAGTTTATTTGAGTAGGAAAATATGTCAGAGGGTATGATTATCAATTGAAAATGGCATTTCCCTTTCTTTTTCTTTTTCTTTCTTTCTTTCTTTCTTTCTTTCTTTCTTTCTTTCTTTCTTTCTTTCTCTCTTTCTCTCTTTCCTTCTTTCTTTCTTTCCTTCTCTTTCTTTCTTCCTTCCTTCCTTCCTTCCTTCCTTCCTTCCTTCCTTCCTTCCTTCCTTCCTTCCTTCCTCTCTTTCTTTCTTTCTTTCTTTCTTTCTTTCTTTCTTTCTTTCTTTCTTTCTCTTTGCTTCTTTCTTTCTTTCCGAAGGTTCACGGAGATATAATTTTCATATCACAGAGCTCACCACTTAAAGTGTATAATGCTTCTTAGTACACTTACTCAGAAATCAGCCACAATCTAATTTTAGAACATTGTCATTAACCCCCAAAGAAACTTTGACCTACCAGTGGAGGGGGGGAGGGGCAGTATAGGGGTGGGGGAGGAGGAGGTACAAACTATTGAGTGTAAGACAGGCTCAAGGATGTATTGTACAACACAGGGAATATAGCCAATATTTTGTAATAACTGTAAATGAAAAATAACCTTTAAAATTATATAAAATAAAAAATTATAAAAAAATTTAAAAAAAATTTTTAATGTGTAAGCCTTCCCAGAGTCCCATTATAATATAATAATAAATTTAAAATTAACCTGCAAATGTGAATAAAATAGAAAATACACATACTTTTTAGTGAGAATATTCCATTTCTGGCACACATTTATTCCAATATAATAGTTGCAATGTTAATTTCAGATTAAAAACTCTGAACACTGAAAATATGGGTTTAATATAAGTTTTTTAAATGTAAAAACTGCAGCTTTGGTTTTGTGTACGTCTAGGTTGCTGTTAAAGGCACTCCAATGGCAATTGAAACTGGGAACCTCATGTTATATTGTATATTATTAAAATGAAATAAAAGATGGAATGAAAAAACCCTTTGACCTATTATCAGTCAACCCCCATTTCTACCCCTGACTGCCCCCAGCTCCTTCACCCACAGCCTTGGGCAACACTAATCTACTCTTAGATTCACCCATTATGGATGTTTCATATGATGGAATCATAAATATGTGTTTTTTTGGAGACTGGCTTCTTTCACCTGGCATAATGGTTTTCTTTTTCTTCTAGTTGAAGTATAGTTGATTTACAAAGTTATATTAGTTTCAGGTGTACAGCACAGTGATTCAGTTGTATGTCTATATACATTCTTTTTCATCTTCTTTTCTTTTACAGGTTATTACAAGATATTGCATATAGTTCCCTGTGCTATACAGTAGGTCTTTGTTGTTTATCTGTTTTATGTATAGTAGTGTTTATATGTTAATCCTAAACTCCTAATTTATATCCCCTTATGCCCTTTGGTTACCATAAGTTTGTCTTCTATGTCTGTGAGTCTGTTTCTGTTTTGTAAATAAGTTCATTTGTATCATTTTTTTAGATTCAACATATAAGTGATATCATGTGATATTTATCTTTCTCTGTCTCATGTTCTCTGGCATAATGTTTTTGAGAAGCATCCATGCTACCACATGTATCTTACATTTCCATCAGTAAAGTATCAAAGTTCTAATTCCTCTGCATCTTTGCCAACATTTATTATTCTCTTGTCTTTTATATTTCAGCCATTCTAGTGGATGTGGGGAGATATTTTATTGTGCTTTTGAGTTGAATTTCCCTAATGACTTATGGTGTTGAGCATCATTTTTTAAAATTTATTATTTTAACATCTTTATTGGAGTATAATTGCTTTACAATTGCGTGTTAGTTTCTGCTTTATAGCAAAGTGAATCAGCTATACATTTACATATATCTCCATATCTCCTCCCTCTTACATCTCCCTCCCATCCTCCCTATCCCACCCCTCTAGGTGGTCACAAAGCACCGAGCTGATCTTCCTGTGCTATGCAGCTGCCTCCCACTAGCTATCTGTTTTACATTTGGTAGTGTATATATGTCCATGCCACTCTCTTACTTCATCCCAGCTTACCCTTCCCCTTCTCTGTGTCAAGTCCATTCTCTATGTCTTCATCTTTATTCCTGTCCTGCCCTAGGTTCTTCAGAACCATTTTTTTTTTTTTACATTCCATATATATGTGTTAACATACAGTATTTGTTTTTCTCTTTCTGACTTACTTCACTCTGTATGACAGTCTCTAGGTCCATCCACCTCACTACAAATAACTCAATTTCATTTCATTTTATGGCTGAGTAATATGCCATTGTATATATGTGCCACATCTTCTTTATCCATTCATCTGTCAATAGACACTTAGGTTGCTTCCATGTCCTGGCTGTTGTAAATAGAGCTGCAATGAACATTGTGGTACATGACTCTTTTTGAATGAGCCTCTTTTCAGGTGCTTATTGCCCATGTGTATATCTTCACTGGAGAAATTTCTATTCAAATCTTTGTCCATCTTAAAATTGGGTTATTCATCTTTATTATCGAATTATAAGAATTATTTATGTATTCTGGATACATGTCCTTTATCAGATTATGATTTGTAAAGATTTTCTCCTATTTATTTATGTACTTATTTATGTATGTATTTATTATGTATGTGTGTATTTATTCATGAATGATACCAGAGGGGTAAAAGCAAGACAGCTTCCATTTCTGCAGGATAATAGGGGTCATTTACTAACATAGTAAAACCTAAAAATAAGCACCCATTTCCTGAATTCTGCTCTGCTCTGCTGTCCCCCCTTTGCACAAGATGTGAAATGACATTTAGCACAGATAATCAGACCTACCTCTCTCAGGTGGACTGTAGTTTGGTGAGTTAGAAAGAATGTGGATTGGGAGTGAAGAAAACATGTATTGTTTCTCTGTTGTTTTCAAATCACCTCCCTTTTCTGAGTTTCAGTTTCTATTTCTGTCAAAATGGATAATACTGTCCTACATAGATAATCAGATTAGCTGAGATGGTCTGCGTAAAGCACAAGACAAACAGGGAGTGGATATAAATACACGGTTGCTCTTACCCTCTGTTACTTGGGTCGTGGGGTGTGGATAGAGACAAAACATATTCGTTACTGGGCAGCTTCCAGCCCCCTCCTACTCTGCCCAATCTTGTGTGCCTACAGAGCGGGCACCGGGCAGAGCCTCAGGCGGTGCTGGACGGGGCAGGTGTCCCCAGGCTCCTCCCGTATGAGGTGGGACTTGTTCAGTGCAGTCAACATTTTGGTTGTAAGTTCAAACAGGAAATAAATGCAAACCCATACGACACATATTGGGAGAAGCATGGTGGTCCTGGCTGAGGCTGGAACACAGAGAGGTCAGGCAGGATCTGGCTGGGGCCCCACCACTGCCATGATCGTGACTATGCACGTGCTCTCTGGCTATGCTGGGCTCTGCACCCAGTCCCCACAACCCCACAGGACCACATTGTCGGAGCCCAGAGGGTGGTCCTCTTCCCCTCCCCCTCCCGGCTGCCTCCAGGTGGGAGAGGGGTTACTGGCCCTGGGGTGGCCTCTACAGAGAGAGGATCCTGCCTCCTCCAAGAGCGAGCAACAAAAGTGCCCCCATATAGGAAGGGGGTTCAGTTCGCAGGAGGCCCACATGGACCAATATCCAGCACAGACTCCTAGGGTTAGGGGGGTTGGGAGTATGACAGGTGGGCAGGTGAGGACATGAGTAAAGGGATTGTGGTCCCATAGGGATTATGGCAGAAAGAAATATCCGTTACGTAAAGACCATTGGCTTCTGTAGGTTTGTACACTTAATAGCATAAACCTGGCATTTTATACACCTTCTGACTGTCATGGCGTACATTCTTGGGGTTCATTGTAAAGGGAAATTTTAGCGACTGAGGGAAGAGATCCTTTTGTAGACCTGAAATCTGTCCTTGGCACGGAATCTGGTTTTCTAGGTGATGATGAACTAGGGAGATGGCCTCAGATGCTCCCCTGGGCTACATTGTCACCTATCCTGTCACCTACTATCCTGATCACCTCCTACCTGCTTTGGTCGTCCCTGGGCCTGTCTGTCCACTCTCGATATAGTGGCCAGAATGGCCTGTGTATCCCATTGCCCCCAGGACCCCTTTGTCATTTCTTCCTGGTAAATTCCTACTTAACTATCCAGAACCCTGTTCAAATGTC
This sequence comes from Balaenoptera borealis, assembly GCF_965194805.1. NCBI lineage: Eukaryota > Metazoa > Chordata > Mammalia > Artiodactyla > Balaenopteridae > Balaenoptera > Balaenoptera borealis. Next base: position 5,652,041 of record NC_138864.1, on the reverse strand, counting down.
ACCTTCTCTCTGAAGCTTCTCCTGATTGCTATTATCCACATATCTATTGTAGCTCTTTATTCACCTGCATGTGTAGGTGATCTGCTCTTAGATCCTGAATGTTTCAAAGGTTGAAAGTAACTCATTAGTACTTGTCTTTCTCGTGGTCACATTCTTCCTACCAATCACCCGCAGAGAGTGTGGTTCGTAATCCACATTCAGTTCAAGTATATTGAATCTGATAATTAATTACTGCCAAGGGCAGCCTTCATAACTGCTGGGCACCTTGCCTTCTCCCAGGGCCAGCTGTTGAGATTTCCACCCGCCCTCTCCGAGGATTTGAGGCTGTCCCAGGCTCTCACTAGCCCTGCCAGTCACTTCGTCCCTTTTAGATTTTAGACTCCGCAAGCAACAGATTAATTTGGCGGCCCAAGGACAATTTGCCACCAAAGAGTCCTGTCATTCTTCCTTTCTTCTTTCATGTAAACATTTGCACTTGCTGACACAATTTCTACTTAGCATTTCTTTCTCTTTTTACCAAATGAGGTAGTTACTGCCTCTTTTGCTTACAAGACTAGGGATTTGAGAAGTGTCCACAAATCACAATAATTAACACTTCCCTGCACTCCATATCACCTATCTACAAAGCAATTTAAATGTATTAACTAAGTCAGCTAATTGGTAAACAAATATAAACTGTGGCCACTGTTCTCGAGAGAGCGGGGTTGAGATGTGGAGGCTCTAAGTGATTTGGCTGAGCACTTCAGCAAATGCAGTGCAGAGAGAGAGTCTGCACCGGGCATTGCTGGCTCTCAGCCTTGCATCAGGCTGCTGGCACAGGTCAGGGAGGGTGATTAGCCATGCAAATCAGGCCATTACATCCTACAAACGCTTCCCCCCATGCCATGTCTGCTGGCTGGGGACAGCCCAGGGAGAGCCAGGTCTTGAAGGACTATGTTAACCAGCTCAGCAGGCCTGTGCTCAATCTCAGTGGGAAAAGAAACTCCCATCCACTGAATCTCCTCTGCCACTGGGTTGTGGAAAGAACCTCTAAGTCCTCAAATTCAGGATTGTGGGAACTGCCATTCGTAAATGAAAGGCGCTTTGAGAAAAGTTAGTTAATCACTTAATAGGTACTTTGAGAAAAGTTAGTTAATCACTTAATAGGTACTTTAAACAAAACACTGGCTAAGCTGCTCCATGATGGGCACTTGGCAAAAAAGGTAAAAAAAAAAGACACAGTCTCTTTCCTTATGAGAATGATCAAGGGGGCTGTTGTGTTCCAGATGCCTTTATGTGTGTGGAACTCTTTTACTTTCCCAGGAAAACTCTGGTAGGTGTGATTATTTGTATTTCTAAATGGAAGCCAGGCTAGATTAAGAAACTTGCCCAAAGGTAGGAGTGAACGTCTGGGGATTTAGACTCGGGTGTGTGTGATTTCAAATCTCATATATTTTTAATGAGTATACCATGAACACAGAAAAGTGTTCAAACCAAAAGCGATACATTTTCAGAAAATAATCTGAAAAAGAATATTTATATGTGTATATATATACACACACACGCACATATATATAACTGAATCACTTTGCTGTACAGCTGAAACTAAAAACATTGTAAATTAACTATACTTCAATAAAAAATCGTTATTAAAAAAAAGCTTAAAAAAGTGATACATTTTCACAAAGTGAAAACACTTAAGTGTCCAACACTGGATAAAAATCACTCATCAACAATTAGCGTGACCATTTTTGGGCACTTGTACGAGATAGTCACTGTTCTGGAGACCATATCCTTTTTTTTTTTTTTTTTGTTTTAATTGAAGTGTAGTTGATTTACAATGTCGTGCCAATCTCTGCTGAAAAACAATGTGACTCAGCTTTACACATATATATGTATATATATATATATATATATATATATATATATATTCACATTCTTTTCCATTATGGTTTATCCCAGGAGATTAGATATAGTTCCCTGTGCTGTACAGTAGGAACTTGTTGTTAATCCATCCTATTGATACAAAACAGAAACAGACTCATAGACAGAGATTGGGCTTGTGGTTGCCAAGGGGGAGAAGGGGAGGGAGAGGGATGGATTGGAAATTGGGGGTTGGTGGATGCAAACTAGTATATATACTCAATACTAATGACCCGCTGAGTATAGCTGGGCAGCTCCAAAAGTACAGAGCAGTAGAAAGGAAAAGTGAAGTGCAGCAGAAGACGTGAGTGGCGACCCAGCCAGAGACACACGCTTATCTCTGCTCCTTTAAATAGGAGCTTTGTTCTTCTCTCTGCCTGCATGTCCTCATTATAAAATGATGATTAAGAGTATATGGTCTCAAATACCATATGATATCACTTATATGTGGAATCTAAAATATGGCACAAATGAACCTATTTATTTTGGTTTTGTTCTGGTCTTCTTAGATGCTCCAGAAGGTCAGCTACTTACTCCCCCATGATGGACAGATCTAGGGAAAAAATCACTCTATCTGTGGGCGATCTGGACGCTGTGAAGTCCTTGCTGGGGTGAGGTGCCTGTTGTCAAGACACAAGACTTGGAATGAGATGTAAGCTCACAAGTACATAGACGGATAGGGAGTTGGGGAACTGAGAGAGAAACTGAAGTTAAAATATAGACAGAAGTGTTCCATTGTGCTTCTCATGTCAGATGCAGGCTGGGAAAGTGGGGTGCAGCCGTCCAGTTAGCGTGATGCACCTCCACGATTCAGCTGGCTTTAAGGTGGGGAAAGCATCGTGGTGAATGCGGACATGTCCCAGTGCCTGGTCTTTTTAGTAGCCCTGCCTGGATGCCAGTCTCCTCACCCCAAACAACTAGAGTTTTGATAAGATGATCTCTACCTTGACTTGCAGCCCTAAAGATGCTGTAATCTTGTCTTGTATTGAGAGGATGAGTGGTGAGCATGGCAGGGACTGTGGATGCAGCTGGGGGGTCAGGACACAGATTCCGGCCATTCCCACCTGTGCACATATCCTTCTCTGCAACTTGCTGGCCCTGTGTTTGGGGCCCAGTTATTTTGACTTTCTGTTTCTATGTTACTTCATCTGTAAAGATAGGGACAGTGGTAGTAACTTCCATACAGTATTTTTGTGCATTAAAAGAATCAATACAATAAGTCCCCTACATACGAACTTTCAAGTTGCAAACTTTCAAAGATGTGAACGTGCATTTGCATGTCCAGAACCTGTGCCATCAACATCAGGCGTGAGTGAAGTTGCAGCTTGCCCTCCGTCTCCTATTGCTGATGATCTTTCAGCTCTACCATCTCCCACCTCCTCTCCCTCCTCCAGTCAGTAACTTTTCTTGCCTGTTCACTCGATGCCAGCCCCTATGTGCCAGCTGTTGTACTGTACTACTGTACTTTTCAAGGTACTGTACTGTAAGACTAAAAATGTTTTCTTTATTTTTTGTGTTTGTTTTTTATGTATTATTTATGAGAAAAGTATTATAAACCTATGACAGTACAGTACTATATAGCTGATTGTGTTATTTTGGTGTCTAAGCTAACTTTGTTGGACTTACTAACGCACTCTCAGAATGGAACTCGTTCGTATGTAGGGGACTTACTGTATATGGGAAACATCTAGAGCAATGCCAGGCATCTAATGAAGTCTCTATAAGTCTGTGTTATCCTGTCTTCCAAGTCCCCTGGGGGGTAGGGCTGTGAAGTCCTGTTGCGGCCACCTTCCCACGGCCGGCATGTGGCTGGTACTTGCCATGCACTGGATGAAGGGCAGGAGGGTTGATGGAAGGAATGATACAGAGATGAGGCTTCATCTCAGGGCTCTGTTGATGCTTCTACCATGACCCTATCATCTCCTTTGTTTATTCCTTTGAGCTTAGTTTATAGAAGGACTTGTCTTTTTCTGCATCTTCCCTTAACCTGAGAGTAACAGCTGTTCTTCCATGCAGCACAGGCCGGACCTCTTGGTAAGTAGAGTCCTGAACAGAATTAGAATGGGATCTACTTTTTTAAGCTTCTGTGGATGTGTTCCCTTGTTCTACCCGGCATTTCCCGCATTGCCCTGTGGAATGGGAAGGGGGTTGGGGAAGGCGGTTGAGGGGATCAGAGGTTGCAGAGCTGTTAGGAAGGGATTGTACTGACCAGGCAGGATGGAGGTGTGTCTTATAGACCTGAGCATCCCTTTGCAATATTTGCTTTTGTTGTGGACATTACATCTGTCATCCCAAAAAGGAATGCGGGGGCATTGGCCTAAAAGGGAAATTTAGAGGTCGCTTTTCAGCATTGCCGGTAGCAGCTGCTCTGTCTCGATGACACCTGGAGTGAATATGTTGGGTGTCCTAGGAATGAGGATAAAGTCATAAAGTCCAGAGAGCAATCACACCGAAGTAAAACAACGGCCACCCAGGAAGAACTATAAGGACGCAAATGTTACTCTCGGTAAGAACATCAGACCACTTCCTCTCTCACCATGGACAACAGACCAGCTCCTTTGATATTTGCTTTGCAGATTAATTTTTTGTTATTAAGAAGAGTACACAATCAACACTTCAATCTGGATGATGCTGAAAACAGCTGATTAAGTTAAAATGGAAGAACCACACTCAAATGAACTCACCCTGCAAGGAGAGGCCCATGTATCATGAAGAAAGAATCAGATTAAAATGGGCAAGCTTTGTAATGAAACTAAAGCACCAGGCATCTGGGAATTCAGGCAGGGAGATGCTGGTGGCTCCAGGTTTTCCAGAGAAAAAAATAAAATGATAGGGTGTCCTGTAATAGGTGTTTCTGTTAGGTAGGGTTCTATTGGCTGATAAGAATGAAATTTCTTAAAGAAGGAGACATATTTGTATTTATCTGTAAAGGTTTAAATTTATTATGATGTATATACATGGATCTTGTTTGTTAATTTTTCTGCAGTACTATTTACATGATGGAAGCTTAATAGAACTGAGTAGCACAGTCTAAAAGTGTGAGAGATGATAAATAATATTGTATTAACAAGTCATGACAGAACCAATATTACGGGTGTCATCTTGAATATTTTAAGTATTAATGTTAGGTTGTTTTTTTCTTTTTCACTAAATATAACATGTATTACTCATATAAAGCAGTCACTTTGAGAAGCTGTACATATGACAAACTCTCTGGAATCTGTCAAGCGTATATCCTGTAATTTAGAAACTAATAAGGATTTTCCTTTCCACTATTAAAATATATCCATTGTGCCACAGATGTGCACTTCTAATATTTTCATGTTTTCCTTTGTCTTCACCACCCCTATATGCACTGGTTTTATTTGTTTCATGTAAATATAATCATATTATAAACAGACTTTTACTTCAAAACATACCAATTTGATATAAAGAATTAGTAAGTTTCATGACACTATGAATTTTGAATACCTTTTCTTTGTTGCAGTAACTGAGTAATAAACCTTCAATTAATTAACGATTCCTCTGCTATTGGACTTTCTGCTCTAATTTTCTCTCCCATAAATCAATATCTTCTCACCAGTGTGCAAGTCTATTGTTGTGGATGAACTTTACTTTGGAACCAGCCAGTGTGTGGTTTATAAAGGGTCTTTACAATCTTAGTAAATTCTTTCCATATTACTGGCAGTCGAGTAGATGACCTTCTCCTGCAGATACATCACGGTACTGCTCTCTGGCTGCAGCCTCTCCCATGGAAGTTTCTAGAGTCAGCTTCTTGGATCAGGTTTGGTTAGAATGTTGTAACAAAAGAGCAAAGGGGTCAGGGCTGGGAAGCTTTGCAGAAAGTGGAGACTTGGTGGTGGTGAGGGAATGCGGAAGTTTTATTTGCTTTCTCCAAATCCACACCACCCCTCTCCTTGTGTGGCAATCATGTGCTCTTAGGTGGGTTGACCCCACCTCCGACTCAGGAGGGCCAATCAGGGTAACACAGTGATTGGTTGGAGGTGGGCTCATAGCTTGAGATGCTCCCCAAGTAGTGAAGCTGAAGACATTTTATCATCGCTATGGGAAGAGACACAGAGTCTCCCCAGATGTGAAGAACGAAGCCCCGGTAATAGTGACAGCCATCTTTCAGGCGGCAAAGGCAGCACATTCAGGAGCCTAGAGCTCAAGAAATCACAGAGAAATAGCTGTTGCACCAATAGTATCGAGAAGACTGAGCATGAAACCTAGGAACCTCCAAACTTTCCAATCACTGAGCTGATAAAACTCCTTCCTGACCTAGGATATGTGAGGAGGCTTTTTGTTCCTTCTCACTGAAAAGATCCTAATGAAACAGGAATGCTGGGTTAGGCTGGGATGAGGAAAAGGAGAGGTTATTTTAAGGTAAATAATGGTGAGGAGAGGTAGCCAAGAAAAAGGCCAAGAGTATAAGTCACACTAAAGCAGACAGGATCCATGCAAGATAGGAAAACAGAAGAAGTAAGAACATTCCATGGGGCTGGTCTTGCTAGCCCTTGTAAGAAACTGAAGCTCAAATAAATTAATTTTCAAATCTGATTTAGACCATTAAGATTAAGTAATGAAGCCAGGAATTGAGCTCGGATCTGGCTGATTCCCTGCTTTTTTGCTTTTTCTACTATATTTTCACCTCGTCACCTTTCACAGGAAGCCTACATGTCTGGCTATAAGGGAAGGTGTAGAAGATGCCTCAGCAATGGGTGGGTTTATGATGAAATATTCTTTCAAGACTGTCTCTTCCATTGACAACACTGGGAAATTTGTAACCAGAAACAAACAAAAGTTGAACTTGACCTGTTCAGAGGTCTGATTCCACTAGACGATCTGGACTTTGTACACGTGTGTAAACATGGGAGCTGCTGTGTCCATTTGCATGGACCTGGGCTTGTCTTTTGAGTTATGATAATATAAGCGGCCTCCTAAGGATGAACACAGTGGACAAGTGTTACATCTAATGCAAAGCAAAGTTGGCAAATACTTTATGGGTAGAAAACTCATGATTTTATATTCTCCTTTCATTAAACGCACTGGAAACTCTAGGGTGAGCTCTGTCTGTCACACTGACATCAGTGGGATAGAAGATTTTGAATGTGGGTTTAATTCTGGAAATAAATGATATCTTGTCATCTACATCCCGAGGATTCTGGTAGCAGGTGCTCTGTAAAATTCTTGGTGAGACAGGAAACAAGGGAATTCTTAGGAGGAAAACTGTACTCGCTCTGCCAACTTCTACCTGTCTCAGCCTTCACTCTAGGGGCTAAAACTCAAATGCATTTTTCTGGGAGAAAAAAACTCTCATCACACCTTTCTGTTGTACTATTGTTCTTGTCCTATAATCATCGATTTGGATTGACTCATTAGGGAGAATTGAGATGTTTTTGCTGCTGTAAACTTCAACCTCTCCTTAAATGATCAGTTACACGAGAGTCAGGGGGACACAAGGACATATGGATGGTGACTCTCTGAATAGCAGGGGGGTTAGCTACATAAACTTGAAATATTTGTATGGATGATTAAGAGGCGAGAAAAGGAAACATGACCAATTTAGCATTTATGATGTGCCAGTCACAGTGCAATAGGATTTATAGGCATTACATCATTTTGTCCTCACAGTAATCTCATGAAGAAAACAATATAACTGCCATTTTTCAGATGAAGAAAATGAGCTTCTGGGAAGACCAACCATACAGCTAAGGAGCGGCTGCCTTGTACTGAAATTCCGATCTCTGAATACAAAGCCACTGCTCATTCCTCTTACGTCAGGCAGACCTAGGACATAAATCTAGTTCATGAGATCCCAAAACTTGTACTCTTCAATTAACAAATAGAAATTTAAAAAAATACAATAGAAGAGACTGATGTATTAATGCAATATAGTTTGGGAAAGCAGAGTTTATATTAGTATTAAAATATTTATGGTATTAAATGCATAACTCTTTAAAAATTGATTCCTGATTTAGACTAGATAAAAAAAGACAAAACATTCAGAATGAAGGTGGGAATTTGGTCATGTGAGTACAAATATTTGAGTGTTTTGTTTTTTTTTTTTTTTAGTAATGTATCATGTTTAAATTTATTTATTTATTTATTTATTTATTTATTTATTTATTTTTGGCTGTGTTGGTCTTCGTTTTCTGTGCGAGGGCTTTCTCTAGTTGCGACAAGCGGGGGCCACTCTTCATCACGGTGCGCGGGCCTCTCACTATCGTGGCCTCTCTTGTTGTGGAGCACAGGCTCCAGACGCGCAGGCTCAGTAGTTGTGGCTCATGGGCCTAGTTGCTCCATGGCATGTGGGATCTTCCCAGACCAGGGCTCGAACCTGTGTCCCCTGCATTAGCAGGCAGATTCTCAACCACTGCGCCACCAGGGAAGCCCCAATATTTGAGTGTTTTAATTTTTCATTTGTAAAGTAGGAACCATTTACCTGCTTTTCAACAAATTTAACGTAAAGACCTAGTACATTCCTGCTCCATAGTATGTTTTCAAAAATATTGAATGTTATAATATCTGAGCTGTGATGTGGGTTAATTAAGCAAGACGTTAAACTAAAACGAAAAGTTGGAGATCGTTCCCATGAAATAAACGTGCACAAATGTCAAAAGCTAACTACAAAACAATCATTTTATTTTAGTAATGCATTTTAATTCCTGTTCTTTTTCAATAAGCAGTAGGTCTTCAGACTAGAGTTTAGAAAATTCAGCTAAGGGAAATTCTAAAATAAACATCACTAATAGGTAGAACTCAGAAATAAAATAATGAAAATGATTCTTAGTGTTAATCTGAATATCAACCTACTTATTCTTGAATCCTACACCTAACTGGAGGCTACACCAAGCGTCAAGGGCGGGGGACTTCCCTGGCGGTCCAGTGGTTAGGACTTCGCTTTCCAATGCAGGGGGTGTGGGTTCTATCCCTGGTCGGGGAGCTAGGATCCCACATGCCTCATGGCCCAAAACCAAAAACATGAAACAGAAGCAATATCGTAACAAATTCAATAAAGACTTTAAAAAAATGGTCACATCAAAAAAAATCTTAAAAAAAAAAAAAAAAAAAAAAAAAAGAGTCAAGGGCAGACCCAAGCCTCTGCACCTGCCTCACACTCTCCGTGGGAGCTTAGGCGGCCTCCTGGTGGCCCCGGAGCGGCGGGTGTCGTGGGCTGCGCGAGGGATGCTTTGTCTCCTCCTATCATCACCACTGAGGAGTTGCGCTGGGCTCCGGGCGGAAACGGAGCATCCTTCGTCCTCCACGTGGTGTTTGGCGTGGCGCCTGCGGATGCCTGGGGCAGGCACACTGCTTCCCCTCAGAGGCAGCATCTCCGCACCTCTGCGGAGATGGAGCTCGGGGAGCTCAGCCACGGAGCAAGCCGTGTGGATTTATACTCGCTCGTTCTCCCAGCCGCATAGATCCTGAACCATCTGAGAAAGCACTCAGGATGAAGATGGGAATTAAAATATCACAGTGACTAGTCCAGCTGTGTTGTTGAAAATGGCAAGGTTTGGAAGTGCAAACGGGCTTTCCTCTGAGTCCCTTGAAATGACAGCCAGAGCCCTGGCGGGCAACCTCCACAGAATCAGTGCTCTCCCTCCTTGTTCACTGCAGAGACAGGGGAGTGAGGGGAAGGGCAGCTCCTGCCCGCAGGGGGCTTCCAAATGCAGAGCCGGGCTCCGGGCCAGGTGCCCTGTCACAGGAGAACGCGATTCAAATGGTAGACGGAGGGCACTCAGATGTGAGTTTAGCACAGTGTTGCTTAGAGAGAAAAGCAAGGTAGTGCCGCTCAGAGGAAGGAGTAGAAAAACCCGCAGGACACATTCAGACCGCTTGTCTCCTAGAAGATACAAGGAGCCCCATCTTGCACCTGGCAGCTCTCAGGGCTTGGCCGCTGTTGGAATCACCTGAACAGAGCTGGAAACAACTGACACCTGGGCCCTGCCTCCAGACAGTCCGATTGAATTTACCTGAGATGGACGATATTTTAGCATTTTCAAAATTCTCCCCAGGTGATTCTAATATGAAGTCAAGGTTAAAAAGTCCAACAGGACCCTCAAAATGATACCAATTCTATTTGATGTACTGAAATTCTACTTAATTAGATAAAATCATCTGGACCTCACAAAGGCACAAGGCAGTAGATAGATACACAGAAAGGAAATGACCTGCTCTGGGGCTGGTGGTGATGGTCAAGTTCAACACTGAATAGGTCACCAGACGTGTCATTCAGCCCTCTGGGAAAGGCCATCCTCAGTGGGAACTTGAGTCAGAAACCAAATGGTCGGCAATGAGAGTAAAACACCTGTCAGGGGAGCTGTTCCAGAAGAATAACTGCTGATCGTGACATTTACTAAATAGTATCAAATGCTTATGTTATAAAATGTGACTCAGGTACTGAAGAAAAGGGACGAGGACAACTTCTCGGCATTGGATGTATTTCGTAGCAGATATTTAAGTTGCTTATTGGCAGAGGGAAGCCTCCCTCACAAGACTTTTGATCAGGAAAGAACCAGATAGAGTATGAATGTGTCAATAAGTAGAGCTGAAGATCAGCGTTGTGATGTAAGTGTGGTTTGAACTGGCATACGGTTATATCATTGTGGACACAGAAAGGGATGGAATAAAAAAAGGAAAATTCAAAAAGAATTCAGGTCTGGCAATAACTGAAGCTATTTTAAAAACCACATAACCTAAAGGGTATCAATAATTTTGGATAGAAATTGCATTACATCTGTAGATTGCTTTGGGTAATATGGCTGATTTAATGACATTAATTCTTCCAGTCCAAGAGCACGAGAGCTTTAACTCTGCATCCCCAGGAGGAAAGGCTCTTTTATTCAATTTTCCTTGTCATGTGCCAGTGTTCTAGGGAGATCTTGGGTTTACTGGGAAGTAGTGTTTACAGTGAGCCCTCCCCTCTTTAACCACAGCAGCTCTGGTTTGCATTTTGCACTAGTCAATATTCTGGGGTTTTGAATCAGATTTTTCTTTTTTTAGGGAAAAAATGTTTGGTACTTAAAAAGAAGCTGTTAAGGAGACTCTATCTTAATGGTAAATGTATTGTACATTGTTATCATTTCAAAGAGTGAGTCCAAAGATTCTAAACAAATCCTTTACTTGTCACCGTCTATTAAATCACAGGGATATGCACAAGGGCTATTAACTCCCAGGGCTGTTGCTCTAGATGGAGAAGTGGGCTGGGTGAGCCCATCCTGGTTGCAGGGTTCCAAGGGCAAAACAAGTTACAGAGAGAGACTTTGGATGTAGTTTTTTCTGGCCAAGTATGCTTCCTGCTCGCCATCAACGTTTTTTTATGACTCATGTTGAATCCACATTCAACTGTTGTTTAGTACGCTAAACATTTAGGCACCAAAATAAAAGAAAAAAACATTAACAGAAGCCTTTTCATTCCTGGGTGTGGACAAAATCAGACGCACACTCCCAGCCCTCCGCTCCCATAGGAAGACATGCGAGTTAAATGAATGTGTTTATATATTGAATCAGAGACAGATGATTGCAGCTCTGTTTGAATAAAGAGTAAGATGATCGAATTTCTTCTTGTACTGCATCAACTTTTCTAAATTCATAGGTAGTCTGCACTTAGGCGAGAAAATAGGACTGGAAACTTCCTAGCAATGCTGATGGGTTTAATAGCGCCGAGCTTGTGAATGAGAACACGGGTAAAGGGGACAGAAATCACATCTGAAGAAGCATGCACCTGCGTGTGCCTGGCTCACATGTGTGCGTACACACACCCGGGTTCCCTGGTTTGACAACAGGAGATATTCGTCGTGAAAGTTGGATCATAAGCCCTTGGTGGACAAGCCTCGTAAATCCAGTTCATTCTCTTCCATGACTGGGATTTAATAGCTCATCTAATTTAATATCTCATGCCATGTTTCACCAAAGCCTGAGGCTGGGAGACCCACCCTGTATCTGGGATCTGACCTCCAGCAGAGCTACTATTCCAGGTGGGATCACCGACTTCACCTTCCTGCTATGCCCACTGTCTGTGCTGGACCCTGTCTGTTTTTTAAAAATTGTCTCTAAACAATAATGGTTTTATCCCTCATAGATGGTCCCCAGTTGGTTGAAAAAGGATCATTTTCATACCATGTCTGTGAATCTGGGTTAATTCATCAGAAGTGATCTCGAGGATCTGATTAACATTTTTGGTGTGTAAGCAGGTTTGGAAGCATAGCTTTCTGATATTCATAGCTGGGTTGAAAATTTAGGAGGTTGTGATATTTTATTCTAATTTTATTCCACATAATATGCTCCACAGAGGATTCCTCAAAGCCTAATGAGCCAGCACAAACAAGTCATTTCCTGTAGGTCAGGGCTGCAAAGGGTCCAGCATCGCTCCTCCTCCTAGCCCTTAATTTGAATCTCTGCTGTTATTTTATTAATTCAAATATTTTTGTTGCTTTTTATCACTGCTTTTTCACCAAATGTCTTCATGCTGCCTTGTGTTAAAGCATATGTATATCTAATTATGGAATCACTCTTTCATAAAGAACAGGTTTAGTGAAACCAGGTTAAGCAAAAAAGGAAATCTAAAGTGATAATTGGCAAACTCGATGATCCCAGCATCAAAAAAGCAGGCTTGGTCTCGTGGAGGTCTGACAGCTCAGACCATGCTGCTCTCACTCCATTACCCTGGGATCCTGCGCTTTCTCTCCTGGCCTTCATCCTTCAGCCCGATCCCTCTCTCCCTTCTCCCTGCTTTCTCTCTTACCCTTTATTTCTCTCTCACTTTTTCTTGTCTTCATAAACCTGGATGCCCCAGACTTAGATTTAAGGCCTCCATTTAAATGGTTAATGGACTAACTTTAGGTTTCATGTCCTGATTCCAAACTGCAGAAGGAAGAAGTGACTTTCCCAGCTTGCAAGCAGGGTCCATTCCTGTCGCAGTCATTGGCACCCTGGCCCAGCCCGTCTGGAGGGTTGGGTGTGTGGGTCATTTGTAGCCACAGGAGTTGATTCTCTAACCTGAGATGTGAGCGAACCATGGGTGACAGGTTGTGCACACAGAAGAGGACAGAGGCCAGGCCAACACTGTAGGTAAGTTCTGCATAGAATTTTTCATATGGTCTAGCTTTGAAAAATATTTACTTGTAATAAAAGAGTAGTATAAGAAAGATGGTAAGTGAAGACAAAGCATGAACCTTTGGGTAGGAAGGTAAAAATTATTGAGAAAAAAGAAGAAACAAAATGTAACAATGGAAAAAAAGACCAACATCTTTGTGACACCAGAGATACTTCACCAAGTAGATATTTTTCATCATGAAAATATTATATAGATACAGTGTGGCTATCTGTCTATCTATCTATCTATCTGGAGGATGGTACTGTTAAAGAAGACCTCTCCCACCCACACTGACTCAGGGTCTCATGGGGTTGAAAGGACCTGAGAAAAGGAGAAAATTTCCTTTGTCATCAACCATCTCAAGAGACTGAAACAGAAAATAGATGCACATAAGAGATAGAAAAGGTAGTTTGGCAGGTTCTTTTATGAGTCTTGAGGCTACTGTTACATTTTAGGAAAGTATAACTCCAGTGTTAGTGAAATGTATCTGTGGGGTACACTATTCCAGTTGACTTACATGCTACAAATTAAGTTTAAAATAGTAAATATCAAAAAATGTTCTAACTATTCTTTACCTGGTATGCAAAATTTGGTTTACACAAATCTCTAATGTCAGAGAGGCTAGAAGAGACTAGGCCTTATATAAGATCTCTGCCCTTTTGTACATGCTTTGCATTCAAATGAAATATATTTTATGGTACATAGCTTAGTTTCAAGCTCATAACTAAAATTTATTTTCTGATAAATATTTAATTATGGAGAATTTGTGTATATTTTTATTCTGTTTTTAAAAAAAGCCAATAAGAAGTTACTCAAGAGGAGTTCTATTTTGAACATGGCAACAAAAGTCTGCATTTTTCTTCTTCTCCTAGAAATTATTTAAAAGTAAAAAAAAAAGAAGCAAAAACCCTCAAGTTTTAGTAAACCAGAAAATAGATATAATTGCTAGATTCCAAAAACCTCCAAGAGACTAACCAGAAGTGGAGAAAAGAAAAAATAGGGTGGAATGAAGAAAGGGAGGGATCAGTGGCATCAGGTCTAAGAAATAGGTATTAAAAACACCATTGTTGAAAGAGAAGATCACACACCTGAGTGTAAAAATCTAGCAGCAGAAACAGACTGGCCCAGCTTCAGTCAAAGGAGCAGAGAAGGTAGCAGGAAGAGCCCTGGGTGCTGTGAAAACTAGAGCCTGGAAAAGCTCTCTGTCCTCCTCAGCTAATATGAACCTAATTCCAGGAAATTTGAGATATTACATGATGAGGTACAGAAGACATAGATAGAATATAATATTGGTGTAAGGAGAATGTAAGAAAAAAATGAAGAAAAGAGTAGCAGAGATTACTAGTAGATAAAGAACATTCATTGGAGAAATATTGCCCTGGAGAAGATAAAAACTGTGATTAAAAACTCTGGCTTAAATTAAAAATAAACTCCAAAACTTAGTGAATAGTTGCCTCTATGAGGAAGACCACAAAACAAGAAAAAATTCAAAAAAATCAAGGAAGAGACAGCATGACACAGGAGGAAATTAGGCATGAGCTGAGAGAAATATAATAAAACCGTTATAGAAATAAAAACAAGTAAAGGGCAGGATGGACACCATGGAAAACATAGTAGGGGACATAGAGGAAAGAAATGAAAAAAGTAAACAAAATAAAAGAAAAATTAAAATGTGTTAAAAGTGAAAAAGAGAGAGAAAATAAAAACCATAAAACACAAGGAAAGGCGATTCAACATATGCATAATTGGCATCTGCCAATCAAAACAGTAAGATGGAAAAAAAAATTTAAAGATAAACTTGAAGAAGTAAAATTAAGATTCCAGTTTATATCTAGAAAGATTATACCATATGCCAAGCAAGACCTTTCCTAAAATGGTTAACACTGAGGCATAGAATGGTGAAGTTATTGGAACTCACACATAAATGCAGGCACACTTCCTTTTATAGTGTTTTGCTTTATTGTGCTTCACAGATATTGCATTTTTTACAACTTGAAGGTTTGTTGCATCCCTGTGTCCAGTAAATCTATGGGCATAATTTTTCCAACAGCATTTGCTCACTTCATGTCTCTGTGTTACATTTTGGTAATTCTTGCAATATTTTAAACTTTTTCATTATTATTGTATTTGTTATGTTGATCTGTGGTCAGTGATCTCTGATGTTATTACTACAACTTGCTGAAGGCTCCTATGATGCTTACCATTTTTTAGCAGTAAAGTTTTTTTTTCCTTAGAGCATTTTTAAGCTTTATTAACTTCAGAACTATAAATGCTATAAGCTTACAAAAAATAATTACAGTGCTTATTTATATTTTTATATACCCATTTACTGTTGTAAATTTTATTTATTTAGTATTTTTTAATTGATGTATAGTTGCTGTACAATATTATATGTTACAAGTATACAATATAGTGATTCACAATTTTTAAAGGTTATACTCCATTTATAGTTATTATAAAATATTGGCTATATTCTCCATGTTGTGCAATATATATTTGTAGCTTATTTTATACCTAATAATTTGTACCTCTTACTCCCCTACTTCCCTTCTGCCTTCCCTCTCCACACTGGTAACCACAGTTTGGTCTCTATATCTGTGAGTTTGTTTCTTTTTTGTTATATTCACTAGTTTGTTGTATATTTTAGATTCCACATAGAAGTGATATCATACTGTATTTGTCTTTCTCTGTCTGACATATTTCACTTAGCATAATGCCCTCCAAGTACATCTATGTGGCTGAATAGTACTCCATTTTGTATATGTGTGTGTGTGTGTGTGTATATACATATATACATGTGTATACATGTGTATGTATATATATATATATCTCCTTTATCCATTCATCTGTTGATGGAAACTTAGGTTGCTTCCTTTTCTTGGCAATTGTAAATTGTGCTGCTATGAACATTGAGGTGCATGTATCTCTTCGAATTAGTGTTTTTGTTTTTGTTTTTTTTTGGATATATACCCAGGAGTGGAATTGCTGTGTCATAAGGTAACTCTATTTTTATTTTTTTGAGAAACCTCCATACTGTTCTCCATAGTGGCTGCACCAGTTTGCATTCCCACCAACAGTGTAGGAGGGTTCCTTTTTCTCCACACCCTCTCCAGCATCTATTATTTGTAGATTCTTTTGTGATGGCCATTCTGACAGGTGTGAGGTGATATCTTATTGTGGTTTTGATTTGCATTTCCCTGATGATTAGTGATGTTGAGCAACTTTTCATGTGCCTGTTGGCCATTTGCATTTCCTCCTTGAAAAAATGTCTATTCAGTTCTTCTGCCCATTTTTAAATTGGGTAATTTGTTTTTTGATGTTGAGGTATATGAGCTGTTTATATATGTTGGCTATTAACCTGTTATCATCAGGTCATATCATTTGCAAGTATTTTCTCCCATTCAATAGGTTGTTTTTTCGTTTTGTTGATGGTTTCCTTTGTTGTGCAAAAGCTTTTAAGTTTAATTAGGTCCCATTTGTTTATTTTTGCTTTTATTTCCTTTGCTTTAGGAGACAGATCCAAAAAAATATTGCTATGATTTATGTCAAAGAGTGTTCTGCCTATGTTTTCCTCTAGGAGTTTTATGGTATCTGATCTTACATAAGATGTATAAGGTTATGTCAAAAAAGGAACAATAACAAAAACACTAGAAGGAATAGATCAATGGAGGTAGATTGGTCCTAAAAGATTTGAATCACTTTTATAGAACCTTTCTAATTAAAATAGCATGGTACTGTTCTTCTACTAGCATCATGTAGACTAATGGAAATATAGTTAAAAAGACCTATACTTACAGATATTTAGTATAAACTAAAGTTGGTATCTCAAATAAGTGGAGGAAAATATGGACTATGCAATAAATATTATTGAGAAAATGAGGCTAGCCATCTGGAAAGAAAAAATTTGGATCTCCACCTCCCAGTGAACAGCTGGAAAAACTCTATGTAGGTCAAAGATTTAAATGTAATTAATGAAAATTGGAATTTATTTATAACCTAACAGTGGAAAAGAAGTTTCTAACCATAACTTAAAATCCAAAACCCATAAAAAAACAGTCTGACAAGTTGACTACTTTAGGGACAGTCATCAAAACCACAAAACATATACTTGGTCAAAACAAACAAACATAAAATGAACATAGTCACAATTCAAATGATTGAAGAAATGTTCCAATTTGTATCACATAAGGGACTGATTTCTTACTAAATAAAGAGATACCTCAGATTATGTGATTGAGTTTCCTCAACTCTATCAGATGGGCAAATTGAAAATTTGTTAATATTCTCTATTAGTAAGGCTGTGGGGATCAGGGAATCACATATACTGGAAATGTGGAAATATAAACTACAGGAGAGCAATTTATGAATATTGATCAAAGTTATCAATGCATACCCTTTGGCCTATCAATTCTACTTTTAAGGATGTGTCCTATGAATATATTCACATATTTTAAAATAGCATATGTACTGTATAATTCATTGCAATGTTATTTTTGACAGCAAAAAGTTTCTAAATTTTCACTAATATGGGTTGGTGAATTCCGGTCCCTTTTTTGTCTATAAACTACTACTATGAAACAATTTTTAAAAATAAGGGAATCCACTATGTAGTATAATAGAAATATCTCTGGTGTATACCGTTAGTTGAATAAACCAAGATGCAGCCCACTTTGGGTCACATGCTACCACTTGTGTTAAAAAGTTGGAAAATGAGACAATATTATAATTTTTGCCTATGTGGTCATAAAGTATGTCTGAAGGAGACACAAAAAAGTAACAAAAGTAGTTAACTGGTTGGAGGTGAGATGGATGGTAATTGGGCAGATGGGGAACAGAAGTGCCAGGGAGATTTCTCACTCTATTCTTTCACTTTTTATTTTGAATCACATGAATGTATTATCTTTTCAAAACTTCAGTATCTACTGTAAATATAAAAGCTATAATACTTCCTTGTATGTGTATGGGGGGAATAATTCTGAATGAACCAAAGTAAGAATCATTTACACCTTTGAAATATATTCTAGATCTTTTGACTCTTTAATTTTTTCTTTTTTTTTGCTATGGAAATTTCCAGTTGCTTCATTCTAAATATATATGTAAAGGATATTATTACTTTTTCCCACACACATTTTGACAGTTTTTGCCTGAAGTGTCCATTATTCCTGGGATATGCATTTTTTCCTTCATACATTAGCTTTTAACTAATTATGTTTGAGACCTTGATATCAATATTCTAATGGCAGTGGAAATTGCTCTTTTAAGTGATATGATAAGAGATGTGTTGTAACTGCATATTATTTATACTGTTTATAAATGGAATAGAATATGTGGTCAACATAGTCGTGGGTTGACTACAGACATATGAAATTTTAGAGACAAATTTATTTTTTGAGTCCACTGCTGGGTTGACATTATTTGGAGCAATGCCTAACCTAATAGAGAGTCTTCTTATGGCTGAGCTGAGGTTTTGTAGCAGCACCTGGAGTAATGAGATAGGAAATGGCAGACACACAGTCACACAGCTGGTCAACTTCTGATCCAGGGGAGACACAGGTGTGGCCAACCAATCACCATTTCATCAACCTGTGTGGAATTATCACTTCAGTCTAGGAAGTATTTTCTAATTGCCCTTTGTTCTTTTTTTTTTTTTTTTTTTTTTGATTGGTTGGTTATTTAAGATGTGTTATTTAGTATGCACGTTTGAGAATTTCCCAAATTTCCTGTTATTGATTTCTGAGTTCCATTGCGGTTGGAGAACATACTTTGTATGATTTCTGTACTTTCAAATTTACTGAGGCTTGTTTTGTATACACTGTGACAACAAAGAATCTAGCATTTCAAAGATATTTCTAAAATAAGTAGCTACGTATGACTGAATCTTATCAAATTGTAAATCCTTTAAAGACCAAACTGAAAATATTGAGTCTGGAAATATGGTATAAAATGGAAATCACACCACCTAAATTTAGGAGCATCTGAAAACATGAATGTAAGCAAGCTCCCATCCTTGCTGGATGGGTGTCTTCATAGACTGTTCGTTTCCCTGTTAGGTAAAATAATGAGAAGCACCATAGCTTCACATGTTCCATTGTTTTATCCCCACCCATGAGTCTTTTCTGTATGAAATAGCCCAGATCAGCTACTTTTGGTTGATTTATTCTCATGTCACAGATGATTGCTGTTATCTTTCCTCAGGTATTTGGGATTTTTATGACAGAGTATTCTACATGGAGAGATGGACTCTGTAGTGTTTGTAGCAGGGACATGATGTATTCACCAAATCCCCCTCTGTTTCTTCCTGGGCTGACTTCTAGACCAGTAGTTCTATAACTTTTGGTCTCAGGGTCACTTTACACATTGAAAACTTGTTGGTGACCCTAAAAATGATTTTATTGGTGTGTATTCTGTGTATTTATATTTACTGTATAAGGAATTAAACTGAGAAATTTAAAAATCTTTGTTAATTTATGTAAAAAAGAATAATAAATCTACCACATATTAATATAAATAATATTTCTCATGAAAAATAACTATATTTTCTATTACAAAAAATAGTTAGAAAAATGGTATTTTGTATGTATCTACAAAAGAGAAATAGACTCATGGACATGAGTACAGACCTGTGGTCGCCAAGGGGAATGGGGGATGGGGGAGAGAGGGGGAGGGATTGGGCATTTGGGGTTAGTAGATGCAAACTATTATATATAGAATGGATATACAGTGTTTCTACTGTATAGCACAGGGAACTATATTCAATATCCTGTGATAAAGCATAATGGAAATAATATAGAAAAGAATGTATATATATGTATAACTGAGTCACTTTGCTGTACAGCAGAAATTAACACAACATTGTAAATCAACTATACTTCAATAAAAAAAGAAATAAAATCTAAAAATCCAGAAAAAAAAAAAGAAAAATTATATTGTGTGTTTGCAAATCTCTTTGAGGTCTAACAGGACGATGCTGGATTCACACACCTGTTTTTAAATTCAATCTGTTGCAATATATTGTGTTTTTTTTTTAATATATTGTTTTGATTGAAGTATATAAGAAAGAAATATGACCTCACACAGACCTGTATGTAGTTGGAAAATGGACTAGCATTTTGAGTATTCTTATTGTAGATATTAACTGCAGTTATAATTACAGACTTTCTTCTTTGATTCTCTACAAAAACCAGGTGAGAAGTAATTTCTTTTTGGGGAGGGCCACACCATGCAGCTTGCTGGGTCTCATTTCCCCAACCAGGGATTGAACCCGGGCCACGGCATTGAAAGCTCAGAATCCTAACCACTAGGCGACCAGGGAATTCCCAAGAATTCTTAAAGTTAGTTGCAAAGAACTTTACATACACTGTTGCATTTATCTAGCTTGGACTCTGAATGTATCTTTTACCCGTGCATGATTTTTGTAACATGAAGTGTCAGTCATTTGTAAAATATGAGTTCACTGGCTTGTGCAAATCTGCCTTCAACTGTTAGAAATGTAAAAGCATGAGGCACTTACATTCTCACAAACTATGAGTCAACCATGGAAACTGGGCAGCCAGGAAAGAAAGCAAAGTCTAGAATGACGAGTCAGATGTGGCCTTACAGGGTAAAAGAAAGGGGGAACCTCTAAATTGGTGGAGCCATGGGACGTGAAAAATAATGGACCATGGAGATCCTTCCCCAGAACAAAATCAGAGCTAATCAGGGAAATCCTCTTAACCCATCAGGACCTGGGAAAACTCTGGACCTGTGAGAGTTCTTTGTCCAGGTTCTGAGGGAGGGTGGACAGAGGCTGTCCCTTCCCTGCCCTCCTGGTACAGCATGTGTGTGTGACGATCACATGACCATCTTTGTTGACAGGTCACCAGCCCACGAAGAGCCCATCTGCACCTGAAGGTGAACACCATGTATCACGCAGATGCTTTGAAATTTCAGCTGGTTTTGGTATTTAGGTAGGAACTGAAGTATTGGGTTGGCCAAAAGTTCGTTTGGGTTTCTCCAAAGGAAATTTTCGGCCAACCCAACACTTTCTTTGGGGTAAGAGCAAGTGTCCCTTTGTTTGAGAGAAAGAATGAAATGGATGTTTGGGCACAAGAAGGGAAGACTAGAGCAGAGACCCCCAGGGATTCCTCACCATCTCATTTCCCCTGAGTGCAGAGCTGGGCTCCACTTCTGAGCACTCCTGTGGTTAAGTGGGACTGAAGTGCTGACCACCTGGCAGTGTTGTCATGCAAACAGAGACATTAATACTGGCTTAACTGAGTGAAAATGGTATTGTTATGTTAAATAACAGATTTATCTACTGTTACCATTGTTGTAACACTAGCCTTATTTAGCTACTGTTGTTAACACAATGGATTCCACATTTAAAGCTTACAATCTACTTATTTCATACATGAAATAATTTCTGTGAGCCAGTCAGTGGCTGAGTTAAGAGCAGTTCAGTGAAAAATATCATGTGGAAGTGGCATTTTACATCAAATTTAATAATTAATGCCTAGTCAGTCATCTGAAATCACCAATTGAATAATATTTAGGGTTTGATGAAAATCTTTCATTTGAAAATATTTCAGAAGATAAAATAAGGTGATAGAGTGATTTTTATCTATTCTCAATTTGACTAGAGAGTATTTTATGTGTCAAACAAATAGGTAGAAACAAAGAGAATGTATTGAAAGGAAGGCCTTAATTAACTAAATAAATTGGATTTGGAAGCAATTAAAGAGTAGAATTTAGCTTGAAGAAAAGTTAATCAGTGATAATTAAGATAAAATTAAGAAACATAGTGGATCAAAACAATTTTAGAAAATATAATGAAATAGAAAATAGTTTAATGTAACTTCATCTAAGAAAGAAAGTCCTGATGAAAACAGAGAAAACAAACAAAAATATTTTATGAAAGTTAAACTAGAAAAAAATTTTATTTATCCATAAGTAAAGAAATAAACAAACCTCTAGAATTACCTAATAAGAGAATGGATCAATTTTTGCAACAAATGCAAAAAATTATATATAATTAAGAAGCATGACGTTTAAACAGTAAAATGGATAAAGGAACTGTGATATGTCCATGGAATGGAAAATCATTAAGTGGTAAATAAAGTATGAATTGTTCTCCAAGTATCATTGAGGGAAAGAAGCCAGATATAAAGAAATATTTATAATTTTATTTACATGAAGACACCATATTTATGACCAGAGAATTTCTTTATTTTTCAATTTTTATATGTGAATACATTTTACCATTTCTAATACTAATGCCCTCAATCGATGGCCTGTACTGATACTATTGCCTATTATCAAAACATCCTTACTAAAAAAAAAAAAAAAATCATTTCTGGTTTGATTTTTTTCTCCTTCTGAACTTCTCAAAAGAGACGTAGCACAATGAAAGCACTGGAGAGGTCAGGAGGATTTAAGTACTAGACCTCCCTCTGCTACCCTAGCAAGGTATAATCTTGGGGAAATCATGTAGTTTCTTTTGGGATCAATTTCCTCATTTGCGCACCAGAGAGTGGTCTATGGACTAGAAGCAAGGGCATCTGACTCTTACATCAACATAACTGCAGTGATATAATTTTACCTAAACAACAATGACACCGTTTTCTTCCCTAATTAGAAAGACAATATCCGGGCACTTCACTACATGAGTATAACTGCTTGAAAACTTTGGATACATGGAAAATATTCTCCGGAGCACATTATGATGTAACCACACTCTACCAATAACAAGAGAATGTAAACATCGAGCAGGTAATTCCAATAGCACACATTTGTAAATAGAAACCAGAGTTAACTTTATGGGTGATGGTCTTTTCCATAATAAAATGTACATATTACTAAAGCAAATAGGAATTGTAACAGCTGCAAACTCGGGGCTTGCCAATTTGGCAGTTGTTTGGAGACAATGCAAGTTATTAGCACTTGTACTGTGCTTGGAAGCCATTTCTGTAAGAAAAAAAAAAATAGGAAGCAATTTTATCCTAACATGGATTTTAAAGCAAGCACATTGTCTTGGAGGGCACAAAGGGCAGAGATTTACATCAAACTGACACTTTGGACAAAGAGCATTTTGGGGTAATTGAGTGTCACTTGCCTCTTGTAACTGTGACCATGCTTTGACCTTGAAGAGACAAAAGGAAACTTTCTCTCCTAACAAAATTGGGTATATAAGTGTGTGGGTTGGATAAGCAAAAACTAAAAACTCAAAAAGAGAGAATTCCTCTAACATTGGATGAATTATGTGGTTCTTGTATACAATTTTGAAACTGTAGAAGTTACAAAGAAAAAAATGCCAACCAAATTCCCCTTTCTTAGAGATAAAAAGTTACGATTTATTTTTATAAGATTGAAATCATTTAGCATATTAATTCTCCATCCTGCTTGCTTTTCACTTAACATTCTATCATATGAATTACTCTACATCATTACTTGCTTTTAAAAATAAAGTTAATTACATTTTGTGACTGTAATTTATGGGTCTACTATACTGTATTTAACCATTATTTTATATTGGAGATTCCCCCTTTTTGCTCTTATTTACAGAAGTGTGGTGACAATATAAATCTCTGCCTGTACTTCTGATAATTTGCTGAACATTTTTGCTAGAAGCAGATGAAACTATTGCTCCACAGGGTGTGTTAATTTTAATGTCTTGAAACATAATTTGAAACGGTTTTCCAGAAAATATTTTACAAATTTTGTGTTCACAGCAGATGATGTGAATTTTTAACTTTATTCAATATTAAATCAGTATGGATTCATACCACTGATTGATTGTAAGATTCTTTAACACTCTGACCTTAACACAGGCTGGTGGGAATTCTTTCTTGTCTTCAGATTTCCCTTGACTACCCGAGGAGGAAGCACTCATGGGTGTGTCTGAGGGTAAACAGGGTTTACTAGTCAAAGCAGCTTTGAGAACAGGGAGTTGCTGGAAGTAATGGAGACTGTTTCTTGGGAGAGCAGATAATTAGAATCTATTTGTCTACATGGTAAAATATTTATTTCTCCAGAGATATTTCAAAGAAAGCAACGGACACCTTTTTCTAGTGAGTCCATAATGCATGCTCCTTACAGTAGAGGGATATACCATATAATGCTTAAAATATCAATAACGTGATTACATGACAGTAAGAGAGAAATCCTTCCCTTCCTTCTGCAGGCCCTTCTCTGGGTTTGTCATATGACCTGGTTTCTGTTTCATATGGTAGTTATTTCTGTAAGGATTTTTGTCTTCTCTAATTGACTGTGTCCTCTTATAAGTCTAGCATCTGGACCCATGTATGGAACATTGGAAACACTAACAGAAGGAATGAATACATCAACTGAATGCTTATAAGAGTTTTACCAGTGAGGATGTAGCTACCAGATTTAGTTCCAGGACTGTTAAGCAGTTTATTAAGTCCTAGGTTCCCTTCTCTCAAGCTATTTGAAGAGTTGAGCACTATCTAATTCATATTCTATTTTTTTTCCAACCATATTTGGTGTCAAATTGATGAAGGCATCAACCTATAAATCTATAAAGTGGTTTCAAGGCTTGGGATTCAAAGACTAATGTCAAAACAAATAAAGTAGAAACACAATCATAAGGCTGATAACTTTTAAATTTTACCAAAATATAATTAATTATAATAAATCAATATATGCTGTCACTTTTATTTCATAGAAATCATTTTAGCATCCCCAAATAGGAAGGGTTTATCTCTTCTTCCTCATATGTTTTCTTTCTACCTAAGAGTCATCACTCTGAACCCTTTGTTTCATATTCTTCTTGGAGATGATTCTATATCTAACAAGTATTTATTTGTTTATTGATTGATTTTTGTTCGTTTGTTTGCTTTAAAAAATGTTAGTTTTTTCAGTGGCAATAGCCAATTGGAAGCCTATTTATTCTTTAACTCCAATTTTGTTTTCTTTAAATTCAGAAGTAACTTACTAATTTACTATTTCAAGCAGCCCTCCTACCTTCTCCCTTAAATATTTTCCATCAACACCTGCTGTATTTTGCCAAGGAAATTGTTCCAGTGTGTATCTCCAGGCCCTTGCTCTGCTCATTTTACCCAAAAATGCAAAACATAATTCCACTGTGCATCCTAAGGTCTCCAATTGTCAAAAATAAGGAAGAAAATCTTCAAGATAGCTAGTTATGTTGAATTTAAAAATTCATGCAAACACAGTTTCGTTGGGGCGGGAATCCACTCCTATGGTCCATGAATCCTTGTAATTCATCCTCCTTCTCATCTTCACATTATGATTTGAACAAAGAACATTCATTCTAACTGAAAAATAATTTCATGATATTGATAAAATAGCCTTTGTTCTCACTGGGCTGAGGACCATCCATGCGTTGGCGTGGGCTGGCTTCTGGGCACTGGAGACAGGAATAGGTGCTTCTCAGGCTGAGATTCCTTACAAGCATCTGTTCTGTGTGTCCTCAGACAATGAGGGAATTACTGTCACATCGAACTGGTAGAGCTTGAGCCTGTGTCTGCTTGTTCTGCAACTGTTTAATGAGAAATTTCTGAAATATCTTTCTGTAATTCTGAAATTCCAAATAATCTTTCACAGGTTTATAAAATAAACATATGCTACAGTTTATAATACAGAGTCATGGTTTGTTTCCCTTTTCCTTCCCAAATGCTTTCTTTCAACGAGTGGGTCATAATTTTGAACCCATTTTAACTTTGATTGACTGCTTGAGTGAGTTTGCACATATACAGTGAAATAGAAAAGTCTCCCCTTCTTATCCAGCAAGCAGGCTGGTGCCAGAGTGCATAGCTTAGTAAGGGAAGGTGGGCTGGCATTCAGCCCCAGTCTGCCCCACTGGGTGACCCTCTTTGTTCAGATCACAATCACAGCAACTACAGGTCAACCTCGCTTCAGACTGTGACAGATGAGGAACGGGCCTTCCTCTCACCAGCCCTCTGGTCCTCGTCTGAACTTATTTCTGACTGTCCCTCCCAGGCGTGGGTCTGCTGAGCCTTGGTGACCTTTGTCCACCCAGCTTAGGTATAAGTCTTCCTGCCAGGATTAGGAGAAACCAGTCCTTCAAGATAATTTCAACATAACGCATCCCCTATTTTTGATGTTGGAATATCTGAGTCCACATTGACAACTCAAAGAAACACTAACAAGTGCAAGATGTTGAGTCCAGAGCCCTCCTGGAGTATGACTTCCAGGAGGTACTTTGTACTGAATCGAACTCTGCTCTATGTCAGGCTAGCCAACTGATTAACGGATCTTGTCAGGTTTATGGTCTGGGTGTCAGAATTAAAGTCTTTTCTGTTGTTGCTCAAGCTTAATTTACAACTCATGACCTGAGGCTGCTGCATTGGGTGAGCGTCTATTAGCAAGAGATGAGCAGACTTAAAAATAAGCCATCCTTGTGAAGTATGAAACTTTTTCTGATCTGGCCCCAAACCTAATTATGCAGAGTAATATGATTGACAATTGAAGGGAGTGAAACACCGAAACTGGCATGTGGTTGGAGACCAGTGGATCCTGAAAACAACCTTTACAAGTATGTGACTAGTTTAAATAGTAAGATGCTTACCATTCACAATTCTGTAAGTTTCAGGTAGTGAGGAAACACAATGTACTGTGTAATTTTCCATAGTCTTTGCTTGGGTGGCCTCAAAGTGTTTATTTTCCAACGTTACAACAATCTCATGGATGCCCCAAATAATGGGGCCATTTACTGTGCACTGATTTGCCAGGTGCTCTTGTAAAGCCTTTTTGTGTATTGGCTCATTGAAGAAATTCAGTTCAGCCAGGACACTGGAAAATTGAGGTCTGAGGCCCTTTTTTCTATCTTTCAGGATCTTCATGATGATATTTCTCATCTCTGCTTTTCCCTATTCCCAGAAAACTGGAAACTGAGAATCTGAAGCCCCCTCTTTTGTAACGTTCAGGGGCTGTGTGGTGTCTGTCACATCTGCCCCTCAGTAACCCTCCTCCTGCCCCCTTTCCTCTATTTGCACGTGGTCAGTTTGACCTGCCCGGACTTAACGTCTAGGAGATTTCAGCACATCTGACCTGAAGCAGCAGTCTGGCCGACTTAGCTCTCTCTATGGATTGGCCTTTCTGTGTCAGACGTTGTCCCTGAGTGCTGGTGGCTGTGGCAATATAGGATATAGACCTGGATCGTGAGGACAGACATTACCAGACATCATCCCAAAGTGATTTCAGGCTTTGGGAATGGGCTGCCAGGTGCCCTAAACCACAACATGACCTGCTGAAGAACTGGAACAGGGAGGTGGGCCTGACCAGGTGTCCCGGTTTGTCCAGGACTTTCTCAGTTCCAGCACTGATAGGACCTAGAAAACCCATCATTCCTGGGCAAACCCGGACTTCTGGTCATCCTCAGTTACTCTATAGGTTTTCCATGACAGGGGGCTCTGTCTCCTTCATCTTGAATATTTGTAAGGAGCAAGGCACTAGGACAGAGGACATGCTCAGTAAATGTTTTCTGAATGAAGGAATGAATGGATTATTTGCAAAAGGATGAACATCAGCCAGGAACAAACAAACACAAACAAGATTCAAGCTGCTGATTATAGCGGGGGTTTCCCTGCAGCCCTCCCGGAGCTGAAGCTTTAACCTAGAAGCTTGCATCCCAATGCTAATGACTAGATGGCCGTACCCGATTCCCAGGGAAGAGAGAAGTAATGCTGAGTAAGCTGCCCACTTTGTATCTATTGCATTTTAAGTAGGCAGCAGAGACCAGGGCAGGATGCTCCGAGGACACAGCTAAACCAGCTTCTAGCTCTGAGCTGGCTCTATTACTCACTTCTTGCCTTGCTGTTGATTTCATTTACTTTACTTCCAGATTTGTGGCGGTATAATTTCCACAGAGAGTTTACTATTCAGCAATGGTCCTTGTAACCATAAAAATCTCATCGTCAGTCTTCCCAGCATTCCAGCTTGGGCTGTGGATCTGAACATGGAGTATTATTGGGGGTGGGGTGGGCATTGCAAGGGATTCTTTATGATGCTTGGACCCATCTGCACACCAGTTGTTTCATTTCAACCATTTGCCAGATGAACAAACATCTACTTGGCCCTGTTCTGCTAAAATGGAGAGATTTTTTCCAGCTTGGGAAGTTTTTACAGAACAGTCTTTTCCAGCTTGGGAAGTCTTTATAGAACAGTCCATGGAGAGGTAATAATTGAACCAGTAGTTTCCCACTTGGCTTTCATGGGTGGAACTTTTAGATATTAAAGATGCGTGTCTCCACCTCATAGTTACTGATCTGGGGGTGGTAATGGGCCATGAACGAGGACTGGGGGTACTCAGATGCCCTTCAGGAGTGCAAACATGGGTTGGAACACGGGGAGAAGAGGGCAGGAGAGTCCAGGCAGAGGGCTCCAGTGGGAATTCAAGGACATCCATGGCCGTTGGCTAGTGTTTGGTGTGGGTGCACACAAGGGGAAGTTATAGAGGAGAAGGAAGCGTATGTTGGGGCCACACTGTGGTCACTCAGAAGGCTGTGCAAAGGGGTGTGAGTGACTGTTCATGGGCTTTGATCAGGAAGCTAAGATGTTAGATCTCAACTTTGGAAAGTCTCACCTGGAAGCAGAGAGCCCGTGTCTAGAGGCTACAGAAACGTTAGAGATGAGGCATGAAGACAGCTTTAGTTAGGTCTCACTGTGGGATGGGAGCAGGGAAAAGGCATCTCTCTGCAAAGACAGTTTGAGGCTCTTACTTGGTCATTCCTGTGTGCTCAGCCCTCAGCAGGCACTAGGCTGGAGGCTGAGGTGTATACACAAATTACCATGTATGTGGTGGCTTAAAACACACAAATGTCTTTTCTTGTATTTGTGGAGGTTAGGAGTCTGAAATAGCTCTGACCTGGTTAAAATCAAGGCGTTACAGGGCTGCTTTCCTTCTGGGGGTTCTAGGGAAGCATTTGTAGCCTTACTTCTCCAGCTTCGAGAGGCTAACTCTATCTTCAAGCCAGCGATGGCGGGGTGAGTCCTTCTCACTCTGCATCACTCTGACACTGACACTTCTGTCTATCCCCTTCCCACTTCAAGGATCCTTGAGATTACATTGGCACTGCCAGGATAATACAGGATCATCTCCTCATCTTAAAGTCAGCTGATAGGCAACATTAATTCCATCTCTGACCTTACTTCATCCTTTGCCAGGTAACATCATATATTCACAGGTTCTGGACATTAGGAAGTGGTCATCTTTGTGGGGCATGATTCTGCCTCCCAAGTACTGGACTGAATGGAGCCAGATAGACAGAGAAACAAATAAGTGACATGCGTGCATGTCTGTGTATGTGTATCTGTACACATGCATAGTTGCACATTGAGGAATGTGACCATTGACAGTAGCAGGGAAAATGCTGTGATGGAGGAAATAAATGGGAGACACAGAGACAGTGTAGTGGAAGAGGAGACATCCATGCCCAGTACTGGAGTGGAGCAGGACCTTCACCCTCACATCAACTCATGGAGCACAGCTTGGCAACCAGCCCTTTCTGGGTGAGACCTTTGGGGAAGCAACTTAGACTCTTTGCTCCTCCAGTTTCTCATCTCCTGGGAAAGAGAATAATGATTTATCTTTAATGACTGTTTTGAAGATTGAATGATGTAACAGTTTTTACAAAACATCTAGTGACACTGTTAATTCCCCAAGCCTAGAACTTCTGAACAGAGAAGGTCCTCAATACATTCTTTTTGAAAGAAAGGATTCATAATGATTTTTGTACTGGTTCAACAGGGCTCTTAGTTTTCGGAAGTATTTTCAGATGGATTTTCATATTCTGCCTTTTTTTTTTTTTTGGCCCTGGGGACATCACACCCATTAAAACAATGTTTCAGAGAGATAGAAGACACACCTGTTCAATCAATACACTTGTTTCTCCAG
Organism: Balaenoptera borealis; assembly: GCF_965194805.1. NCBI lineage: Eukaryota > Metazoa > Chordata > Mammalia > Artiodactyla > Balaenopteridae > Balaenoptera > Balaenoptera borealis. The sequence goes on along the minus strand of NC_138864.1, from coordinate 5,622,165 downwards.
TTGGACTGTCAAATAGATTTTTTTGTTTATTTGAGCCCATATCAAGATAATAAGGTTTGTAAGTCAGGCTTTGTGGGGACATACCCACAAAGAGCTATGTTGAAAGCAGGAGGGAGAAAGAGGGAGAATTTCTTGGGGCTTTTTATCATACCAAGAATCTGCTCAATACTCTGTAATAACCTAAATGGGAGAAGAGTTTGAAAAAGAATAGATAGATGTATGTGTATAACTGAATCGCTTTGCTGTACACCTGAAACATTGTTAATTAACTATACATAATTAACTATACTAAACGTTGTTAATTAACTATATTAACTATAACTAACAATTAACATTGTTAACTATACTCCAATATAAAATAAAAATTTAAAAAATATATAAAAACAAAACAAAACAAAAAAAGAATCAAAGCTGGAGGATGTGGGTTGCAGTGCCCTTTCCAGAAATGAAGAATGGATGCTTTGCACCCGTGCTTACAGGAATGAGCCTTGTTGCCTTAGAGGAGGAAGAGGAGGATGCAGTACAGACAATGAGACCCTCCAAGCCAACCCCTTCAAGCCTTGCAAGACGGTGGAGGGAAAGAAGATGGAAGTCACTTCTGAAAGCCTTGTTTCCTCCACTGTCTCATTAGGAGTTTAGCCAACTTTGGTTCGAGTGCACTTTGCACATTTAGGTCAGTGGTTCTCAAACTTTCATGTACATCAGAATCTCCCTGAACAGGCTCCAAAGTCTTTAAAACACAGATCGCTATGCCCCACATAGAGTTTCTGACTTGATGGGTCTGGGTTGGGCACAGGAACTTGCTCTTCTGACAGTATCTCAGGTGGCACTGGTGCTGGTGGTCTGGCGACCATACTTTGAGAACCATTGCTCTGGGGGCAACTGCTGCCCCTGTGAGTCAAGGTCCATTAGTAGTTGTGGCAGCAGGTGACAAAAGATTCTGTGGCATCACTTCAGATACCCTTGGATTTCTGTGTCTGGCAAAGCACCTGGAAAGTCCCAGGTGCTCAATTAGAAATGATGAGAATACAGTGGACCAGCCAACCTTGGGGTTAGAATTCAGATGACCCTACAGGGAGAGAGTTTGAGGATGGATACTTCAGGCAGGCCCTCCAAGAATGAACACTGCTCCGTTGAAGGAGCAGGAATATAAACGATGGGATATTTTGATATTTTAACTAAAAAATCGAAGATTTAGCTAAGAAAAGTGTTTCCATTTTTGTAAATTAGCCTAGGTTCCTTGGTAGGTAGTTAAATTTATTGTACTCTATATTTTACTTACACTTTTGTAGATAGGAAATTATGTGGACAATGGATTATAAATTAAATTTAAAAACTGAGATTTTTTTCTCTGCACATAATTTGAGTAGAATATGTATAAATTGGGGATCTTACTGCTTTTGTTTACTTGTTCATTATCTGCTTCTGCTCCTTTGATTGTAAGCTCTTTGAGGACAGGGGCTGTGCTTGTCTTGCTCATCTTAGTGATTTGCCATGATTGGTGCTATGTGCTCAACAGATATTTGATAAATGAATAAATAAATCAAAGAAGGATCGAAGTGTGATAGCAATAGCCGACAATGATATGAAGGGTTATAAAAAATAGTACACAGACATTAAATTATTTTCCAGTATATTCAAAGTTGTATAGACATGTTTATATTTTAATGTTAAAACTCGGAATTTGATGTTTCCAATATGCAAAGGAACTAATCTGAGAAGGAGGTCCGTGGGTCATGTTTATTTTCTTCTTTATCTTTCTCTGCTTTTACTAAATTCACCAATTTAGTGTTGGCACAGGCTCTTGGATGAAAAAAAAAAGCCCTATGCAAGTAAGCATACATGAATATTAGCCAACATGCTCATATTAAAGAAACAGTATTGTAAAATGAAAGTTATTTCTTTAAGGAAAGTGGCCATGAGAGCTGCAATGATCAGAGCACGGGGAAGTGGGGATGTAATTTAAAGGACCCAGCAAACTGTGGCTGCATAATACAAGCAGATGCCAGTGCTGGGAAATAAGAGTTCCAAGTGCTGCTCCTGTCACCCAAAGAGCCCTGCTTGCTGCAGCCCTGGTCTGGCAGGAGGTAGGAAGCTGATGACAAAGGTGGATGTCCAGGGTAATGGGAGAAGATTGCCTCATCGAAGGTCATGGTGTTTCCATTTCGAACACAGCAGGTGTTCTCTCTACAGGTGGTGCAGAAGATAATGGAAAATGGAAGCTCTTTAGGGACATGGTCTTGCTATCCTCTCTTTTATCACATAGGCCATGGGTATGTTGGGGATATAAATATGGATGTAGACATAGATATAGATGTACAAGGAGATGCTGTTGTAGAAATGTAGATGGGGAAGGGGTGGGGATGGGGATGGAGATGGAGATGGGGATGAGATGGGGATGAGGATGGAGATGGAGATGAGATGGGGATGGGGATGGAGATGGAGATGGGGATGAGATGGAGATGGGGATGGGGACGGAGATGAGATGAGGATGGGGAAGGGGTTGGGATGGAGATGGAGATGGAGATGGGGATGAGATGGAGATGGGGATGGGGATGGAGATGAGATGGGGATGAGATGGAGATGGGGATGGGGATGGAGATGAGATGGGGATGAGATGGAGATGGGGATGGGGATGGAGATGGGGATTCGAATGACAGTGGGGATGTCAATGGAGATGAGATGGAGATGAAGATGTAGGTGTAGGTGTGGATGTGTATGTTGATGTAGATGAAGATGTGGATACAAATACAGATGTACTGTAGATGCGTATAAAGATAGATAACTCAGAACCTATCTTGTACCCCTTTCTCCAGCCTACTGTTCCTCCTCTTATCCCTCATGCATTTTATATATATATATATTCTGTTTTGTGCATACATGTATGCTGCTTCACGTCCCCTGGCCTTTTCTTATGTTGTTTCTTCCATCTGGAAAACTCTTCTCTTCCTCTACATACCAACTTCAAGAATTAGCCCAGGAGTCACACTTTAGGGAAACTTTTCTATACTCATAGGGCAGATGGTCTGTGCCCTGTACAAATCCCAGCCCCTGCATTTTTCTCTGCCTTGGCATTTATCACACAGCGGGAATTATTGCCTTTTTGGTTAGGAGTGGGGTTGGTGGGAGGAGGGCGAGCATAATAAAACAGTTTTCAAATTGGGTCCAGATTTCTCCGAGAGATTGCTAACTTACACCTGATCACAGCTGGGAGATTTTAGTGCCAACATATGGGTTTGTGCTCATAATTGCGTTGGTGCCAAGGAATGATTCTTTCACTGTCACTGGCTAATGGGAAAGTACTAGGGTGAATTAACTCATGAGAGATGTGCTTTCATCTAGAGGAGGCCAGATGGCACCGTGGCACACGTGCTAATGAAGTTTCACAGTCGCTCAAATATAGAGGCAAATGGTGGGAGACATGAGTCATTACAGACGTGGGGCCCGCAGACTCAGGGATGCAATTCACTGCTGTGAAACCGCACCCTCTACCTCGTTCACTTATTATTCTATTTAAATTATATTGGTTTTGTGGTTTGTATGTTATTTGTAGGTGTTTTCCATATTTGCATGAGAGCTAAAGGAATTTATACTTGGCCTTACTGTCTTTAGATGGTTAATATTACAACAAAATGAGTTGTGAGGAGGCTGTCTGAGCCCTTCCCCTCCCCCATAAAAGAAGTTTTGGAGACACAGCACAAATTCCTCCTTCTCCACCTGCTGTACAGGTGACCTTGGGAAAATTTCTTAAACTTTTTAAACCTCAGTGTCTTCTTTGGAAAATGGGGCTAATCCTGGTTCCCACTTTATATACTTTTTAAAATAAGATTAAATGAGATAATCAATATAAAATGTTTAGTACAGTGAGTTACATGGTTACAAACTAAATCCATGTTAATGTTAATATTATTAGGCAATGTGAAAGCTACTGCTAAGTCTTAGGCAACTCTGTCCCTGAAGAAAGTCATGTGCTTGAAATATACATAGTGTAAAAATGTTCATTAAAATAAATTCCTTTTCTCTTCTGTAGTTTTGCAAAACTAGGCTTCTTGCACAAAGGTTTAGTGGTTCTTAAGTCAGTCCTGAATGAATCAGAAAATATGTTGAATGGCTCTGTATTTCAACAATTGCCCTTTTAATGAGGCTACCAGCCCCACCTGGAATAGGTAGCCTATGACTCCTGGAACCCCACATGGATTTCAGAATTCCTTTCACTGTCAAGCAAACCAGGGTCCTTTTGTTTTATAAAGTGATTCTTTCACTTTATTTATTTTTTTTACTTTTTGTTTTTGTTTTTCTTTAATTTTTTATTTTATATTATAGTTAATTAACAATGTTGTGTTAGTTTCAGGTGTACAGCTAAGTGATTCAGTTATACATATACATATATATATTCTTTTTCAGATTCTTTCCCATATAGGTTATTACAGAGTATTAAGTAGAGTTCCCTGTGCTATACAGTAGGTCTTTGTTGTTTATCTATTTTATGTATAGCAGTGTGTATATGTCAATCCCAGCCTCCTAATTTGTCCCTCTCCCTCTGTCCCTCCCCCTTGGCAACCATAAGTCTGTTCTCTATGTCTGTAAGTCTGTTTCTGTTTTGTAGATAAGTTTATTTGTGTCATATTTTAGATTCCACATAAAAGTGATATCATATGATATTTGTCTTTCTCTGTCTGGCTTACTTCACTCAGTATGATCACCTCTAGGTACACCCTGTTGCTGCCAATGGCATAGAAATGGGAACCCAGTGCCTCTCTAAATCCTAGGTGGACTTACACCCATCCCCACCCCCGTTCTTTGTGTCGACTCAATGGTTTTCAATTGTACAGACATTTCTGTTACTCCTCATGTCCATCCACTGGGCCCGCAAGCTCCTACTCACAGAGGGCCCTCCTCCAGGGGAGCTTTCCTAACTTTATCCTGGTTCAGTGGACAGATATCCAGGAGAGGAACATATTCCCACAAGACTCTTTGTTATGTTCTGATGCTTGGATCCCCTCTACTGTATCTACTTTTGCCTGAATGACAGCTGGACTGGTTCAGACCTGGAGGTTCTACGCCCCCTGGGGATTTCTGAGGTCGTCATTAGACCCTGATCAGACATCTAAAATATATCCTCATTCCAGGGCACCTCTTCGGTCAGACTCTAATTTCCCTTTCTCTTCAGCTGCCTGAAGTTGCCTTTAATGTGAAAATGACTTGCCCTAAAGTCGTAAAAGAGTAAAGCTCCTCACAGATCAGGGCAGTGTGGGCAATCACACAGGGTTAGGAGCCTGGAAGTGGCCCTATTCTTTCAGGGGGAGACGCAGAGGCAATGTCTCTGTGACAGGCTCATTACCAGTGCAGACGATCGATAGAAAGGAGGCACAGACCTGAACAGACATCTTAAAAAATGAAAACGTGATGCAGTAAACCCACACAGAGATGTTTAACAGCATGACTGAAGAGGGAGATGAAAATAAGGACCCGGTGAGGCCGTTTTGCACCCCCATTCTCTAGGCACAGAAAAGCCGCAGATGCCAACTCTGGAGAAGATGCAGAACCACAAGGCTCTCATCCACTGCTGCTGGATGGAATCTTGGTGCAATGTCTCTGGGAAACTGGTGGGCCTTATTTCCTAAAGTAAAATATTTGCACACTTTGTAACTATTGCAGTTTCACTTGTTGGAACATACTTGAGAGAAACATTTACTGAAGAAAGCCAAGAATGTTCATTGCATCCCTGCTCAGGATGGCAAACTTGGGAACAATCCAGGGCACCTTGACTGGAAAATGGACTGGTCAGCTCTGTGTATTCCCGCAATGGAATATTTGCTGCCATTCAAACAAGCAAATGACAGCAGCATGTGAAACTAAGGGTGAATCCTGCAACATCATAGTAACTGAAAAATCCCCCAGATTATATATGACTTGATACCAAGTATATAAAATTTAAATAATATAGATTAATATAGTTTGTGTATACATATATATATGGGTGTATATATATAGATATATATACACAGATCTTCCTCGACTTACGATGGGGTTATGTCTGACAAACCCATCGTAAATTGAAAATATTGTAAGTTGAAAATGCCTTTAATATAGCTAACCTACCAAACATCCTAGCTCAGCCTAATCTACCTTAAACGTGCTTAGAATACTTACATTAGCCTACGGTTGGGCAAAATCGTCTAACGCAAGCTTATTTTATAAGAAAATGTTGAATATCTCATGTAGTTTATTAAATATTGGGCTGAAAGTGGAAAACAGCATGGTTGTCTGGGTCCAGCATGGTTGCAAGTGTCTGGTTTGTAAGTGGGATCTTGTTTCTGGAGAGTGTCTTGAGGGTAACAGAGTTCCAACCGGCAGACCAAGCACAGCCATAGGGGGCTGGGGAACAGCAGGGACATCTGGCTTCAAGTAGAATGGCATGAGCTTGGGGACAGGACTCCTGTCATGGGACTGAAGGGGTCAGGTCTGCAGGGGGCAGCACAGGACCCAGCAGTGGAGTCTAGGCAATGGTCAAGAGGGGAGCCTAGGGCAGGAGCAATGGTCATGTTTCATGTGAACTCATGAGAAACAAGGGAAGGTTGAAGGTCCAGTCGTGCAAAGGAGGGGAGGAGGGGGCCGGACTGGGTGTGAGAGGGTGTGAGCAGGGGACATAGAACTCGCTGGGAGCTGGATGCACTGCTTTCGAGTCCAGGACCTGAGGTCTAACCCCTGTTCTACTAGTTACACTGTGTGGCCTGCAGTGAATAAATTAAACTCTGTGTCCCACCATTTCCCTTCCTAGAAGATATATAACATAAAATAGGATATATGTATAATATGATATATGACAGACAATATAATTTATATATTTTAAATAAAGTAACACAACACCATAGAAATTCCCTCTTTGGATTACCATGAACATTGCAAGAGTTACCACTTGCAAAGCACTTACACAGAACCTGCATTAGACACAGGAAGTGCTGAATAAATGTTAGAAATTCTTTTTAAACATTTTTTATTTAAGTATAGTTTATGTACAATGTTGTTAGTTTCTGGTGTACAGCAAAGTGACTCACTTATATATACATATACATTCTTTTTCATATTCTTTTCCATTATGGTTTATCACAGGATATTGAATATAGTTCCCTGTGCTATACATATATAGTAGGTCCTTGTTGTTTATCTATATCATATATAGTGGTGTGTCTATGTTAATGTTAGAATTACTATAAACTCTAAGTCATTCTTTGAAGTCATGCCCTTCCGGCAGGTCAGGTCATGTATTTACAGGCACAGGAGAAGGTCAAGCCCTGGGGAAGCCCATGGCCAAGGTTTCACAGTATGGTGGCGGGTGTCCCCCCTCCCTCTGCTGCCATCCTGGGATGCTGTTGAGAGCCTGATGTTGGAGTTATCAAGACTTGTGTTCAAACCCAAGCTCTACCACTTGGTTGCCCTGTGACCTCTGACAGGTTACTTCACTACCCCGAGCTTTAGTTTCCATCTTTGTACCAGAAATAAGCCAATCTTCTTTAAGATTTACTGTGAAGATTAGATTAGATAGTCGAGGCAGTGCTCCCTGAGCACGGTGAGAACAGGAAAGTAAAAATGATGGGGCAGCCCGGAACCAAGCACAGCAATTAATAATGTGTGGGAAAATCACCACTGTTCATGGCATCTGAAAATTTTTGTTAAAACACTAAAAACTCTGTCATTGGTTCTAAATGTACAGGACAATTAAAAAATAGTAAAATTGATATTATTTAGTACACTGTAATTTAAAGCATTAGAAGCATGGAGAAGAAAAGGGTTCTATTTCTTTGTTAAAAACTTATTAAGAGGGGAGGTGCCCAACTTGGCAGAGTAGGAAGACCATATATATGTATACCCATATATATGCACGTGTGGACTATTAGCCATAAAAATGAAATTTCGCCATTTGCAACAATATAGATGGACTTAGAGTGTGTTAAGCTAAGTGAAATAAGTCAGAGAAAGACAAGCACCGTATGATTTCCCTTATACGTGCAATCTAAGAAAAAACCAAATGAGCAAACATAACAAACATAAACCAACATAACAAAACATAAACAAACGTGACAAAACAAAAACCAAGTTACAGATACAGGGAACAAACAGGTGGATACCAGAGGGAAGGGTGGTGGAGAGAGGAGAGAAATAGGTGAGGGAGAGTAAGAGGTGCAAACTTCCAGTTGCAAAGTAAATGAGTCACAGGGATGAAATGTCCAGTTGTGGGGAATACGGTCAATAATCGTGTAATAACTTTGTATGGTGACTTATCATAACTAAACCTATCCTGGAGATTGGTTTGAAATATGGAAGTATCGAATCACTGTGTTGTATAAGAGGAACTAACACACTGTTGTAGATCAATTATACTTCAAAAAACAAACAAACTCCTAGAAAAAGAGATTAGATTTGTGGTTAGCAGAAGCAAGAGTGTAGGGAGAGGGAGAATTGGGTGAAAATAGTCAAAAGTACGAACTTCCAATTATAAGATAAAAAAGTACTAGGGATGTAATATACAACATGATAAATATAATTAATACTGCTAACGTTGAAGACAGTAAATCCTAAGATGTGTCATCACGAGGAAAATTTGTTTTCTCTTTGTTTAATTTTGTATCTATATGAGACGATGTTTCATTCATAAGTTTAGTTCACCAAACTTACTGTGATAATCATTTCATAATGTATGTATGTCAAATCATTATATTGTACTCAAACTTATACAGGGCTGTATGTCAATTATATCTCAATAAAACTGGAAGAAAAAAAGTCATCAGGACAAGGTGGGACAGAGTTTGCCTCTTCTTCTCATTGTATAACTGCGGAAATGGAACAGCATCATTTCTGTCCTTAGCACATGGCCATGCCCCTTTCTAAGTCTGGATCAGCTTCCAACATTCTGTCCTTTGTGTTTCCATGTTGTGAAATATCTCTGAGAGTTCCTGTAAAGGGACCTCTTTGCCAGCCTCACTTGCTCCAAGACACCGAGATCCTTTCCATTACAACCACTTTCTTCATTCACATCTGCAAGTCACCTTCTCTGAGTTCCTCTGGGTGCACACCTGGAGTGTTCAAACGACAGTATCCTTGTTCCCTCCATGAGATATACCTTCCATAACTTAATTTACATTTGATTCAAATTTCACTTCCAGCATTATCACTTCTCATTTCTTTGCTGCTCTTTCATCTTTACTGGCCAATTCTCTCTCTTGATTACCAATTTTGGTAAAATGGCATGCAAGTTTATCATGGAAGACAACGAGGCCACACAGCTACATGCACTTCTGTCTGTGCATTGAGGACTTTGGCTCCACCAAACTTCCCAATGATTTTCGGGCCCAGTCACAGACAGCTGCAAAAGCTCTACGTGGCAGGTCTCACAGGGGAAGCTGCCCTCCCCGTGCCAGACTTGGGGTTCAGCCAGCACTGCAGTCTCTAAGCAGAGTTGCAGTCAAGGACTCCAGCTCCCTGGCAGCTGTGCTCTTGTGCACATTTGCATTCCTAGCCCAGGTATCTTCACTCCTAGGTCCCTCTGTCTGAGGCCTTTGGTAGAGGTCTTCTTCAGAGCCTCTGCTGAGGTTTCTTCATGGGGATGATGAGCAGGGGGATCCCTGAAGACACTTTCTGACAGAGTATTCGCTACCCTTTCACTTCTAGACCGTCCCCCTTTCTCCCTCAGCCCCTGGGTCCATAGAACTGTAGGAGCCTCTTGTTTGGGGTTTTCTCAGCAGTGAGATGACCTGCGTCTGTGCTGAGCTACCTGACCCTCCTCGGGGGAAAGTGGAACAGGGGAAGTCAGCCTTTTGTGGGTTTGGTCTCTTCTTACACCATGGCTGTGACTGCAGGCTTGTTTACCAGTTCTGTCTGGGCTTGCTGCTTTGTGTGGCTGCCCTGACATCGGGCAGCTCAGCTGTCTCTGCGGGAGACTGAGCTCCTGACCTTCATGGACCAGATGCAGAGTCACAGGGGCCGGTCACTGGCAGACTGTCCAGGAAGTTATGTGGAGGCCATGGATCATGCTGTGTGTCTCGTATTTACGTGGTGATTTGTGGACTGTTGAGCTATAGCCACGTTTGGACTTCATGCAGTTACTCGTACTTAATATACTGTGATCCTTAATCTACTGTGAATAGAGCTGAAATGAAAATTGTGTTACTGAAGGGACAAGTATTTTTTAAATTACAGTGAATGAATTTGTGTATGCCAGGACTACACAAGGCAAGGACTGCCTTTCACCATAATTTGTTTTATGTTAGCACCAAGCACATGGAAAATAATCAATGCAATCCTGCTCTCTCCCTTCCCCAATCGCAGGGCACGCCCTGCCCTTTCCGCAGTGAGGCGCCACGTGGGCTGCCTTCCTGGGGGGCCATGTGACAGCCCTTGAGCAAAGCTGTCCCCAATTCAGGGCAGAGCCCTAAACAGGCCTTCACAGTCAGCTCTGTTTGCAATATCTCTCCACTCTCATGTCCAGGCATCAGTTTTAACTAGTTTGGTCCAGCTCCAAACTGCTGACTCTCAGATCCAGGTCCCCTGAGGTGTGACGCTGTCCCGCGACGCCCAGCCAAACACCTGGGTGAGTCGAAACCTGAGGGAAGAGCTGTCCCCCCTCACCTGCCACTCTCGCCTTTCATCATCCGTCTCCGCACTGAGGTTCAAGTGTGGTTTTATTGATTGAGTGAGTGAGCTGAGTAATTGATTGATTTACTCATGCTTTCGTTTTCAAATATTTATTAAGTACCTAATGTGTGCCTGCCATGTGCTAAAGCAGACTTTGGGAAGTTTCTTTGTCTTCCCCAGACTGTTGTGAAGGGAAGCGCTGGGCACAGATCCTGGCACTGAAGACTCCCTGACCCACATCTGCCTATAGGGCCCTCCATTCTTACGTTCTTCTGTGAGGTCCATTTAGGATTCCTAGGGCTTATTGTGTTTGAGGTGAGCAGAACTGACCACAAACCTTCAATCCGAAGGACATATTTAAACATTGCAACTGAAATCATCGCTGATGTCTCACCCTGAAAAGCATCTGAAGCATGTTCTTCCTGTGTTCTGAGCAGACAAGGACATCCTCTCTTTCTCCTGGTCCTCCCGGGCCCCCTGTCCTCCAGGTGGATCAGTCTCCGAGGCCAGGGAGGCACAGATCATTTGCTCCAATTAAGGCAAACAGAGTGTGGGCTGTGGGGGAAACCTGAGAGCCTTGAAAGGGATCCTTCTGAGAGCTGCTCAGAGCAGCCTGCCCAGAGTCTGGGGGGCATCTTCGCAGGAGGCCTGGATGGATGCCACCCTCTAAGGCGGTGGCCATTCCAGCACTGCACCTCCTACGCTCGTGACCACCACACAAGTCCCTTCAGAAGCAAAAGCGAGTCTGCATGAGTCCCCTGGTGGTTTCCTGAAGGTGGACCACGAGGGCTGCGTGTGAACCCGCCCAGAACCCTGAATGGGAACATGACTGACACACGGAGAGAACCCGGAGCCCCTTGTTTGGGAAAGAGAAAGATTCCTCCCCTGGTGCCTTGGAATCTTCTCTCTAGACTTTCAAGTTGTTCAACAAGCAAGACAAACACTTTGTCCAGAAAAACCTTGGTGTCAGGAAAAGAGGGATGTCGGGGGAGATGGTACAGGCTCTTCAGAATGTCAGAACAGAAGGAAACAAAGAAAACATTTATCTTGGTGTCTCCATTTTAGAGATGAGCAAATTGTGGGCAGAGAAATTCTGTGCATCTAAGAGCCTAGCACGGGCCCTGGAACAGCGTCACACGAGGTTAATGACAGACACTTTTTGTCACTGATGTTTGTTTGCTGACAGCATCCTATAGAGGTGAATTATGTCGGAGGCAAAGATAAAATCTCGTGATTGAAACCAAGTGTGGGGACCCTGTGCTGCAAATGTGTAGAGAGGTTTCTTTCCTGCAGGCAGATGAACAGTTTAACTCTTGGAGAAAGGATCAGAAAGGATGGATTATGTGTCATTTCATAAACTTACTTATCAGGGAATTTTCCTCCAAAGCCTCCCATTCTAGAAAAACTCGAAGTTAAGTCTCAGGGCTCAGACATGGGCCTGCACCCTAACTCAATGTTTACTGGTTAACCATTGCTTTGCTTCCAAGACAAATGCATTTAGTCTCTAGCTCTTGTTTTTCGTTTTCTTTCTTTTATATCTTTTTGGTAAAATGAACATAAAATAACTAATTCTGAGTTGTTTTTGATGAGAATTAATTTTTTTATTTTTTATGAAGCAGATTCTTATTAGTCATCCATTTTATACATATTAGCGTATACATGTCAATCCCAATCTCCCAATTCATCACACCACCACCCCCACCACCCCACCGCTTTCACCCCTTCGTGTCCATACGTTTGTTCTCTACATCTGTGTCTCTATTTCTGCCCTGCAAACTGGTTCATCTGTACCATTTTTCTAGGTTCCACATATATGAATTAATATATGATATTTGATTTTCTCTTTCTGACTTACTTCACTCTGTATGACAGTCTCTAGATCCATCCACGTCTCTCTACAAATAACCCAATTTCATTCCTTTTCATGGCTGAGTAATATTCCATTGTATATATGTAACACATCTTTTTTTTTTAACATCTTTATTGGAGTATAATTGCTTTACAATGGTGTGTTAGTTTCTGCTTCACAACAAAGTGAATCAGCTATACACATACATACGTCCCAATATCTCCTTCCTCCTGCATCTCCCTCCTTCACACCCTCCCTATCCCACCCCTCTAGGTGGTCACAAAGCACCGAGCTGATCTCCCTGCGCTATGTGGCTGCTTCCCACTAGCTATCTATTTTAGGTTTGGTAGTGTATATATGTTCATGCCACTCTCTTACTTTGTCCCAGCTTACCCTTCCCCATTGCCATATCCTCAAGTCCATTCTCTAGTAGGTCTGCATCTTTATTCCCGTCTTGCCCCTAGGTTCTTCTGATCATTTTTTCCCTTTTTTTTTAGAGTCCATATATATGTGTTAGCATAGGGTATTTGTGTTTCTCTTTCTGACTTACTTCACTCTGTATGACAGTCTCTAGGTCCATCTACTTAACTACAAATAACTCAGTTTCGTTCCTTTTTATGGCTGAGTAATATTCCATTGTATATATGTGCCACATCTTCTTTATCCATTCACCTGTTGATGGACAGTTAGGTTGCTTCCATGCCCTGGCTATTGTAAATAGTACTGCAATGAACATTGTGGTACATGACTCTTTTTGAATTATGGTTTTCTCAGGGTATATGCACAGTAGTGGGATTGCTGGGTCATATGATAGTTCTATGTTTAGCTCTTTAAGAAACCTCCATAGTGGCTGTATGAATTTACATTCCCACCAACAGTGCAAGAGGGTTCCCTTTTCTCCACACCCTCTCCAGCATTTATTTTTTGTAGACTTTTTGATGATAACCATTCTGACTGGTGTGAGATGATATCTCATTGTAGTTTTGATTGGCATTCCTCTAATGATTAGTGATATTGAGCAGCCTTTCATGTGTTTGTTGGCAATCTGTATGTCTTCTTTGGAGAAATGTCTATTGAGGTCTTTGGCCCATTTTTGGATTGGGTTGTTTGTTTTTTTTATATTGAGCTTCATGAGTTGCTTGTATGCTTTAGGGATTAATCCTTTGTCATTTGTTTCATTTGCAAATATGTTCTCCCATTCTGAGGGTTGTCTTTTCATCTTGTTTATGGTTTCCTTTGCTGTGCAAAAGCTTTTAAGTTTCATTAGGTCCCATTTGTTTATGTTTGTTTTTATTTCCATTTCTCTAGGAGGTGGGTCAAAAAGGATCTTGCTGTGATTTATGTGATAGAGGGTTCTGCCTATGTTTTCCTCTAAGAGTTTGATGGTGTCTGGCCTTACTTTTAGGTCTTTAATCCATTTTGAGTTTATTTTTGTGTATGGTGTTAGGAAGTGTTCTAATTTCATTCTTTTACATGTAGCTGTCCAATTTTCCCAGCACAACTTATTTAAGAGGCTGTCTTTTCTCCACTGTATATGCTTGCCTCCTTTATCAAAGATGAGGTGACCATATGTGCATGGGTTTACCTCTGTGCTTTCTATCCTGTTCCATTGATCTATATTTCTGTTTTTGTGCCAGTACCATACCGTCTTGATTATTGCAGCTTTGTAGTATAGTCTGAAGTCAGGGAGCCTGATTCCTCCAGCTCCATTTTTCGTTCTCAAGATTGCTTTGGCTATTAGGGGTCTTTTGTGTTTCCATACAAACTGTGAAATTTTTTATTCTAGTTCTGTGAAAAATGCCAGTGGTAGTTTGATAGGGATTGCATTGAATCTGTAGATTGCTTTGGGTAGTAGAATCATTTTCACAATGTTGATTCTTCCAATCCAAGAACATGGTATATCTCTCCATCTATTTGTATTATCTTTAATTTCTTTCATCAGTGTCTTATAATTTTCTGCATACAGGTATTTTGTCTCCTTAGGTAGGTTTATTCCTAGATATTTTATTCTTTTTGTTGCAATGGTTAATGGGAGTCTTTCCTTAATTTCTCTTTCATATTTTTCATCATTAGTGTATAGGAATGCAAGAGATTTCTGTGCATTAATTTTGTATCCTGCTATTTTACCAAATTCATTGATTAGCTCTAGTAGTTTTCTGGTAGCATCTTTAGGATTCTCTATGTATAGTATCATGTCATCTGCAAACAGTGACAACCTTACTTCTTCTTTTCCAATTTGGATTCCTTTTATTTCTTTTTGTTCTCTGATTGCTTTAGTGAAAACTTCCAAAACTATGTTGAATAATAGTGGTGAGAGTGGGCAACCTTGTCTTGTTCTTGATCTTAGTGGAAATGGTTTCAATTTTTCACCATTAAGGACGATGTTGGCTGTGGGTTTGTCATATATGGCCTTTGTTATGTTGAGGAAAGTTCCTCCTATGCCTACTTTCTGGAGGGTTTTTATCATAAGTGGGGGTTGACTTTTGTCAAAAGCTTTCTCTGCATCTATTGAGAAGATCATATGGTTTTTCTCCTTCAGTTTGTTAATATGGTGTATCACGTTGATTGATTTGCATATATTGAAGAATCCTTGGATTCCTGGGATAAACCCCACTTGATCTTAGTGTATGATCCTTTTAATGTGCTGTTGGATTCTGTTTGCTAGTATTTTGTTGAGGATTTTTGCATCTATGTTCATCAGTGATATTGGCCTGTAGTTTTCTTTCTCTGTGACATCTTTGCCTGGTTTTGGTATCAGAGTGATGGTGGCCTTGTGGAATGAGTTTGGAGTGTTCCTCCCTCTGCTATATTTTGGAAGAGTTTGAGAAGGATAGGTGTTAGCTCTTCTCTAAATGTTTGATAGAATTCACCTGTGAAGCCATCTGGTGCTGGGCTTTTGTTTGTTGGAAGATTTTTAATCACAGTTTCAATTTCAGTGCTTGTGATTTGTCTGTTCATATTTTCTATTTCTTCCTGGTTCAGTCTTGGCAGGTTGTGCATTTCTAAGAATTTGTCTATTTCTTCCAGGTTGTCCATTTTATTGGCATATAGTTGCTTGTAGTAATCTCTCATGGTCCTTTGTATTTCTGCAGTGTCAGTTGTTACTCCTTCTTTTTCATTTATAATTCTATTGATTTGAGTCTTCTCCCTTTTTTTCTTGATAAGTCTGACTAATGGTTTATCAATTTTGTTTATCTTCTCAAAGAACCAGCTTTTAGTTTTATTGATCTTTGCTATCGTTTCCTTCATTTCTTTTTTATTTATTTCTGATCTGATCTTTATGATTTCTTTCCTTCTGCTAACTTCGTGGTTTTTTTCTTCTTGTTTCTCTAATTGCTTTAGGTGTAAGGTTAGGTTGTTTATTTGAGATATTTCTTGTTTCTTACGGTAGGCTTGTATAGCTCTGAACTTCCCTCTTAGAACTACTTTTGCTGCATCCCATAGGTTTTGGGTCATTGTGTTTTCATTGTCATTTGTTTCTAGGTATTTTTTGATTTCCTCTTTGATTTCTTCCGTGATCTCTTGGTTATTAAGTAGTATGTTGTTTAGCCCCCATGTGTTTGTATTTCTTATGGATTTTTTCCTGTAATTGATATCTAGTCTCATAGCGTCTGGTCTGAAAAGATACCTGATACAATTTCAATTTTCTTAAATTTACCAAAGCTTGAATTGTGACCCAAGATATGATGTATCCTGGAGAATGTTCCATGAGCACTTGAGAAGAATGTGTATTCTGTTGTTTTTGGATGGAATGCCCTATAAATATCAATTAAAAGTCCACCTTGTTTAATGTATCATTTAAAGCTTGTGTTTTCTTATTTATTTTCATTTTGGATGATCTGTCCATTGGTGAAAGTGGGGTGTTAAAGTTCCCTACTATGATTGTGTTACTGTCAATTTCCCCTTTTATGGCTGTTAATATTTGCTTTATGTATTGAGGTGCTCCTATGTTGGGTGCATAAATATTTACAATTGTTATATCTTCTTCTTGGATTGATCCCTTGATCATTATGTAGTGTTCTTCTTTGTCTCTTTTAATAGTCTTTGTTTAAAGTCTATTTTGTCTGATATGAGAATTGCTACTCCAGCTTTCTTTTGATTTCCATTGCATGGAATACCTTTTTCCATCCCCTCACTTTCAGTCTGTATATGTCTCTAGGTCTGAAGTGGGTGTCTTGTAGACAGCATATATACGGTCTTGTTTTTGTATCCATTCAGCCAGTCTATGTCTTTAGGTTGGAGCATTTAATCCATTTATATTTAAGGTAATAATCGATATGTTAT